>NC_030825.1:22115278-22469688 GCF_001704415.2 Capra hircus | reverse complement strand
AGCAAGTGAGATGAGTGCAATTTGCAGTAGTTTGAGCATTCTTTGGCATTGCCTTTCTTTGGGATTGGAATGAAAACTGACCTTTTCCAGTCCTGTGGCCACTGCTGAGTTTTCCAAATTTGCTGCGAATGAAGTCAAGTGGGCCCTTAAAAGCATCACTACGAACAAAGCTAGTGGAGGTGATGGAATTCCAGTTGAGCTATTTCAAATCCTGAAAGATGATGCTGTGAAAGTGCTGCACTCAATATGCCAGCAAATTGGAAAACTCAGCAGTGGCCACAGGACTGGAAAAGGTCAGTTTATTCCAATCCCAAAGAAAGGCAATGCCAAAGAATGCTCAAACTACTGCACAATTGCCACTCATCTCACACGCTAGTAAAGTAATGCTCCAAAATTCTCCAAGCCAGGCTTCAGCAATACAGTGAACCGTGAACTTCCAGATGTTCAAGCTGGTTTTAGAAAAGGCAGAGGAACCAGAGATCAAATTGCCAACATCCGCTGGATCATGGAAAAAGCAAGAGAGTTCCAGAAAAAACATCTATTTCTGCTTTATTGACTATGCCAAAGCCTTTGACTGTGTGGATCACAATAAACTGTGGAAAATTCTGAAAGAGATGGGAATACCAGACCACCTGACCTGCCTCTTGAGAAATCCTGTATGCAGGTCAGGAAGCAACAGTTAGAACTGGACATGGAACAACAGACTGGTTCCAAATAGGAAAAGGAGTACGTCAAGGCTGTATATTGTCACCCTGCTTATTTAACTTATATGCAGAGTACATCATGAGAAACGCTGGGCTGGAAGAAGCACAAGCTGGAATCAAGATTGCCGGGAGAAATATCAATAACCTCAGATATGCAGATGACACCACCCTTATGGCAGAAAGTGAAGAGAACTAAAAAGCCTCTTGATGAAAGTGAAAGAGGAGAGTGAAAAAGTTGGCTTAAAGCTCAACATTCAGAAAACAAAGATCATGGCATCCGGTCCCATCACTTCATGGCAAATAGATGGGGAAACAGTGGAAACAGTGTCAGACTTTATTTTTGGGGGCTCCAAAATCACTGCAGATGGTGATTGCAGCCATGAAATTAAAAAGACGCTTACTCCTTGGAAGAAAAGTTATGATCAACCTAGATAGTATATTGAAAAGCAGAGACATTACTTTGCCGACTAAGGTCCGTCTAGTCAAGGCTATGGTTTTTCCTGTGGTCATGTATGGATGTGAGAGTTGGACTGTGAAGAAGGCTGAGTGCTGAAGAATTGATGCTTTTGAACTGTGGTGTTGGAGAAGACTCTTGAGAGTCCCTTGGACTGCAAGGAGATCCAACCAGTCCATTCTGAAGGAGATCAACCCTGGGATTTCTTTGGAAGGAATGATGCTAAAGCTGAAACTCCAGTACTTTGGCCACCTCATGCGAAGAGTTGACTCATTGGAAAAGACCCTGATGCTGGGAGGGATTGGGGGCAGGAGGAGAAGGGGATGACAGAGGATGAGATGGCTGGATGGCATCACGGACTCGATGGATGTGAGTCTGAGTGAACTCCAGGAGTTGGTGATGGGCAGGGAGGCCTGGCGTGCTGCAATTCATGGGGTCGCAAAGAGTCAGACATGACTGAGCGACTGAACTGAACTGAAGCAACTAAGTGCAGAGCATGGTGGCTGAGCTGGTAGCTCTGGATCCTGCAGGCTGAAGGCTGAATCCTGAATGTTGGAAGATTGTCTGGAGTCACAGGACATGCTTGCTCTCTCTGCTGAGATGATCACAATGGGGACCCAGGTTCCCCCTCCTACTTTCTAGCAGCCATCAGACTGCAGCCACTCCCTACAGTGAGACCTGAGGAATTTCGGGAAGGAGAAGAATACCTGCTCTCTAGCAGCTATCAGACTGCAGCCAGTCTCCACCGTGAGCACAGAGGAAACTCAGGAAGAAGACAGGATACTGGCCCCAGATGGTGAAGTGTGTATTTAAAGGAATAATTTCAATGAGATGACTCTTGCATCTTCCCATACATAGAAAAGTGCTAAATTCCTTACCTTTAGATGCTGCCTCCAGTTTTGAAGTCCTAAAAGATTCTCACTGAATAAAACTTAACTCTCAACACCTAGGTTATGAATATTTTTATGTCTACACACATGACGTAGACACTTTCCAAAGAACAACAGAAGCCAAATCTCAACATTCAGAACACTGGCACCAATGGTGGACACTCCCCCAAAGATGTAACTGATGGAGTAATTAGAACAATCATCACCCCTTTTTCCATAAGATTGTGGAATGGACACTGACAGTGGGGAATTGTTACAAGGAAGAACGAAATCTGACTCCATGTTTTAATTTTTTTTTTTTTTTTTTAGTTAAAAAATTTTTTTTAAGTCCTAAAATTGTTTTTTAAAAATTAAATCTTTTACTTTAAGCTTTGCTTACTGTTGGTTTGTTTACTACAAGGATACTGTCCATACATAATGGCCTACCTCAGGAAACCCTGCCCTCTACTTTTGTTCAGGACCTGTCCACCTGTGGATGGGCGCAGGAAGGAAGAAAGCGACACATCTCCTCCCGAGGCTGGCTGTTCCAGGAGATATTTGCCAGATTAATGACCTTTTTACTTTATTTCCTTGCCTCCCCAGCTCTGTGTCCTATAGAAGACACTGGCATCCAGACCCCAACAAGGTGGTTTCTTTAAGATATTAGTCTGCTATCTTCTTGGTTTGCTGGCTTTCTAAGTAAAGTCATATTCCATGCCTCAGCACCTCACCTCTGATTTATTGACCTGTTGTGCGGCAAGCAAAGCGAGTTTGGACTTGGTAATAATCCCACAGGCCTTGCAGTCAAAAAATCAAAACATAAAATGGAAGCAATATGTAACAAATTCAATAAGGACTCTAAAAACGGACCATATCAAAAAGACCTGAAGCCAAAAACCAAAAAGAACTCAATGGTTGTCTGAAATTTTTAGAAAAGGGGTCAGTACCCTCTTGCCAGTACCCCCTGAAGCCACTGTCCATTCAGGACACCTTCTCCAGACCCCAGGTGCTGCTGCCCCCAGTGCTCACCTGGATCTCAGGAGGTAGAAGAGACACAACCTATGGGTTCTCTTCTCTTGTCCAGGGGAGTGTCACACCAGCCACGCCATCTCCCTGCCCATAATAAACACACCATAAGGAGCGTCTTGTTGGTACCTGGGCCAGTGATGCTGTGAACACCTGGACTGCCTTGTCTTTGTGAGATTTGATATGAAGACAACACAGAAAGAGAATCAGCCAGGAAGGATCTGATCAGGAGTAAGTCCTTCTTCACAGGGACCCTGTGAGACCCAAGCTTGCTCTGTTCACCCTGCACCGACTTTTGGGAACTGGCCTTTGTCAGTCTCTGGGCAGGAGGTGGGAGAGACAACCTAGTCTTTCTTCTACCTCCTGAGACCCAGGTGGTCACTGGGGGCAGTAGAACCTCTACCTGGAGCCCAGAGAGGGTGTCTTGAATGGATAGGGCCTAACCATTCAGTGAGGCCAGCCCTTGTCCATACTGCACTGACCTGCTGCAGGGTCTTGGGTTCCCTGGCATCTAGCTCACCCATCGTTAACCCCAGCTTGAGGTGTCTTGGGAGCCCCTCGCTGGCAGACACCCAGGAGTAGAAAGCTGCATACCCAGCAAGAAATAAAAATTTCCTCCTTAGTCTCCACACAATACGGAACTGTGAGCAGATGAAGCCACCTAAAAGAGGGCCAAGTTAACACTGAGGCTGAAGACCTGTTTCATGTTTCCTAGGCTCACAGGCACCCAGCACTTCCTGTTACCTACAGTAATCAGAGCTTCGTAGTTCTTTTTCACATTTCTACATCAGACTTTCCCCCCATTATCTCATCTCTGCCCATTCTTCCTTGGCGAAGTATATGGAAATGTCTTTGAAAGCATTTTTGGCCTAAGAAAAATAATAAAGTTCATCAGTGACTTACTAATATAAGTCAGAGTTTAGAGCTGGGCCTTTTCCTCCACTTTGGGTGCAGGGAGTAGCCTGAAGCTAGTGGATGGTCTCTGTGAGACAGGGATGAATAATTTCCTTTCTGACTCTGTCCTGCTTAACTGAGCAAACACTGAGCCTCCTAACTCTCCCTGGACATGGAGCAATTGACGATGCTAGTGTCCTGTTCCACCCTACTCCATCCTACCGTCTCAGACAGGACCAGGCACTCCCATCCTGTGTATGTTCACAGAGTTTACTCAGTGGCACAGGCAAGCAGTCTGTGGTCCTTCAGGGACCACCTCTGTGTCCTTCCTATAGTGCTGGCTTAGAGTCCAGCTTTGCCACTCTGCCTCTCACCATGGGCTTCCACTCTGTTCTCCCAGGATCTCCCTCAGTGCTCTCCTCTGGGGACCTGTTGGGGCTCATGGCCATGGCACTGCCTCAAGGCCAAGGTTACCTGGGGAAGAAGATGCTGAGATAGCCTAGACCACTGTCCAGAGGCAACTCTGTCTTCCTTGGGTGGAGTGTCCAGGGCAGGAAGGGGTGGGGTTATTGGGATGGAGGGATCCTAACCAGCTATGGCAGACCAGCCTAATGTGAACTAGATTTGGTTTCTTTGATTCCCCTACAATGTAGCCCCTCTGAGGAAAGGCATTGGGAGTGTTGTGTCTGTGGGTGATGGAGGGAGTCCTGAGGAGACCTGGAAGCCCATAACTGCTAGACTGGGGTCAGGTTGAAATCAGGGCTCTGTTCCAGTGCCGGAGAAGGAATATTTCTCCAAAAAGCGTTTTGGGGATCTCCGCCTGGGTACTCTGGGAAAATCTGGGCACAACATGGGTTCTACATCTAAGGGACAAATTGCTTGGCTTCAGGAGATCTGGGTCACACCGGCTGAAGGAACTGGGGTTCCTCAGAAGGTAGGGATGGGGGGGTAGTCTTTTGGCTGATGTAGAATGCATAGGGTGAGAGAACTTGGGATCTTTGAGGCTGAGGAAATTTGCGATCTCTCATTAAGGGGCTTTAGGTGTCCAACATGCAGGACAGTTGGGGTCTTGAGCATGACAGGATTAAGAGTTCCCAGGCTGAAGTATTCAGGGTCTCTGAGGTTAAGGAAATTTGGTCTCTCTGCCGGTGCTGTTCTTAGGGTGCCTCAGGCTGAGGGGAATTGGGGTTCCTCTAGGTATTTGGGGGTTGCAGCACTAGGGGATTCGGTGTTTCTGTGGGTGAAGGGACTTGTAGTCCCTAAGCTGACGAGACGCGAGCTCCCTTCAGGTAGGACCCGGGTTCCTCAAAGTTGACGGGATTTGGGGTTTCCCAGCCTGGAATTGGAAGACGCCAGGCTAAGAGTTTACGAGGGCGTCACAGGGCGCTTTTCGTCTGTCCTGCAGCGCTGCCCACCCTGGTCGGGTTCGCGCTCGGAGCTGGGCGGCGTCCAGCCGAGCCTCGTCCAGTCCTCCCGGGATGAGGATAAGCGAAAGGCGAGCAGCCGGCTTATGCAGGCCTGTCAGGCACAAGCCTCCAATCGGCTTTGCGACCAAAGCAGTCCGGCCAATAGGAAGAGTGCCGAGCTCGCAGAAGGTCCCGCCCCACCGCTCGGGGATTGGCTGCTCTGCGTCTCGCGCGTCTGTCAGGAGGCCTCCAGGCGCAGGCGCATCTTGACAATTTTCTGTTTGCAGGCACCGAGTCTTAGTCTTGGAGCCTGAAGTTGGCGGTGGGTCCTCAGGCAGGGTGTTTCCTTCCAGTTCCCTGAACTAGACTCTCGCCTCCACCAAACTTGAAGTCCTGCCCTCGAACTTCCTCCCAGGCCCACCTGTGCCTTACTTTGTCAAATCCAGTTTTGGCAAGAACTGTATGTGATGAGTACTGCATTATTCAGGGGAAAATTGTGTAGTTAACTAAATTCAGATGAGACACAAGATAAATAACATATAGTCAAAGATTTAAACGCAACACATGGAATAATAAGTATATTAGGAAAAACTTGGAGGATTTTTAACCTCAAAGTAGAAATGGTACTGATGAGTAATCTGTATATTTAATATAGGTGTAGGCTTCCCTGGTAGCTCAGACGGTAAAAAATCCTCCTGCAGTATGGGAGACCTGGGTTCGATCCTTGGGTTGGGAAGATCCCCTGGAGGAAGGCATGGCAACCCACTCCAGTATTCTTGCCTAGAGAATCCCCATGGACAGAGGATCCTGGCAGGCTATAGTTCATGGAATTGCAAAGAGTTGGACATGACTGAGCGACTAAGCACAATGTAGGTATTAAAAGGCTTCAGAAATAAGCTATAAATAAAACCTCAAAGCCCTACCAGTGTTTTCCATAAAAGGAGGCATTGAATTGGAGGATGATAGATCCACAGAAGAGAGTTTGACACCTACTGGCTTCACAAAATAACATGGGGACACTGTTTCTGGCCCTTACTTAGCTTTGCTTGCAGAAAAATAACATGATTTCCATGTATTGGAAGCAAGACAACTGACTAGAATTATTATCAAGGGGGGCCAGGAGTGCTGGTTGGGAGTCTGGATGGAGAGATGTTACCAGAAAAGTGGGTTTGCCTTTCAGGGGTTGTTGAACCAGAAGATACAACTCAGCCAAAGCTCATTGGAAGGAAAGGTATATTTCTTGAAGAAGTATGGAGAACATCAGGGAGTTTTCCAGAGCAATGTCTCTTCAAAGTACAGTTGGGGAAGCCTTAATCTATTGGAACAGACATGTTTAGGCTTCCCTGCTGGCTCAGATGGTAAAGAATCTGCCTGCAGTGCAGGAGACCTGGGTTTGATCCCTGGGTGGGGACAATCCCCTGGAGGAGGGCATGGCAACCCACTCCAGTATTCTTGCCTGGAGAATCCATGGACTGAGGAGCCTGGCAGGCTACAGTCCACAGGGTCAAAAAGAGTCAAACACAACTGAAGTGATTTAGCATGCACACTGTCTCCATAGTGGCTGTTCCCAGTTGACTTCCCAGCATCGATGGAGGAGGGTTCTCATTTCTCCACACCCTCTCCAGCCTTGGTTCTTTGTAGAATGTTTGATGGTAGCCATTCTGATCGTTATGAGGTGATACCTCATTGTAGTTTTGATTAGGATTTCTCTAATATTTAGCAAGGTTGGCAACATTTCCTGTGATTTTTTTTAAAGGGTATGAGTGAAACATCTTGGAGCTGACTTCTTGAATGTCTGCCCTGTTTTTCGATGAACACTCCTAGAACATTTTTTGAGGGCAGTTGTTTACTCAATCCCTTAGGCCTTCTGAATATTGTGACCATCAGCAGAGCTTTTAACGTTGTTATGAAAAACGGCCACAGGGTGGCAGCATTTCTTCATACCCCTTTCTTTTTTCTTTTACTTTCTCTGTAATTTCATTTTGATCTTATATTGGAATAGCATTGATGGCCAATGCTGTGTTTGTATCAGGTGTACAGGAACTTAATTCAGCCATGCATAAACGCATATCTATTCCATTTCAGGTTCTTTTTCCCATATACAGAAGAACCTAAAAAGTACTGAGAAGCAAGTCAGAGAAGAGAATAAAAATGCAGCAAGATGTGGTGGAGGTGTTAGAAACAAATGGAAAGTCCAAGAAATGTAATCCTGTAGAAGCAAGACTCTACAATATTTTTACATATTTATTTATTTATTTGTCTTTGTCAGGTCTTAGTTGTGACACTCGGGATCGTCATTGCATCCCACAAAGTCTTTGATTGAGATGCACGGACTCTCTAGTGGCGGCTCGCAGGCTAGTTGCTCTGAGGCCTGTGGGGTCTTAGTTCCCAGACCAGGCGTCGAACCTGACCCCTGCATTACAAGGTGGATTCTTAAACCCTGGATGCTCAGGGAAGTCCCAAAGCCTCTGCAAATTTAAAGCACAGAAACTGGATTTTGGGATTCTTGGTGGGTCCATTTTGTCTAAGAAGCTGCCAGAGAAGCCACCCACCATCCCTATTGGCTTTGATTTTGAAACAGAGAAAAGAATCAAACAATGAGAAGCAAAGAAGACATAGGAGGATAAACACTTTAAATTTCATGCGGAGCCTTGCCTTTCTTGTCGCTTCTTAGATGTTGTGGGTGTTCCTGAAAAGAAAGAAATTCCACTCATTGACCCCAGGTCACCTGCCTTTGTTCAGAAGACGAGAACCCCAAAACCCACCCAAGAAGATGAAGATGAGGAACAGCCAGTAGTGATAAGAACTTAACAACTGCCTCACTGCTGCTGCTGCTGCTAAGTCTCTTCAGTTGTGTCCAACTCTGTGCAACCCCATAGACGGCAGCCCACCAGGCTCAGCCGTCCCTGGGATAAGCCCAAAATCCCGGTGAGGAGAACTATGGAAATAGGCCCTTTCTCTTTTGATTAAAAAAATTCACTTACAGAAGGAGAAGAAAATAAAACAACTGCAGAAAGGGGAGGTGCCCAACTTCTAGGCACTTCCTTTGCTTCATTTTAACACCATTAACCTGCAGGAGAAGATGAAGAACACAACCCAGGCTGAACCTTCTACTTGGAGCCTGGCAGAAGCGGTGCTTGAAGGCACAGACTTTGGTGCTCTCCGTGCCCCGGTGACAAGGAAGGCTCCTCCTGGTGTGAAGGAGAGAGCAGCTCTGGTTCCCAGATGGTATCTGCAGCCTAGTCTAGCAGTGGAGTTGACTGGAGAATTTGGGTGGTACCCATATAGTCAAGGGCTGCTCACTTGCAGTAATTTGTGTGGCTTCCATCCTCCTCCTCTGTTTTATAAATGTCAAAATATATAGTAATTTATTCACTTAAAGTGTAATTTTTACTGCTTTTATTCTTTACTTTTTATATTTAAATCTAAAAATAAAGATACTTGATTTCGTTTATAGTTTATGTCTGATTCTTTCTCGTCTCTGTGGAAAATGAATTTGGAGTTAAGGGGCCCTTTGCTATGAGGGGGGAGCCTCGTTAACTGCCTGATGAATAAGGGACTTGACTGATGAGTCCCTCACCGAGGCTGTCTGCAGGCTTCTGGTGGAGCTGCTGTTCAGGCACCTTCTTCCCTTGTTAGTGCTGACAATGAGGGAACGCTGAACAGTTCAGTTCAGTTCAGTTCAGTCGCTCAGTCGTGTCCGACTCTTTGTGACCCCATGAATCGCAGCACGCCAGGCCTCCCTGTTCATCACCATCTCCCGGAGTTCACTCAGACTCACGTCCATCGAGTGCGTGATGCCATCCAGCCATCTCATCCTCGGTCGTCCCCTTCTCCTCCTGCCCCCAATCCCTCCCAGCATCAGGGTCTTTTCCAGTGAGTCAACTCTTCTCATGAGGTGGCCAAAGTACTGGAGTTTCAGCTTTAGCATCATTCCTTCCAAAGAAATCCCAGGGTTGATCTCCTTCAGAATGGACTGGTTGGATCTCCTTGCAGTCCAAGGGACTCTCAAGAGTCTTCTCCAACACCACAGTTCAAAAGCATCAATTCTTCAGCACTCAGCCTTCTTCACAGTCCAACTCTCACATCCATACATGACCACAAGAAAAACCTTAGCCTTGACTAGACGGACCTTAGTCGGCAAAGTAATGTCTCTGTTTTTGAATATGCTATCTAGGTTGATCATAACTTTTCTTCCAAGGAGTAAGCGTCTTTTAATTTCATGGCTGCAATCACCATCTGCAGTGATTTTGGAGCCCCCCAAAATAAAGTCTGACACTGTTTCCACTGTTTCCCCATCTATTTCCCATGAAGTGATGGGACCGGATGCCATGATCTTTGTTTTCTGAATGTTGAGCTTTAAGCCAACTTTTTCACTCTCCTCCTTCACTTTCATCAAGAGGCTTTTTAGTTCCTCTTCACTTTCTGCCATAAGGGTGGTGTCATCTGCATATCTAAGGTTATTGATATTTCTCCTGGCAATCTTGATTCCACTTGTGTTTCTTCCAGTCCAGCATTTCTCATGATGTACTCTGCATATAAGTTAAATAAGCAGGGTGACAATATACAGCCTTGACGTACTCCTTTTCCTATTTGGAACCAGTCTGTTGTTCCATGTCCAGTTCTAACTGTTGCTTCCTGACGTGCATACAGATTTCTCAAGAGGCAGGTCAGGTGGTCTGGTATTCCCATCTCTTTCAGGATTTTCCACAGTTTGTTGTGATCCACACAGTCAAAGGCTTTGGCATAGTCAATAAAGCAGAAATAGATGTTTTTCTGGAACTCTCTTGCTTTTTCCATGATCCAGCGGATGTTGGCAATTTGATCTCTGGTTCCTCTGCCTTTTCTAAAACCAGCTTGAACATCAGGAAGTTCACGGTTCACATATTGCTGAAGCCTGGCTTGGAGAATTTTGAGCATTACTTTACTAGCATGTGAGATGAGTGCAATTGTGTGGTAGTTTGAGCATTCTTTGGCATTGTTTTTCTTTGGGATTGGAATGAAAACTGACCTTTTCGAGTCCTGTGGCCACTGCTGAGTTTTCCCAATTTGCTGGCTTATTGAGTGCAGCACTTTCACAGCATCATCTTTCAGGATTTGAAATAGCTCCACTGGAATTCCATCACCTCCACTAGCTTTGTTCGTAGTGATGCTTTCTAAGGCCCACTTGACTTCACTTTCCAAGATGTCTGGCTCTAGATTAGTGATCACATCATCATGATTATCTGGGTCGTGAAGATCTTTTTTGTACAGTTCTTCCGTGTATTCTTGCCACCTCTTCAGGACATGTTTTAAGTCCTCCTGTGACCTAGGCTGGAATCAATATGTTTGTCTTACTAAAAATTAAAAAAAAAGACAGTTCCATACTCCTCTCCACGGTGATTCTTGGCCTTTACATCTCATCAGCACCGTAGGTATTCTCTCTCCTCTATATCTTCTCCACCATTTACCTTTGTAGACTGAGGATGGCCTTTCAAACAGGTGCAGAGTGTTCCCTCGCTGTGGTTTTGATTTGCCTATCTCTAACGATGTGCATCTCATTTTCATGGATTTTTATTTTAACTAGTGTGTGTGGAATTGACTGTGGAAACTTTCTTCTTCACAATCTGCCCAGTTTTTATTTATTTTCAATTAGTTCAGTTCAGTTCAGTTCAGTTGCTCAGTCGTGTCTGACACTCTTTTTGATCCCATGACTTGCAGCACGCCAGGCCTCCCTGTCCATCACCAACTCCCGGAGTTCACTCAGACTCATGTCCATCGAGTCCGTGATGCCATCCAGCCATCTCATCCTCTGTCGTCCCCTTCTCTTCCTGCCCCCAATCCCTCCCAGCATCAGAGTCTTTTCCAATGAGTCAACTCTTCGCATGAGGTGGCCAAAGTATTGGAGTTTCAGCTTTAGCATTAGTCCTTCTAAAGAACACCCAGGACTGATCTTTAGGATGGACTGGTTGGATCTCCTTTCAGTCCAAGGGACTCTCAAGAGTCTTCTCCAACACCACAGTTCAAAAGCATCAATTCTTTGGCGCTCAGCTTTCTTCACAGTCCAACTCTCACATCCATACATGACCACTGGAAAAACCACAGCCTTAACTAGATGGGCCTTTGTTGGCAAAGTAATGTCTCTGCTTTATGCTAGGTTCAATTAGTTACCCATGGAAATTTTTAAAGTGCCGGTATCATTTAGAGCCCAGCAGTCCTTGTGAATATGAAGTGTTCTTAAGTGTGGCAGTGAAATAAGAAGTAGTTTTCTTTTTCTCTTTTGCCTTTTGAGTCCTTCTCTGCTTTATCTGTTCCTGATCTGCAGCCTGCATGGATAACTAAGTTTCCTTCTTTACAGGAGACTAATCTGTTATGTAAGCTATAGCCTGCACCTGTCCGTGTGCGTGTGCGTGTCTGTTAGTCGCTCAGTTGTGTCTGATTCTTTGTGATCCCATGGACTGTAGCTCACCAGGCTCCTCTGTCCATGAAATTCTTGAGATAAGAATAGTGGAGTGGGTTGCCGTACCCTTCTCCAGGGATGACCCACACCTATCGCCCTCTAACTCTGCATGAGCTGTACTTTGCATCTATTATCTTTTAATTTCATGCCAGTCACATCCTTAAGTGATGCTTAACTTTACGTTATTCTCTCTGCAAACCTTCCCTTGTCATGTGTTTGTCCCTTTTTTTGCATTATGGAAAGAAAGGCACAGTGCAATCCACAAAAGGCAATGAGTCCAACTCCTGGGACTGCCTGCCAGACCCCCGTTATTGGGCTCGCTGACACCAGCCTGTTGACTGTTTTGAAACAATGCAAAAAGAAAGAATACGGGATCCTTACATGTTTGCTCTTTATCTCCAGCCTCTGACTATGAGCCCTAACTGTGTGATCCGCTTAACTCCCTACTGGGGGAGACACAGTTCTTGAGCATAAGCCTCCTGTGTTCTCTCCTCTGCCAGTTTGAGGATTAAAGCCATCTTTCTATTTCCTCCAAAAACCATTTATTTCCACAAAGGTATAAGGTTCCCATATTCTTGTTCCTTCTTGCATTGTTTCAAAACAGTCAATAGGTTAATCGTCTGAAAAGAAGGAAACTTAGTTATCAATGCAGACTGGAGATCAGGAACCGCTAATGTTAAGAAGGAACCAAAAGGCCAAAGAGAAAAAACTTTTTTTTTATTTCACTGCAGCATAAGCAGTAGCTTTAAAGTTTCTGTTGTGGGAAATGGCCACAAGGAGACAGGATTTCTTCATGCCTTACTCCTGTTGCTACAGTAACCAGAACCTTAGGGTTACTCCCACACACATGCCAGAAGCCTGTGTCTCATTAATCCTTTTTTTTTTTTTTCCTTGTAGAAAGCACTTTATTTTCCATTTAAACAACTTGGTCATGGTACATTATTTTACATGAATGGCAGTCATTTTTTAAATCTTCATTTAAAAGGCCTTGTGTCTGAGTCTGAGGTGATAAGAGGATATGAATACAAGTATAAAAACAGTGCAAAACGTTTAGCCCACAGCCTCCAGATTTGGCTTCAGAAATCCCCTCTAACGTTGCTGAGTTAGTTACATTAAATATGAAATATAATATTAAATAAATTTTCCTGGGCTTCCTCTAGTCTAACATCAGACCCAGAAATGCAATCAAATGAAAAGGCTCATCATTAATCCTTTTTTGTTTGTTTGTTTTTTAAACTTCATGTTTACTTCTTTTGGAGGATAGCTGACTTACAATGTTGTGTTTGTAGGTGGAAAGATTCTTCATCAGTTACCCAATACACATTGATTCATCTTTGCTTTTATCACATACATGTTATTATAGAGTGTGTAGTACAGCACCTTTTCTAAAGTAGGTCTGTGTTGATTCTATATTCTATATGTATTTGTGAGTATACATTAATCCCAACCTCCTAATTTATCCCTTCCACCCACAACTCGCCTTCGTTAACCATGCTTGTTTCCTAAGACTGTGCGTGTATTTCACTGTTATAAAATAGCTCATTGGTATCAGTTTCCCCTTCTGAAGTACTTCACTTACTATGGTCGTTCTAGATCAATCTATGATTGTTCTAGCTTATCCCTGCAAATGGCGTTTTTTTCATGGCTGAATCACATTCCATTCTGTGCATATATGACTTCTTTATTCATTCATCTGTCCGTGTACGTTTTGGTTACTTCCGTATCTCAGCTATTGTATATGCTGCCGCAGGGCATGCTCGTGTGTGTGTGTGTGTGTGTGTGTGTGTGTGTGTGTGTGTGTGTGTGTGTGGTTGCTGCTCAGGCGCTACTTCTATCTTGCAAAACCGAGACAGTCCCCACAAGACACTCAGTCCCCTTTTACCTCCCTCAGCCTCTGGCACCCACCATTCTGCTTTCTGTGAATATGGAGCCGGCTGCTCTAGGGGCTTGTATGAGTGGACTCAAACATCATCTGTTCTTTTGTTTCTGGTTTATGCCACAGAGCATAATGCCCTAGGGTTCATGACTGTGTCAGAACTGCCTTCCTTTCAGGCTGGACAACATTTATTGTGAGGATGGACCATAGTCTGCGTGTCCATGCTTCTGTTGAGGGACACAGGGAATATCTACATTCATCTCTCACACCTTGTAATATTTGTGGAATAACTTCAGAAAGTCCCATGATGAAAGTCCCCAGAAAGTCACTCACCATTAACTACTTTGTAAACTTTTTTAATTTGAAACCCATCAAAGCTCAGAAGAAGGGAAGAATGCATGTGAGCTTCACTTGTGTTTAGGAACGGACGCCTTAGGGTATTCATTTTTTTTCCCGTGTGTGTGCTGTGCGTGTGTGTGTGCCTGTTTGCGGACATGTGCTGTTTGTGTGCACGGTGTAGGCGCACAGCGCATTATGTGTGCGGCATGGGCGTGTGTGCTTGTGTGGTAATGGATCATGGGCTGGGGGCTTGGGGCCCGAGGTGGGCAGGCGGGCGCAAGTGGGAGCTCCCTGTGGGTTCTCTGCTCTGATGGCGTCTATGCCCCACCTCTGCCTGCATTCTCCACTTGGATGCAGCGCGGTGCCCTGTGGGCATCAACCCGGGCACGAAGTCACTTGACTGTGAGTCTAGGAGGTGTCAAGCTCCCTACCCCACCACCCTGCTGGGAAGCAGGACTTGAGCGCGCTCCATCCCTAACTGACCACCAGGATGGACAGACCCGATCTCCCCGCCCGACCCTGCAGGACTGTCCTTCTTGGGAGACCAAGGCAGCGCCTCCTGCTGGAAGCCTGGGACGCTGCAGCCGGGCCACTTCCAATCTGTCCTCCTCCAGGAGGTTCCTGGCTCTCCCCTGGGCCCCTATCACTACTTGGCCACAGAACCTGGTCACAGTTTTGTTTTGCTCTTTGAAATGTTTAGCGACAAAGCTTTTGTTCCGTTTCCTGATGTGGGTGATGTGTGGAGCCCAGTGATGATTTCTTCTTCAAGAAAAGTACATCCTCGTTCTCACATGTGGGTGAGCCCCCTGTCCAACGATGAGTGACCCCAAGTGTGTGACCTGTGCCTTCTGGCACAGCCCTAAGCTGCTTTGAACCTGACCAAGTTCTGTCTACATTGTAGATTCAGACCTCTGCAAGTCCTGTCTACACTGATTATGTTTAGATGAGACCGTGTGCTTCTACACTGAGAACATTTTCACCTGACTGGGTTCTCTGTGCAGTAGGACGTGGAGACCTGGGTAGAGACCTGGCCTGGCCTCTGTCCTGGAAAACTCTGTGCCTGCGTCTGAATGTCAGCGCTCAGATGCCTGGGGTCTGGAGCGGAGGTGGGTTTCTCTGGGTAACTGTGGGGCTCCATGGCCCTCCCAGGGGTCAGTGCTGAGGTAGGGCTCTTAGTCTTTCCCTCTGACGAGTTCACCTCCCCTGGGGCTCACCGAGACACCCCAGGTAGGCTACCTGGTTGTTGATGTTCAGTCTCTAAGTCGTGTCCAACTATTTGTGACCACATGGACTACAGTGCGCCAGACTTCCCTGTCCTCCACTGTCTCCTGGTGTTTGCTCAAACCCATGTCCATCGAGTTGGTGATGCCATCCAGCCATCTCATCCTCTGTCATCTCCTTCTCCTGCCTTCATTCTTTCCCAGCATCAGAGTCTTTTCAAATGAGTCAGTTTTCCCCATCATGTGGTCAAAGTATTGGAGCTTCAGCTTCAGCATCAGTCTGTCCAATGAATATTCACAGTTGATTTCCTTTAGGATTGATGGGTTTGATCTCCTTGCAGTCCAAGGGACTCTCAACAGTCTTCTCCAGCACTACAGTTCGGAAGCATCAGTTATTCAGTGCTCAGCCTTCTTTATGGTCCAACTCTCACATCCATACATGACTACTGGACAAACCATAGCTTTGACCTAGCTTGGTTACACATTGGGGGCCTGCCGACCACAGCCATGGTGTCCTGACCAAGTGAACATGTGACCCCAGGTTGGGGGGTCTGGGGACTGTGTGAGTCTCACCCCATCTGCATGGGTCAGAATCATATGCAGAGGGAGACCATACACTCAAAGCTAAGAAAAAGGGAAGAATACATGTGAGCTTCACTTGACTTGTGTTAAGGAAATGCATTACAGTATCATTTCATACAGGCCTGTGCCTATTCCCTCTCTACCCCTGTGAGGTTCCCCATCCCTGGGGCTCCTGGAGACTCCTCAGGTGAGCTACCTGGTAATTATTCCAATTCACCAGCATGAGCATGGTGAGAAGGGAGCAGGTGTACCTGCGCAGTTGATTGCAGGGCACACGAATCGGGCAAAAAGCCAGTGAGCAGCAGGTGAGGTTGCTGCTGTGATCTCCTTCCAGTAGACCGTCCATGCTCAGCAGCGACCAGACCTGCCCCTCGTCTTCTAGCACAGCGTCTGGTGTGTTTTCACAGCACCTCAGCGGGACGACAAAAGACTGGGACTGCCAGCACCAAGGTAGTGTGTTCAGCATTATCATGACAGCTGTAAAAAAAGGTAGTATCACATAGAACCAAAGGGAAAAGAGGAGGACTTCTCTGGGACAAGTGTGGGGAAGGAGACCCACCCGACACTTCTATCTACCGAGCCAGGAGCTTATAGGAACTCACTTGTTTCCATTGCAGGGGCCCAACCTGCAGAGACCTGCTGTCCTAACCAAGGGTCTTGCCACCCCAGGTGCAGGGTCTGGGAGGGGTCAGCCTGGAGACTGTGGGCGTGTGACCCCAGGTGCAGGGTCTGCGGATTGTGTGGGTCCCACCCCATCCACAAGGGTCTGGATCCCGTACCGAGAGACCCGCTTGTCTGCTCTTTACCTCAGTGTGTCTGTTCTGCTCTGAGATTTCCAACATCTGAACTGAGGGTGTTGCCCAGATTAACCTGTGGTCCTTTTACGTCTCTTCATGTCGTCACATTCACATGAGGTCAGGCACCTCGGAGTGAGGTGCTGCTCTGCACTCCGCTGGCTTTCTTTGATACTAATGTACCACATTGATATCGTATATCTGATTCACACGGGCACCACTGTCTGGTCTCCTCTAGACCGAGTTCATGTAACTTAATGTGTAATTGATTGTTACTTTCTATTGGGGATAGAGTTGATTTCCAGTGTTTTGTTTTAGATGTACATGAACTTGATTCAGCTACACATAGATGTATATCTATTCTTTTTCTGTTTTTTTTTTCCCCCCTCATATAGGCTGTTACAGTGTTTTCAGTAGAGTCCTCAGTTCTATTCAGTAGGTCCTTTTTTGTTATCAACTTGATGTGTATTAGTGTGTGTATTTTTGTCCCAAACTCTTAATTTATCTGTCCTTTCTAACTTTCCTTTGATAGTTACAGTTTGATTTTCTCAGTCTGTGAGTCTGTTTCTATTTTGTGAATTAGTTCTTTGGTCTGAACTTACAGATTTCCCCCTGCACGTGATATCTTAGGATATTTGTCTTTTCTCTCTGAAAAGTATCTATAGTATGATACTTTCCTGGTCTGTCCAGGCTGCTGCCAGTATCATTATTTTGTTCTGTTTCGTGGCTGAGCAGCATTCCAGTGTGTAGATGTACCACGGAGTCTTCATTTTTCAGTCAGTGGACATCTTGGCTATTGTAATAGGGCTGTCCTGAAAATCAAGGTGCACATGTCATTTTAAACGGTGATTTTCTCTGGACCTAAGCTGATGAATGGGATTGCAGGATCATATGATACCTTGATGTTTAGCGTTTCAAGGAAACTCCATACTGTTTTCCATCGTGGCCTTACCATTTACATCCCACCAAGACTGTGGGAGGATTTTATTTTCTGTACCTTCTCTGCAGTAATTGTTCTTTGCCGCTCTTTCCGATGATGGCTATTGTGACCAGTGCGAGGTGAGACCTCATAGTTTTGTTTGGCATTGATCTAATAATTACTGATGTGGACTATCTTTTCCATGTGGTTTTATTATTATTTTACATCTTGTGAGAACAATTGACCTCTTCAATCTGGCTTCTTTAAAGTTGGCCCTGTTTGGAATATTTTTCCGATGATTTACCCCAGGACATTTCTTGAGAGCAGGTGTCATTTACAGCCCTCTCGGACTTGTCACTATTATGAGCCCTCGAGCATCTGTTTTCAGTTCAGTTAAGTTCAATCACTCAGTCATGTCCAACTCTTTGTGACCCCATGAACCATAACACGCCAGGCCTCCCTGTCCATCACCAGCTCCCAGAGTTCACTCAAACTCATGTCCATCAAGTGGGTGATGCCATCCAACCATCTCATCCTCTGTCGTCCCCTTCTCCTCCTGCCCCCAATCCCTCCCAGCATCAGGGTCTTTTCCAGTGAGTCAACTCTTCGCATGAGGTGGCCAAAGTATTGGAGTTTCAGCTTCAGCATTAGTCCTTCCAATGAACACCCAGGACTGATCTCCTTTAGAATGGACTGGTTGGATCTCCTTTCAGTCCAAGGGACTCTCAGGAGTCTTCTCCAACACCACAGTTCAAAAGCATCAATTCTTGGGCACTCAGCTTTCTTCACAGTCCAACTGTCACATCCATACATGACTATTGGAAAAACCATAGCCTTGATTAGACGAACCTTTGTTGGCAAAGTAATGTCTTTGCTTTTCAATATACTATCTAGGTTGGTCATAACTTTCCTTCCAAGGAGTAAACATCTTTTAATTTCATGGCTACAATCACCATCTGCAGTGATTTTGGAGCCCCCCCAAAATAAAGTCAGCCACTGTTTCCACTGTTTCCCCATCTATTTGCCATGAAGTGATGAGACCGGATGCCATGATCTTAGTTTTCTGAATGTTGAGCTTTAAGCCAACTTTTTCACTCTCCTCTTTCACTTTCATCAAGAGGCTCTTTAGTTCTTCTTCACTTTCTGCCATAAGGCTGATGTCATCTGCCTATCTGAGGTTATTGATATATCTCCCGGCAATCTTGATTCCAGCTTGTGCTTCTTCCAGCCCAGTGTTTCTCATGATGTACTCTGCATAGAATTTAAATAAGCAGGGTGACAATATACAGCCTTGACATACTCCTTTTCCTGTTTGGAACCAGTCTGTTGCTGCATGTCCAGTTCTAACTGTTGCTTCCTGATGTGCATACACATTTCTCAAGAGGCAGGTCAGGTGGTCTGGTATTCCCATCTCTTTCAGAATTTTCTACAGTTTGTTGTGATCCACACAGTCAAAGGCTTTGGCATAGTCAATAAAGCAGAAATAGATGTTTTTCTGGAACTCTCTTGCTTTTTTCCATGATCCAGCGGATGTTGGCAATTTGATCTCTGGTTCCTCTGCCTTTTCTAAATCCAGCTTGAACATCTGGAAGTTCATGGTTCACATACTGCTGAAGCCAGGCTTGGAGAATTTTGAGCATTACTTTACTAGCATGTGAGATGAGTGCAATTATGCGGTAGTTTGAGCATTCTTTGGCATTGCCTTTCTTTGGGACTGGAATGAAAACTGACCTTTTCGAGTCCTGTGGCCACTGCTGAGTTTTCCCAATTTGCTGGCATATTGAGTGCAGCACTTTCACAGCATCGTCTTTCAGGATTTGAAATAGCTCCACTGGAATTCCATCACCTCCACTAGCTTTGTTCGTAGTGATGCTTTCTAAGGCCCATGTGACTTCACACTCCAGGATGTCGCTCACATTCCAGGTGAGTGATCATACCATCGTGATTATCTGGGTCATGAAGATCTCTTTTGTACAGTTCTTCTGTGTATTCTTGGCCACCTCTTCTTAATATCTTCTGGTTCTGTTAGGTCCATACCATTTTTGTCCTTTATTGAGCCCATCTTTGCATGAAATGTTCCCTTGGTATCTCTAATTTTCTTGAAAAGATCTCTAGTTTTTCCCATTCTGTTGTTTTCCTCTATTTCTTTGCATTGATCTCTGAGGAAGCTTTCTTATCTCTCCTTGCTATTCTTTGGAACTCTGCATTCAGATGCTTATACCTTTCCTTTTCTCCTTTGCTTTTTGCTTCTCTTCTTTTCACAGCTATTTGTAAGGTCTCCTCAGACAGCCATTTTGCTTTTTTGCATTTCTTTTCCATGGGGATGGTCTTGATCCCTGTCTCCTGTACAATGTCAGGAACCTCCGTCCATAGTTCATCAGGCACTCTATCTATCAGATCTAGTCCCTTAAATCTATTTCTCACTTCCACTGTATAATCATAAGGGATTTGATTTAGGTCATACCTGAGTGGTCTAGTGTTTTTCCCTATTTTCTTCAATTTAAGTCTGAATTTGGCAATAAGGAGTTCATGATCTGAGCCACAGTCAGCTCCCTGTCTTGTTTTTGCTGACTGTATAGAGCTTCTCCATCTTTGGCTGCAAAGAATATAATCAATCTGATTTCAGTGTTGACCATCTGGTGATGTCCATGTGTAGAGTCTTCTCTTGTGTTGTTGGAAGAGGGTGTTTGCTATGACCAGTGCATTCTCTCGGCAAAACTCTATTAGCCTTTGCCCTGCTTCATTCGGTACTCCAAGGCTGTACTCCAAGGTGTATGTATTGATCTGAACCAGCTAATTACTCCCTGTCCCTCTGCCTCTGTTTCGGTTACCATGAGTTTCTTTTCTAAGTTTGTGAGGCTGTTTCTCTTTTGTAAAGAAGTTTGTTTGTATCCATGCTTAGATTCCACAGGAAGTAATATCCTATGCTTGTCTCTCTCTCTCACGGACTTCACTTGGTATGATTCTCTCTAGTTTCTTCCCGGTAGCTGGAAATGCCATTATTTCAGCCTTCTTTGCGTCTGAGTAATGTTGCATTGTGCACATGGACCCGTTTTCTGTCTTCACTCATCTGTCCCTGTGCACTTAAGCTGCTTCCGTGTCTTGGGTATTGTCCCTAGTGCTGCCATGATCACTGGGTGAAGGTGTCTTTTTATATTTTGGCTTTCTCTGGATCTATGCCTAGGAATGGGATTGCTGGGTCACTGGGTACCTTTATGTTTAGTTTTTTAAGAACCTCCATAATCTTCTCCCTAGTGGGTGGGTGTACTGACTTATATTCCCACCAGCAGTGTAGGAGGGTTCCCTTTTCTCCACACCCTCTGCAGCCTTTATTGTCGTAGGGTTTTCAGTGTGGCATTCTCATCAATGTGAGGTGATACCTCATTGTACACTTGATTTGCCTTTCTCTAAGGACTAGTGAAGCTGAGAATCATTTCATGTGCTTTATAGCCATCTCTATGACTTCTTTGGAGAAATGTGCATTTATTCTTTGGCTGATTTTTTATTTTATTTTTTACTATTGAGCTGTACTAGTGGTTCGTATGTGTTGAAGAGAAATTCCCTATAAGTATCTTTGTTTGCAAGATTTATTTTTTCTATTCTGACGGTTGACTTTTTCTTTCACTGACAGTTTCCTTTGCTGTGAAGATGCTTTTAATGTTTATTAGGTCCCGTTTGTTTATTTTTGTTTCATTTTCATGGTTCTACAAGGTGGATCAAAAAAGAACTTGCTGCATTTTATGTCAAGGCATGTACTCTTTTCCCCAAGAGTTTCATAGTATCTGTCCCTTTATTTAGATTTTTAATCTGGTTGGAGTTTAGTTTTGTGTATGGTGTTGGGGAGCATTCTAATTCTATTGCTAAGGAACCTGCCCGATGTCCTCTATAGCGGCTGCTCCCAATTTCCATTCCCAGCGTCAGTGTCGGAGGGCTCCCTTCACGCTACACCCTCTCCAGCATTTATTGCTTGTAGAGTTTCCATCTATGGCCATCCTGACTGGTGTGAGGTGATACCTTCTTGAAGTTTTGATTTGCATTTCTCTCATACTGAGCGATGTTGACATTTTTACATGTGATTTTTTTTTAACAGTGTGAGTTAAACTTATTCAAATTGGCTTCTTGAATGCCTGCTCTTTTTAAATATTTTTCTGTTGATGTCCCCTAGGCCATTTCTTGAGGGCAAGTGTTTTTTACTTATAGCCCCCCAGGCCTAGTGAATATTAAGTGCCAGTGAGCAAAGGCAAAATGGCTCTCTGGGGAAGCCTTACAAATAGCTGTGAAAAGAAGAGAAGCGAAAGGCAAAGGAGAAAAGGAATGATATAAGCATCTGAATGCAGAGTTCCAAAAAATAGCAAGGAGGGATAAGAAAGCCTTCCTCAGTGATCAATGCAAAAAAATAGAGGAAAAAAATACAGTGGGGAAGTGCTCAAAATTCTCCAAGCCAGGCTTCAATAGTACATGAACTGTGAACTTCCAGATGTTCAAGCTGGTTTTAGAAAAGCCATAGGAACTAGAGATCAAATTGCCAACATCCGTTGGATCATGGAAAAAGCAAAAGAGTTCCAGAAAAACATCTGCTTTATTGATTATGCCAAAGCGTTTGACTGTGTGGATCACAATAAACTGTGGAAAATTCTGAAAGAGATGGGAACACCAGAGAACTTGACCTGCCTCTTGAGAAATCTGTATGCACGTCAGGAAGCAACAGTTAGAACTGGACATGCAGCAACAGACTGGTTCCAAATAGGAAAAGGAGTATGTCAAGGCTGTATATTGTCACCCTGCTTATTTAAATTCTATGCAGAGTACATCATGAGAAATGCTGGGCTGGAGGAAGCACAAGCTGGAATCAAGATTGCCGGGAGAAATATCAATAACCTCAGATATGCAGATGACACCACCCTTATGGCAGAAAGTGAAGAAGAACTAAAGAGCCTCTTGATGAAAGTGAAAGAGGAGAGTGAAAAAGTTGGCTTAAAGCTCAACATTCAGAAAACTAAGATCATGGCATCCGGTCTCATCACTTCATGGCAAATAGATGGGGAAACAGTGGAAACAGTGGCTGACTTTATTTTGGGGGGGCTCCAAAATCACTGCAGATGGTGACTGCAGCCATGAAATTAAAAGACACTTGCTCCTTGGAAGAAAAGTTATGACCAACCTAGACAGTGCATTAAAAAGCAGAGGCATTACTTTGCCAACAAAGATCCATCTAGTCAAAGCTATGGGTTTTCCAGTAGTCATGTATGGATGTGAGAGTTGGACTATAAACAAAGCCGAGCGCCGAAGAATTGATGCTTTTGAACTGTGGTGCTGGAGAAGACTGTTGAGAGTCCCTTGGACTGCAAGGAGATCCAACCAGTCCATCCTAAAGGAAATCAGTCCTGAATATTCATTGGGAGGACTGATGCTGAAGCTGAAACTCCGATACTTAGGCCACCTGACTCTTGAAAAGACCCTGATGCTTGGAAAGACTGAAGGCGGGAGGAGAAGGGGACGATAGAGGATGAGATGGTTGGATGGCATCACCGACTTGATGAACATGAGTTTGAGTAAACTCCAGGAGTTGGTGATGGACAGGGAAGCCTGGCATGCTGCAGTCCATGGGGTCGCGAAGAATTGGACATGACTGAGCAACTGAACTGAACTGAGCAAAGGGTTTTAAATTGTTGTTATGGGAAATGGCCACAAGGCGGCAGCATGTCTCTATGCCCCTACCCTGGTTATGGGGGGAACCAGAGCCTTAGGGAAAGTCCTGTTCTTGGATTGTCAGTTAGAGTGGAATGTGCCAGAAGAAGCACCCAAGGAATGTGCCAGAAGGAAGCACCCTTCCTTCTTCCTTCCTTACCCTATCCCCTGGACACATCCCAATTACTGCAACACCAGTGGAGGTTGCTTTCATCATAGGTGGGGTGCGCCTTAGGAGGGAAGCTGGAGGTGGGAACCCCATCACCTGGAAATGTGGAGCCCAGGGGGCTTTTCAAAGCTCTTCCAGCCCAGAGGCTCCACATCCTTTGGGTGCAGTAGGTGTAGTTTCACCGCAGAAGGACCTGCCAGGATCTGGAGGTTGTGGGCTGGTGTAGAGGGGAACAGGCTCACCAGGTCCACGGTGCATGGCTCATTGGCTGGCACATCCTCCCCAGCTCCCTCAGCCCCAAGACAGTCCATCCAAGGGACCCAGGCCTGCCCAGACTTCAGGGATGTGGCAGCAGCCCAGGTCACTAAGGCCTGAAGGGAGTACAGTCAGCATTCTCTTTCTGTAGAGAGCATTCTCTTTTTGTAATTTGTATTTTGTAATGGTGTAGAGGTGACTTACAATGTTGTAGGGTTTATTTCTTTCAGGTGTACAGCAACACGATTCACTCATGCATAGTGATGTGTAAATGTTCTAGTGATGCTTAGTACATGTCCTTTTTTGGGTTCTCTTCCCATGCAGTTTATTATGCAGTGTTGATCAGGGGTCCTCATCCTATAGTGGGTTCTTGATTATTTTACACAGAGTCGTGTGTGTATGTTCGTCTCCACCTTCTCATTTCCTTTGCCCACCACCTTTCCCTTTCGGTAACCATAAGGTTGGAGAAGGAAATGGCACCCCACTGCAGTGTCCTTGCCTGGAGAATCCCAGGGACGGGGGAGCCTGGTGGGCTGCCGTCTATGGGGTCGCACAGAGTCAGACACGACTGAAGCGACTTAGCAGCAGCAGTGGCAACCATAAGGTGCTTTGCTATGTTGTGAGGCCATTTCTTTTTGGTAAAGAAGTTCATTTGTATCCATTTTTAGAATCCACCTCCAAGAAATATCATATGATACTTGTCTTCCGTACTTCACTTAGTGTGATCGTCTCTACTTCTTTCCTTGTTGCTGGACGGGGCGTGATGTCACCCTTTTTATGGCTGAGTGATAACTGCCCTGAGTGCATGTACCCCATCTTGCTTACCCAGCCGTCTGTCCTTACCTACTTAGGCTTCATCCATGTATTGGCTCTTGTGCACAGTGCTGCCATGAACATTGGGGTGCACCTGTCTTTAATATTGTGGTTTTCTCTGGATCTGTGCCCAGGACTGGGATTGCTGGGTCCTATGGCACTTCGCTCTTTAGTTTTTAATGACCCTTTGTCCTGTTCTCCTTCATGGATTTAATGACTTTCATTCCCACCAACAGAGAGGAGGGTTCTTTTTCCTCCATTCCCTCTCCAGCATTTATTGTCATAGATTTTCTGTGCTGACCATTCTGGCGCATGTGAGGTGATGGCACTTCTGATTCACAGTTCTCCAGTACTTACAGATGCTGAGCATCTTTTCATGTGCTTCTTGGCCATCTCTACGTCTCTGTGCTGTTGGAGAAGACTGTTGAGAGCCCCTTGGAGATCCAACCAGTCCATTCTGAAGGAGAGCAGCCCTGGGATTTCTTTGGAAGGAATGATGCTAAAGCTGAAGCTCCAGTACTTTGGCCACCTCATGCGAAGAGTTGACTCATCTCTGAAAAGACTCTCATGCTGGGAGGGGTTGGGGGCAGGATGAGAAGGGGACGACAGAGGATGAGATGGCTGGATGGCATCACTGACTCGACTGATGTGAGTCTGAGTGAACTCCGGGAGTTGGTGATGGACAGGGAGGCCTGGCGTGCTGCGATTCATGGGGTCGCAAAGAGTCGGACACGACTGAGCAACTGAACTGAACTGATGTCTTCTGTGGGGAAAGGTCTATTTAAATCTTGTGTCCCTATTTGACTGGGTTGTTTCTTTGATATCAAGGTGCATAAGCTGTTTGTATGTTTTGGAGAGAAATTCCTCATGGGTGTCTGTGTTTGCACATATTAGTTTCATTATGGGGCTTGTCTTTTTGTTGTGTTTATGGTTTCCTCTGCTGTGCCAGTGCTTTTAAGGGGAATTAGGTCCCTTAAAAAATTTTTTTTTTCGTTTATTTATTTTTGTTTCATTTTTCATGATTCTAAGAGGCAGGTCAAAGAAAAACTTGCCGCATTTTATGTTAAAGTGTGTTCTGCTTTTTCCCTTAAGAGTTTCATATTATCTGTCCTTTTTTTAGGTCTTTAATCTATTTGGAGTTTATTTTTGTGTATTCTGTTAGGGAATTTCATTCTAATTTCATTCTCATACATTTCTTTAAAAACCTGCACACTGTTCTTCATAGTGGCTGCTACTAATTCACCTTTTCACTAACAGTGTGGGAGGGTTCCGTTTTCCCCACACTTTCTCCAGCATTGATTGATTGTCAACTTTTGGGCAACAGTCTTTGTTAACCACATGAGGAAATACCTCATTGTAGTTTTGATTTGCATGAGTCTAATATTTGGTGATGTGGACATCTTTTCGTGTGATTCTTTTAAAGGGTGTGAGTTAAACTTACCTCTTGAAATTGACCACTTGAACACCTGCCTTGTTTTGAATTTTTTTTTCAGTGACACCTAGGACGTTTCTTGAAGGTGTTTTTTACCCTCAGCCCCTTGATCCTTGTGCATATTAAATACCCAGCAGCTCTGCTTTTAGGACTTCCCTGCAGCTCAAGTGATAAAGCATCTGCCTGCAATGCAGGAGACCGGGGTTCAGTCCCTGGGTCGGGAAGATCCTCTGGGGAAGGGAATGGCAATCCACTCCAGTATTCTTGCCTGGAGAATTCCATGGACAGAGAAGCCTGGCAGGCTACAGTTCGTGGGGTCACAAAGAGGCCGACCCGACTAAGTAACACACACAACCACTTTTCATGGTGTTGTTAACGTAAAAGGCCACAAGGGGGCAGCACTTCTTCATGTCCCACTCCCTTTTATCCTGTAATTTCCTTGTTATTTTGTGTTGGAATATTGTTGCTTTCTGATGTGTTTGTTTCAGTTGTACACATACATGATTCAATTATGCATAGATGTTTCTTCTCTTTGGGTTCGTTTTCACGTATAGGTGATTACAGTGTGCTCATCAACGTTCCTATGCTATTTAGCAGTTACTTTTTGATCACCTATTTGATATATATTCCTGTGTATGTGTTAATTTCGAACTCTTAATTTCTCCCACTCATTTCTGAAGGTTGGGGGCTCTGCAGAGGGCAACAGGCAGTCCAGGTTCGTTGTGGAGATACACTGCCTGCGACGTGCTCCCAGGTCCCTCAGCCCCAGGACACTCCAGCCTTGGTACCCAAGCCAGTCAGGTTCCAGGGATGTGACATCAGCTCAGGTCACTATGGCCTGAGGGGAATAGGATCAACGTATTTTTCTGTTTTTACCCTACACTTTGAACAGAGGTGAATTACGATCTCGTGGGGCTTTTTGTTTTTTCTTTTCAGTGGACTGCATCTTGATTTTCTTGGTGACCAGAAGTTTCTTGTCTAAATCTGGGAGGCTGTGTCTCTTTAGGAAAGGACTTCATTTGTATCCTTTTTTAGGTTACACCTAGAGGTGGTATCACACGATCCCTGTCTCTCTCTGTCTCCCTTACTTCACTCGGAATGCTCACCTCTACTCTGTCTCCTGTGGCTGGACGTGGCGTCATCTCCTGCTTCCTTATTGCTGAGAAATATTGCACTGGGTGCATGTGCCCCATCCTCTGTTTCCATTCAGCTGTAATTTCTACATTTAGCTTGCTTCCCAGACTTGACTACTGTACCTTGCTGAGCCAAAATTGCAGCAGTTCCCATGTCTTTAAATTTTTTTTTAAATTTTCTCTGGGCTTATGTCCAGCTGTGGAACTGCTGGGTCCTAAGGTACTCGTGTTGCAGTGAAAAGGGAATAAAGAGGAATTTGTTGCAGTAAAAAGAAAAGAAAAAGAGTGTAATGAGTTTTTCTCTTTCCCCTTCCTGAGAACAAAGAAGATAAAGAGAACAGCGAGCAGACCTGAATATTCCTAGTTTTTTGTTTTTTTTTTAGCCTTTGCAAGCTCTGCGTGTCTGTAACTAAGTTTGCTTTCCTGCCCCCTTATTCTTCAGGAGCTACACTTTGCAACTATTTAAAATCTCCTCTATACGGGGAACAAATCATACTAAGAATAATCAGTCTAATAACACTAGAAAACTAGGCCAGGTGCCTTATGGGCAACGCCAGTATATAGTTTTCCTACAAAATAAGGGTTGTTATGGAACAAACTAAGTCAGATGACTTAGGTATATATTGGGCTATACATAGTGGAAGTTCTTGACTTTACTTCTTACTGATAACCTTATTATTATTGCTAGCTATATTGTTTTCTATATTGCCTGTTTTGAAAGTGTTGTCCCGAGCCAGAGTGAAGTAAGTCAGAAAAACACCAATGCAGTATATTAACGCATATGTATGGAATTTAGAAAGATGGAAACAAGACCCTATATGCAAGGCAGCAAGAGACACACATGTAAAAACAGACTTTCAGACATTGTGGGAGAAGGCAAGGGTGGGATGATGTGAGAGAATAGCATCGAAGCGTGTGTATTACCATATGTAGAACAGATGACCAGTGCAAGTTCCATGCATGAAGCAGGGCACCCAAAGCAGGTGCTCTGTGACAACAGCCCCAAAGAGGGATGGGTGGGGCGGGAGGTGGGAGGAGGCTTCAGAATGGCGGGGGTAGGAGGGCACATGTACACCAGTGACTGACTCACGTCGTTGTATTCCAAAACCCACCATAATATTGTAAAGTAATTATACTCCATTAAAATAAATAATCTAAAAAAATTTTTTAAAGTGTTGTCCCTTACATTACCAAGTGTGTGACAAAAATGGTCAGGGCCCTGCCATCTACCTCTACAAAGATTAAATCATGGCCACTGAAGCTGCTGACCTTCAACATTCTCTCAAAGGAGTTCAGGGTGGAAATTAGGAATGAGGCACTCTGTGCTCTGAAAAAAAAAAGAAAAAGAAAAAACTGCATAAGAGGCCTTCAGATGGTTAGACAGTTTGGGGAGGAGATTTTTACAACCCCTGATTCTTGTATCTTCTCAAACCTAGAGAAACACTAACATCACCGACAGTGACAGCCGCTTTGGCTATTAAGAAAAAAATTTACGATTAAAGTCAAAATAGAGTAGCTGTGGAAAAAACGAGGTGACACTATGGTGTGATTTCAGGTAAGTCCTGTATTGTTGAGAACTTGAGTTTTCTGAGCTGTGTCAGACTTAGGATGCCATCAGCCATTCTGAAAACCGAGTCTGCTACAGCAGGTGACTACAATCTTACTTTTTAAAGGTCTCTTATAACTGTTATATGTTTAGACAAGGAAATTGCTCTGGATCATATGTTGACAAGAAAAAAAAAAGTGTAATGACCAAAGGATTAAGGTTAAGATCTACGTAGATAAACCTAGATGACTGGCTACCTGGCGGCTTGTACAAGTTCCCTGAAACTGTCAAGTCTAAATTAGGATTCAGGTTCAATTTCAGGCTTAATTTTTTCTAATTTGTCTATTAATGTTCAGGTTGTCATTCCTCCAGCTATTTCTGAGTCCGAATGGCTCCATCCCTTTGGACAGGGTGACCCAAGCACTGACCCTATCTGGACCACAGTCAAAATCATCATCAAACGTATCTTGGTTCTTATTCCTTCTTTGACCCCTAGTTACAATAACTCTTTTACTGATCTATGGCCTTTGTTTTCTTAAACTACCTGTTAAGACTTGTCTCCTCCTGATAACAACAGATTTACATCAAGATAATAATGATGCGGAGAGAAAACACACGCCCCCAAAGAGATTACAGCCACTCCTCCGAACAGATCCTGTGGCAATAACCACAAAAGTCACTCTGGGGCCCCTTAATAAAACGGTGCAAGGGCTCCATGACCCTGATTAGATAGGGTCTCTGAGTCCCAGGTCAGCATTCAAGAAGTTACGAAAGATTGACCTTCTGTCCCTCATCACCCCCATGAAGACTTCTTGGGGTTCACATCTCTCAAGGAAACTTTGAAATAGGAGATAGATGGGCCCCTGGGCTGAACAGCTGGTGATTGTCAGACAGAGCAACGCTGAGGTTTTGTCCTCAGCTAGACAAGAACAAGAATGACACCTATTTCCCTTTCTCCACTGATATGGAGGAAATAAAATGATGGGGGAATTTGTTGCAGTGAAAAGGAAAAAAAAAAGAGGAGTAAGTTTTTTTTCTTTTCTTTCCTGAGAACAAAGAAGATAAAGAGAACAGTGAGCAGGCCTGTGCATCCCTATTTTTTTTACTTTCAGTTCAGTTCAGTCACTCAGTCGTGTCCGGCTCTTTGCGACCCCATGGACTACAGCACACCAGGCTTCCCTGTCCATCATCAACTCCGGAGCCTGCTCAAACTCATGTCCATCGCGTTGGTGATGCCATCCAACCATCTCATCCTCTGTCGTTCCCTTCTCCTCCTGCCTTCAATCTTACCCAGCATCAGGACCTTTTCCAATGAGTCAGTTCCTCTCATCAGGTGGCCGAAGTATTTTTACTTTAGTTATTCCTAACTTAGTTTGCTCTTCTGCCCCCTAACTGCAGGAGCTACCCGTCACACCTATGGTCCTTTGCTTACCCTTACAACACCCTTCCCCTTGCAGTTACACATCAGAAAGAAGGCTGCAGAGACACCGACCTGCTAGACTCAATCACTGGGTTACTGATGCCAGCCTATGACTGTTTTTGAGAAGATTTTAACACATCTGTCCCTCCTCACCAACCTCCCACTGCGAGCCCTTGCCTTATATAAGCCCCTAGATTCCTTAGTGGGGGCTGGCTCTTAAAGTATGAGCCTACTGTGTTCCCCTCTCCACTGGCTGAGGATTAAAGCCACCTTTCTATTTCCTCCAAGTTCTGTCTTCATATTTTTTTATTCAGCTTTGGTGGACCGAGAAAGCCAAGATTTTGGCCAGCAACACTTGTATGTTATTTTTAAGTGACCCTCCACACATTCTCCTAAGTATCATTGTGAACGACAGTGCAGGAGGGTCCCTTTCTCTCCACACCATCTCTAGCATTTATTTTTTAAGATGTTTAGAGGCGGCCAATCTGATGAATGTGAGTGCTTACCTCATTGGACTTTTGATTTGCATTTCTCTAGTCATTATGAAGAGGAAAAATGAAACTTTTTACATAACCGGCTCCTCTTTCTGCCTCTGTAACTCAGCTTGCTCCTTGCAAAGTCTAGATCACGTAGGTCTCGGAAAGTGGGGACTCGCAATACTATAAACTGGAGCTTATCTCACTCACCGTTGCCCTGCTTTTGCGATCGCCCTGGCCCCTGCAAAGCCGCAAACCCACCTAATCATGCCTGTGCCCGCATAAAAGCTCTGTAACCCCTTTGTTTGGGGCTCAGAGCTCGGAGTTAACTCCTCTGGGCCTGCCAGCATGGTAAGTTGAAATCTCCAGCTCTCTGAGTGTGGTGCTTGGTTTCTCGAGTACTGGTTTCTGCAACGTTTTCGGAGGCCCCAGTGAGATTCAACCACGCTGGCCCCCTGAGCCCCAGGACTGGTGGCTCGGCCGGTCAGAGCAGGGGAGCCCCGAGCGGAACGAGGAGGCGCGCCACCTGGTGGTATTCCGGGTTCTTTTTCCAGCTGGCATTGACTCTCCGGATGGCTGAGCCCTGGCTGGACTCATTGGAGGGATGGACCAACTCACCACGAACAGCCACAGGATAAGGTAAGGCCCCAGGGCCGATCCCCAGGCAGAAACCTACCCCAACGGGTGGAAGAGGAGACTGATCACCTCCTTGGGCTCCCAGGAAGGGAGCATCAGACAGGGAAACCTGGGGACTCGGGAAAAGGGAGGGATTGTGATAACCTCTGAGGGATTGTGTATGCACGATTGCTGATTGGAAGAAGTGAAAATGAGCTCCACAGTCCTCGGACTACGGAGCCTGAGAGGGTCCAAAACCTGCAGTTCCGTGGCTGAAAGGTGGTGCCTTTCCTAAGGCTCATAAGGCTGAAAGGTGGTGCCAGTCTCTGGGGGATTTGATCCCTCCCTGTGAGGCTGGGCCGGGTCGGGGGTTTATATCGACCTGCCAATGCTAAGAGGATTTTTAATCTCCCTCAAGAGAGGGGCCAGGAGGACAAAAAGTGAATGTGAATGAGTGTGCGGCCTGATGTGCTTGCACTTCAGGCTCGATTGGTGGCTTCATGGCCTTCGTGGCTGCGGAGTCCGAGGGGGCCTTAGCTTGCGGTTCCGTGGTGACCTCATACGGCTCAAGGCGGTGTCTGCCTCTGGGGGACCCAGTCCCTCCCTGCAAGACAGATCCACATCAGGGGTTTATAGTGATCTGTCAGTGCTAAGGGAGAAGGCAATGGCACCCCACTCCAGTACTCTTGCCTGGAAAATCCCAAGGGCGGAAGAGCCTGGTAGGCTGCAGTCCATGGGGTCGCAAAGAGTCAGACACAACTGAGTGACTTCACTTTCCCTTTTCACTTTCATACATTGGAAAAGGAAATGGCAACCCACTCCAGTGTTCCTGCCTGGAGAATCCCAGCGACGGCAGAGCCTGGTGGGCTGCCGTCTATGGGGTCGCACAGAGTCAGACATGACTGAAGCGACTTAGCAGCAGCAGCCAATGCTAAGAGGCACCTAAGTTCCCCCTGGGAAGGCAGCTAAGAAGGAACCTGAATGGTCTCCTCTTTTGACGGGGCACCCACCCTTGTTTTTCTTTGCGCCACTGACTCAGGGCAGGATACACAGGGAAGGATAAATTATTCAGTTCAGTTCAGTCGTTCAGTCGTGTTCGACTCTTTGTGACCCCATGAACTGCAGCATGCCAGGCCTCCTTGTCCATCACCAGCTCGCAGAGTTTACTCAAACTCATGTCCATTGAATCAGAGAAATTTTTGGTTACTGGTTATTCTTCTGTCAACTGACTCCTTGAGCCGACATCTAAGAGATTAGGGTTTCCTCAAAACCCTGCCAGGTAGATTACATTTGTCAACATGGGGGGAAATTCCTGTAAGCCAAAGTTTTAGATTGCATGATAAAGAACTTTAAGAAGGGCTTTGGAGGAGATTACGGACTCAAGACGGCCCCCAGGAAGCTTCATATATAAACTTATGTGAGCTCCATTCGCCAGCCTTTGACGTTGGATGGCCACCAGAGGGCACTCTCGACCTGCCCACTGTCCAAGCGGTACACCAGGTAGTCACTGGGACTCCAGAACATCCAGATCAGTTTCCATGCATAGACTCCCGGCTTCTAATAGCGCAGACCCTGCCCCCATGGGCAAGATTTTGCAGGAACAGACAGGGACAGAGTAGGGTATGTGTGGCCCAACCACTCAGAAAAAGTGAAACAGAAAGCAGCCCGGCTAGCAGCAGCACTGAGGAGCTCAGATCCAGTGGAACAGACTGCTCCTTCGTGGAAAGGGAAAGCTAAGAAGAGACCACCACCACGCTATGACCAGTGTGCCCATTGCAAAGAGACCGGACACCGGAGGAATGAGTGCCCCCATCACAGAGGGACATCTAAAGGGTCGAAGAAGTTCAGTCAACCCAACAAGGAAAGGTACCAGCCTGAGCAGGCTGTCCGAAACCTTGTCAGCCTGGCTGGAGCAGACAGACTAGGGAAGACTGGGCTTCCTGATCCCGGGCCCTTGGGAGTCCAGGGTCACGATGAAAGTAGCGAGCCAATCAGTGACTTTTATAGTGGATACTGGAGCTGAACTCTCCGTGGTGACCACACCTGTGGCTCCCCTCACAGGCTGAACAGCACCTCTAGTCGGGGCCACAGGGGACATGGCAGCCGCTCATTTTGCAAGACCTGTTCATGTCAGCTGTGCGGCCATCAGGTGCCTCATGAATTTCTGTACTTACCAGAATGCCCCGTTCCCCTGCTGGGTAGAGAATTATTGACAAAACTGGGGGCACAAATCACCTTGGCCCCCAGAAAGCCTGTGAACCTCCCCTTGCGGAGCCAATCAGCTCTGAGGATGGCTGTGACCATGCCCAGGGAAGATGAATGGTGTCTCTATTCCTCAGGGAGGGAAAATAAATCCCCCCAGCCTGCTAAAAGAATTCCCTGATGTCTGGACAGAGAAGAGGCCCCCAGGTTTGGCCAAAAACCGTGCCCCCATTGTGTGGACCTGAGCCACAAGCCACTCCTGTTAGACAAAAACAAATATCCAGTACCATGGGAGGCACGCCTGGGAATCTGGGACCACATCCAGTGTCTACGAGATGCTGAGATCCTAATTAAGTGTCAGTCTCCTTGGAACATCTGCTCTTACCAGTCAAAAAATCTGCAGGGAACTACTACCACCCCATCCAGGACCTCCGCGCGGTCAGCAGTGCAGTGATCACCATCCATCCAGTGGTCCCAAATCTCTACACTCTCTTGAATCTCTTACCCACTCAGGCAATCTGGTTCACATGCCTCGATCTCAAAGTCACATTCTTCTGCCTCTGGCTGTCACCAGCCAACTCGCCATTGTTTGCCTCTGAATGGGAAGACCCACACACTGGGAGAAAGACACAGCTGACTTGGACTCGACTGCCACAAGGCTTCAGAAACTCACCTGCCTTGTTTGGTGAAGCCCTGGCTGCGGACCCTGCTGCCTTTCCCAGAGAAATTTTAAACTGCACCCTACTCCAGTACATGGATGACCTGTTGCTAACCAGCCCCGCCCAAGGGGACTGCTAGAGAGGCACCAAAGCCTTGTTGGTTCTACTGTCCACCACAGGGTACAAGGTGTCATGGAAAAAGGCTCAGATCTGCAGACACGAGGTCAAGTACCTGGGGTTTATAATTGCAAAAGGGCATCGGGCACTTGAACATGAGAGGAAGCAAGCCATCTGTTCAATACCTCAGCCAAACACCAAGAAAGAAGTCCACGAGTTCCTCGGGGTTGCCGGATTCTACCGAACCTGGATACCAGGTTTCTCTGAGATTGCCAAGCCTTTGTTTAAAGCCACAGCAGGGTCTGGTAAAGACCCCCTAGAGTGGGAACTTGAACAGAAAAAGGCCTTCGAAGAGATAAAGAGACTCTTGACTCACGCTCCAGCATTAGGACTGCTGGATATGACACAGGACTTCAACCTCTTTGTAGGTGAGAAAAGTCACACTGCCCTGGGGGTCCTCACGCAAACAGCTGGGCCATGGCAGTGCCCAGTTACATACTTGTCCAAACGACTGGATCCAGTGGCCACGGGATGGCCGCCAGGCCTCTGGACATTAGCTGCCACTGTGGCTTTGGTCAGAGAAGCAGATAAGCTTTCTCGAGGGCAAAATATAAATGTAAAGGTTCCCCATGCTGTTACTGCCCTGATGAACAGCCAGGGACATAAGTAGCTAACCAACTCCAGGATGACTATCAAGGAAACCGAAAACCCACAGGTCCAACTTGAGACTGTGCGGACATTGAACCCCGCCACATTTTTACCGATGGAAGCAGGAACCCCCAATCATAACTGTGAGGAGGTCATAGATGAGATTTACTCGAGCAGGCTGGACCTGACGGACATTCCCTTCCAGAACCCAGAACTTGAACTGTTCACTGATGGAAGCAGTTTCATCCAAGACGGACAGTGCAAAGCAGGCTCTGCCATAGCAACAACTGACGAGAGAGTGAAGGCTGAGGCCTTGCCACAAGGGTGGTCAGCACAGCGGGCTGAGCTGTGGGCACTTGCCCAGGTGCATGCCGAAGGGAAGCGAGCCAACATCTATACTGATTTAAGGTATGCCTTTGCTACTTCGCATATCCATGGAGCCATTTATAAAGAAAGGGGACTGTTGACAGTGGGAGGAAAGGCGATTAAAAACAAAAAAGAAATCCTTCAGCTGTTAGGAGCAGTCTGGAAGCCTTTCCAAGTGGCAGTCATCCATTGTAAAGGCCATCAGCGAGGAACTGATCCAATCAGCAAAGAAAATTAGTTGGCTGACCAGGCAGCCAAGGAGGCGGTGACTCAACCCAGCCCCACAGTGGGCCCCGAGGCAATCTTTAAGGTCCTCTTGACACCAGAATTGCCTCCGTCCCCGAGATACACCAAGGAAGAAGATCAATGGGCTCTAAATGAGGGAAGAATAAAAGAAAAAGAGGGCTGGAGGAAGCTCCCAGACCAAAGACTCTTTGTCCCCAGCAATATAGCAGTCCAGGTGGTAAAACATCATCATGAGACAACTCATTTAGGAAAAACTGTGCTGGAGAGTTTACTGAGCTGAATGAAATAGTATATTTCATTCCTAAGCTCCCAACCCTGTGTGCCCAGATCAGGGCTGGATGTGTGACTTGTGTGCAAAACACCACCAGCCAAGGACCAAGACCCAACCCAGGGGTACAGACAGTTGGGACACTGCCCTTTGAAGATCAAGAAGTGGACTTTACTGAAGTCAAGCCCTATGGTGAAGTGAAGTCGCTCAGTCATGTCCAACTATTTGCCACCCCATGTACACCAGGCTCCTCCGTCCATGGGATTTTCTAGGCAAGAGTACTGGAGTGGGTTGCCATTTCCTTCTCCAGGGAATCTTTCCGACTCAGGAATCAAACCCAGGTCTCCCGCATTGTAAACAGATGCCTTACCATCTGAGCCACCAGGGAAGCTCTATAGGGGCTGTAAGTATTTACTTGTGGTAGTCTGCACCTACTCAGAATGGACTGAAGCCTATCCCACATGCACTGAACGGGCACAAGAAGTGGCCAAGGCCTCACTAAGAGATGTAATCCCGAGATACGGGCTGCTTCTTTCCATAGGGTCTGACAGTGGGCCAGCTTCTGTGTCTGAGATAGTCCAAACTTTATCCAGGACACTGGGAATCAAATGGAAGCTTCACACTACTTACAGGCCACAGAGCTCAGGGAAGGTTGAATGCATGAATCGGGCTGTCAAGACTACATTAGCTAAACTCTGTCAGGAGACCCAGTTATCTTGGGTTGACATGTTACCCCTAGTCTCACTCCAAGCCTGATGCACCCTGAAGTCCTAAGGCTATTCTCTCTTTGAGATCTTATATGGGAGAACGGCCCCAGTGATAGGAAAACTCAATGGAAACCCCCCCAAACTAGCTGAACTGGAGATGTCCCAACACCTCCAGGCCCTGGGAAAAGTCCTCCACCATATCGCCCAAGAAACCTTAGAAAGGACACCTATTCCTTTGGGCAATTGGGTTCATCCCTATCAGCCAGGAGATGAGGTGTGGGGTTAAGGACTGGAAACTCCTCTGGGCCCACCAGCATAATAAACCTGAGTTCTCCAACTCTCCGAGTGTGGTGCTTGCTTTCTCGAGTACTGGTTTCTGCAACATTGCTAGAAACGGCTCTAAGCAGTTTACATTTAACCTCAGAACAATCCTATGAAGTGAATATTTTGTGCATAAGAAAGCAGATGCACCAAGGGATGGCAGCTTTCCTAAGGTCATTCAACAGGGAAATGGTGAATTATGATCATGCTCATTACAAACTTGAGGCCAACAGCCCTAGGGAGGCAGAAACTGATATCCAGCATGACCTTATGGGGCCTTCTTGGGCCAGATCCTTCCCCCATATTCTCTGCTTTAGCTTCTCTCTTAAGTACATAGATAATAGTATTTGATGCACATTTCCTGAGATCTTTTACAGATGTCAACCCCCCACCCCCACACAAAATGGGAAATGTTAACTACTTGATGCCCATAACCTCCACACTTCCTGGAGCCTAAAGACTGATAATGGTAACCCCTGTGACACCACATTATTACCTCACCATCAACCACTCAGGGAACTGTGCATGAGTTGAATACTTACCCTGTAACCACCCCCCTCACCTGGCCTTTAAAAATATTTTCTTGAGGAGTTTGGGGGGGTGGTGGGCAGGAACCCACAGTTCTCCTTGCATAACCCTCTGAAAAACCTTTCTCTCCTCCACACTCCAGCATTTTGGTTTGTTTGGCCTCACTGTGCACTGGGCCCATGAATTTGCATTTGGTAATAGTAGTAGAGTCATGTCATTTTATGAATGTGAAACTGATACTCTGAGAGAAGAAATAACTTGCCTAAAATCACACCACCAGGAAAGGTTGGGATGTAACTCAAACTCACATTTGAATGATTCATAGCCCCATGCTCCTAATTGTTCTGTTGTACTGCAGAAAGGCCAATATATCTATAAAGGGGATTCAACTTGCTCCATAGAACTTAGCAGCACAGAATTAGTGAGTTATAGAAAAATGAAATCCCTTCACATGAAAGAAAAATGGATCACAGCAGTGTGAGTGCCCCTCAGGACTCACATAAGGTCTCTTTTGTTGGTCTCACCATAAGCCCAATGCTGACAAGTCTTATGTTGAGGTTGATGAAAAGGAGATTCTTGCATCATGAAAAGGTTTCATCAAGGACCTCTGAGGTCCTCTCCAACCTCCAGACTCAATGATTCACATGGCTAAAGCCCCTCTCCCTTTAATTCCTGGGAGCTTTATTCTTTGTGCTTTACACTTCTTACATTAAAATTGAGAAACAATAATGAGTGAGAACATAAAACTCATTTTGACTTTTTTCTATTTTTACACCTAAAGAATTGGAGTTCAGTTTAGGTGATCTGAAAAATATAAGGAACTAGCCTTCAGTGTTTGATTCTCCAAGGAGTTAATCTTAGTAGAAGTCACTTTTGAATTCAGCAAGGGTGTTTCATTTTTCAGCTGCCAATGAGTTGATCTCTGTGGCAGACAGATTGAGTTGTGAGCAGCATAGTTGTACGGTCCAATGCAGACTGTGTATGCTTAGCTTGGGTATAAGGTTTTGTACTTGTTACAGATGAATTCCTTTAAAGATTTTTTGCAAATTTGACTCAAATAAGAAATCTTTGGCTAAGGCTTTGAATCTTAAACACCTGATTCACTTCTTCTGATAAATAATTTAAACATTTCCAGTGCTGTCATCCTATTCAGCTCGATGACCTGAGCATACCATGCTTTGAACATCATGCTTCTTTCTTTTTCAAGAACAGTTTAGTTTGTCTGCCAGACTCGTAAGAAGGATTATTTCCAACGAAGGATAAAAGCCGAGAAAAAGAGTAGTTGACAATTTGCATGTGTTCAGCTTAGCTCAGTATCTCCCCTTCTTCCCCTATGCAAGCTGAACTCAATCCTTTCAGACATGTAGGTCCAGAAAAAGAACACCAGTCTCTAGAGAAATATGTAATTCTCAGAAAAAATAGAAGCCACTGGATGGAAATGTTCTCATCTTCCATCTACGAAATCCATAAACTCTGCTGTGGCAGTGCCTCTCCTCTTTCTGCCTCTTACAATTGAGGAAGAAGTCCTCCTGATACACATGAAAGGCCCACTCGTTTATTTGTGCTACGAGCCTCAAGCCTTCTATCCCTCTAACAGACCCATCGACACCATCGTTCTCTTCCTGTCCTGTATCTCCATCATCCCCACCTTGGTATAGTGGACAGGAATGTTTCCTAGCATTCCAGTAAACAAGAGTCAAGCCATTAGCTGCTATGGCTGCTTCCCAACCCTGTTCCCAGGATGCACCATGAGTGGAATTCAGGATAGAGAAAAACAGGAAGCTTTATGTGCTTTGGATACTGAACCTAGATAGTTCAAATGCACATCTAAGGAATAATTTCAATGACCTCAGATTCTTGCATCTTCCCATACATACAAAAGCACTAAAATAATTAACTTGAGATGTCTGGTTTTGTGATTAGCAGTAATCTTTTGATATCTGACTACAAGGATGTTTTCCTGGCAAAAAACTCCAACACATCCTGGTTCATCCCTTATCTCTTTGGAAGAGTTATCACGGCTGAGAAGCTGTCTCCTGAGCATAGTCCTCACTTAGTAAGGTCCCTGAATAAAACTTAGCTTGCAGCTTTTAAGTTGTGCATTTTTCTTCAGTTGAGAGTTTACATTAAACAAATGCTCTAGTCTCTATCCTCTTTAAAAAAAGAAAACACAGTTTACTGCACATTGCCTCAAAACCTGTCCTATTTCTTCTCTCCTCTTCACAGTCAGTCTTCAAAAGCATCTGAGTTGTCTACATGAGGTGTTGCCATTTCCCCTCACCCCCATTTCCTCTTCAATCCACCCTAAACTGGCCTCACCGTCACAACCCCCTGAAATGAGCTCTTACCAAAGGCACTAAGGGGCCCCAATGTTCCTCGATCCAATGACTACATTTTATTTTATTTTATTTCTTTTGAACGTTTTTACTTGATTAAAGTAAAAATAATACAATGTATTTTGGAGTGTATAGCATACTTAGAAGTTCAGTTCAGTTCAGTCACTCATTTGTGTCTGACCCTTTGAGACCCCATGGACTGCAGCACACCAGGCTTCCCTGTCCATCACCAACTCCCGGAATTTACTCAAACTCATGTCCATTGAGACGGTGATGCCAACCAACCATCTCATCCTCTGTCGTCTCCTTCTCCTCCTGCCTTCAATCTTTCCCAGCATCAGTGTCTTTTCCAGTGAGTCAGTCCTTTGCATCAGGTAGCCAAACTCCAAAATTGGAGTTTCAGCTTCAGCATCAGTTCTTCCAATGACTGATTCAGGACTAATTTCCTTTAGGATTGACTGGTTTGATCTCCTTGCAGTCCAAGGGACTCTCAAGAGTCTTCTCCAGCACCACAGTTCAAAAGCGTCAATTCTTTGGCGCTCAGCTCTCTTTATGATCCAGCTCTCGCAATACATGACTGCTTTGACCATACAGACTTTTGTCGGCAAAGTAATGTCTCTGCTTTTTAATATGCTCTCCAAGTTTGTCATAGCTTTTCTTCCAAGGAGCAAACGTCTTTTAATTTCATGGCTGCAGTCACCATCTGCAGTGATTTTGGAGCCCAAGAAAATGAAGTCTGTCACTGTTTACATTGTTTCCCCATCTATTTGCCGTGAAGTGATGGGACCGGATGCCATGATCTTTGTTTTTTGACTGTTGAGTTTTAAGCCAGCTTTTTCACTCTCCTCTTTCACTTTCATCAACAGGCTCTTCAGTTCTTCTTTGCTTTCTGCTATAAGGGTGGTGTCATCCGCATCTCTGAGGTCGTTGATATTTCTCTGGACAATCTTAATTCCAGCTTGTGATTCATCCAGCCTGGCATTTCACATGATGTACTGTACATATAAGTTAAATAAACAGGGTGACAGTATTCAGCCTTGATGTATTCCTTTCCCAATTTTAACCAGTCTGTGGTTCCATGTCCTGTTCTAACTGTTGCTTCTTGACCTGCATACGGATTTCTCAGGAGGCAGGTAAGCAAGAGAATTCCAGAAAAATATCTGCTTCTGCTTCATTAACTACACTAAAGCCTTTGACTGTGTGGATCACAGCAAACTGTGGAAAATTCTTCAAGAGATGGGAATACCAGATCAGTGACTACATTTTAATTCCCAATTCACCTGGCCTTTTAGAAGCATTTGCCGTTTTTCTTAAAAAGCTCTCTATCCAGGCTTTTGTGACTGAATGTTCTCCTGGTTTTCCTATGATCTCTCAATCTCTGCCTTTTAGGTGTGCCATCTTCTCCAGCCAGCTTTACATAGCAGAGTTCTCCAGGGTTTGGCCCTGACTCTTGGTCTCTTCATATTTCTTCCTTGGGATCTCTCTCTCTCCCAAGATGTCAAACACAATGCAAATATAGCCACAGCTATCTTGTTCGCCATAATTCCTCAGCACCTACTCTCCATCATCTTTGCTTAATTAATGAACTTGAAGCCAGAAGTGCTGGATTCATCATAGAGAAAGGAAGAGCATGTGACAGGGAGTAAAACACAGGGATTAAAGGTGTAATCTTTGGGGTCAGAGCTTTGTTCATAATCCAGCTCTTGTCTGTGATTTTGGACAAATGAATTTTCCCCCTTGTTTCTAAAATAGAGCTAAATGTGATACCAATGATGGATTTTTCTGAGAATGAAATATATACTAGAATTAAAATTTCATAAGGGCATACCTTTATATTTTTTTGTTCAGTGAATAATATATGTATCACTTAGAGTCTGGTTTGGTCAGTAAGCTATACCTGAACATCAAATCCAGCCCACCATGTATTTTTACGTGGCTAAGAATGTTTTTTACATTTTTTAACAGTCTAGGGAAAGCAAGAAGAAAATGTGATAGAGACAGTATGTGGCTTGCAAAGTCTAAAACATTTACCGTCTACTGAAGCCGAGTCCCCCTAAAACTGTTGTGAGCGCTGCTCCAGGTCTTTGCTCAAAAATCATCAACCAACACCCCACCCCCAGCTTTAACAGGAGTGCATGCGTGCCAAGTTGCTTTAGTCGTTTGCGACCCTATGGACTGTAACCCGCCAGACTCCTCTGTCCTTGGGATTCTCCAGGCAAGGATACTAGAATGGGTTGCCACGCTCTCCTGCAGGGGATCTTTCCAATCCAGGGATTGAACCTGCATCTCTTATGTCCTACATTTTGGCAGGCAGGTTCTTTAACAATGCTGTCACCTGGGAAGCCCTTAGCAGGAGTGTCCTTGCTTAAAACCTGCCAACACCTCTTCACCCTTTAGCAGGAGTTAACATAAAGTGCTTGCAGTACACTTATGAAGTGTTTTTAATATCGCCTTTGTGTACAGTACTAAACATGTATGCCTGGATCTTACAGGAAAACAATTTGGAACCTCTGATTTATGACAGTTTCCCTTATTTGGTAGTTAGGAGACCAAGGCCATCACAGAAGAAGGTGCTTCATGACTGAAGTCATGAAGCAAGTCCTCACGGAGCCCTGATAGAACCCAGGACTCCAAGCTGATAGGCCGGTGCTCTGACCTCTTTATCAAAGCTCTACAGACTTCTTCCTTCTAATGCAACCGTGCCAAAACTCTGGAGTGGGCCAAGCATAAGAACTTTTTTTCCAAAGCTCCTCAGATGATTCTGATGATCAGTAGATCTGCAAACACAGCTGCAAACTGTGCCACTGGAACACCAGTAAATTTTAGTCAGCCAGGTTCCTCTGTCGGAGAAATTTGCAAAGAATGTTGAAATTTCTATGAAGGCATTATATTTAATTAATTCTTATTGGATTCTCACATAGAAGATGTACGTATATATGCTGGGACTGAAAAATAGTTTTTCACCAAGCCCCTAAATTCTGTCTTACTGTTGTACTAAAAGGAAGAAAATAAAAGGAGAAGATGTTTAAACACTGTTAATGACTGAGCAGTAGTGGAATGGGGATAACATGAGCACCAGGATTGGAACTGGACAGGCCGGATGAATTTCATCTCTATCAGTTACTAATTGTATAGCCTTAGACATCTCACTTTGTATTTCTGGATCTCAAATTCTCTATCCACCAAGTGAAGACAGAAATGCCTATCAGGCGAAATAATTACAAATTTCAAAGATAAAACAGTCAGTTCTGGATTACCTTGCCAGTGAGTTCAGGGACAGTAGGAGCCTCCTCCACAGAACCAGGTAAATGTGCAGCTTCTGTTCTCCCACTGGAGAGAACCAACACAGGGAGGGCAGTACAGCCTTATCAGCCCCTGCCCAGCGACCAAACCCGCCACAAAGGAAAAGACAGCCCAGGCTTATGTGGTACCTTTACCACTTCTGATGCTCACACTGATGACTTCAGCTCAGGTGTCAATAACTGACTCTAGGAATTTGTTAGCCATGAGTTCGAGTTACCTATGAATGTCTACTGGCACATCCTACCTGTAACTGTAGACCTTAGTCATAAGGCACTTTGCACAAGGCCTGACATACAGGGGCAGCCATAATGATCATGATAATGATTATATGACTGTGGCATAGTGATTTACAGTCCCACTCTGGAGCCTGACCAGCCAAGATGCAGCTATGTGACTTTGAACATTATTTCCAAATGTCTCTAAGTCTCAAATTCGCCATCAGTGAAATGAAAGTAATAATAGTATCTCCTGCTTTACATTATTATACTAATTAAATGAGCTGATATAGAAAAGGGTTTAACATAGTACCTGGTATATAATAGATATTCAGTAAACATTCCTCCAATTGAGCTATTTCAAATCCTAAAAGATGATGCTGTGGAAGTGTTGCACTCAATATGCCAGCAACTTTGGAAACTCAGCAGTGGTCACAGGACTGGAAAAGGTCAGTATTCATCCCAATCCCAAAGAAAGATAATGCCAAAGAATGCTCAGACTACCACACAATTGCACTCATCTCACACGCTAGTAAAGTAATGCTCAAAATTCTCCAAGGAAAGCTTCAACAATACGTGAAGCATGAACTACCAGATATTCAAGCTTGCAGAAGAGCCAGAAATCAAATTGTCAGCCTCTGCTCAGTTCAGTTCAGTCACTCAGTCGTGTCTGACTCTTTGCGACCCCATGAATCACAGCACGCCAGGCCTCCCTGTCCATCACCAACTCCCAGATTTCACTCAAACTCACGTCCATCGAGTCAGTGATGCCATTCAGCCATCTCATCCTCTGTCATCCCCTTTTCCTCCTACCCCCAATCCATCCCAGCATCAGAATCTTTTCCAATGAGTCAACTCTTCGCATGAGGTGGCCAAAATATTGGAGTTTCAGCTTCAGCATCAGTTCTTCCAATGAACACCCAGGACCAATCTGCTTTAGGATGGACTGGTTGGATCTCCTTGCAGTCCAAGGGACTCTCAAAAGCATCAATTCTTTGACACTCAGCTTTCAACATCTGCTGGATCATCAAAAAAGCAAGAGAGTTGAAGAAAACCATCTATTTCTTCTTTATTGACTATGCCAAAGCCTTTGACTGTGTGGATCACAATAAACTGTGGAAAATTCTGAAAGAGATGGGAATACCAGACCACCTGACCTATCTCCTGAGAAATCTGTATGCAGGTCAGGAAGCAACAGTTAGAACTGGACATGGAACAACAGACTGGTTCCAAATAGGAAAAGGAGTATGTCAAGGCTGTATATTGTCACCCTGCTTATTTAACTTATATGCAGAGAACAGCATGAGAAATGCTGGGCTGGATGAAGCACAAGCTGGAATCAAGATTGCTAGGAGAAATATCAATAACCTCAGATATGCAGATGACACCAACCTTATGGCAGAAAGTGAAGAAGAACTAAAGAGCCTCTTGATGATAGTGAAAGAGGAGAGTGAAAAAGTTGGCTTAAAGCTCAACGTTCAGGAAACTAAGATCATGGCATCCGGTCCCATCACTTCATGGGAAATAGATGGGGAAACAGTGGAAACAGTGTCAGACTTTATTTTGGGGGGCTCCAAAATCACTGCAGATGGTGACGCAGCCATGAAATTAAAAGATGCTTACTCCTTGGCAGGAAAGTTATGACCAGCCTAGACAGCATATTAAAAAGCAGAGACATTACTTTGCCAACAAAGGTCTGTCTAGTTAAGGCTATGGTTTTTCCAGTAGTCATGTATGGATGTGAGAGTTGGACTATAAAGAAAGCTGAGTGCAGAAGAATTGATGCTTTTGAACTGTGGTGTTGGAGAAGATTCTTGAGAGTTCCTTGGACTGCAACAAGATTAACTAGTCAGTCCTAAAAGAAATCAACCGTGAATATTGGAAGGGCTGATACTAAAGCTGAAGCTCTAATAATTTGGCCACCTGATTGGGAAAACTGATTGATTGGGAAAGACCCTGATGCTGGGAAAGATTGAGGGCAGGAGGAGAAGGAGATGATGGAGGATGAGATGGTTGGATGGCATCACTGACTCAATGGACGTGAGTTTGAGCAAGCTCTGGGAGTTAGTGAAGGACAGGGAAACCTGGCGTGCTGCAGTTCGTGGGGTTGCAAATAGTTGGACATGACTGGGCAACTGAACTGAATGCAAAACATGCTGACTATAGCTGATGACACTGTATTGTATAATTTAAATTTGCCAAGAGAGCAGAATTTAAATGTTCTCATTAAAAAAGGATAATTATTTGAGGTGATGAACATATTAGTTACCTAGATGGGGGAAAACCTTTCATAAATATACATGTAGCAAATAACCACAATGTACACTTTAAATATCTTACAATTTTATATATCAATTATACTTCAGTATAACTGAATTTTTAAAGGCACTAGTAAAAAATATAATTGAATATATTTATTGTCTTAGGAAAAGGATAATAATTTTGATATGAAAATTAAAATTGATGAAATAAAAGACTGCTAATTTGATTACTCTAAAATGTTTAATTTCAGAGTAGCAGAAGCCAAAATCAGAATGAAAAATAAAAATTACTGTAAAATGTTTTCAACTCATGAAATGTATAAAATGCCTAATACACAGATGTGATTACAGATCGAAAAGAAAAGGCATTCATAGAAGAAAGAGGAACTAAAATAACAAACAGCAAGTATGATGAATATCACACATATTTAAAGATATAAAATTAAAAGAGTGTCATTTTCACACATGAAATTACATTTTGTCTTCTTTGAGTCAGAGTATATAAGGACATGGTAACTAATTATTGTGGCAATCATTTTACGATATATACATGTATCAAATCACATTGTATGCTTTAAACTTACATAATGTTATATGTAAGCTATATCTCAATAAAGCTGGAAAGTTAAAAAAAAATTAAAGTTGTGGTAGCTAAGAACAGCACAGTATAGCAATTTGGCAATTCTAAATCCATTTTTACAGCTTATACTCTTTGCCCCAGTATTCCCATATACAGTTATTTAACCCTTAAGAAGCACATACCAAGTGCAAAAAATATATCCATCACAATGTTTATTACAGTGAAGTATTAGTGAAAAATTAGAAAACCTAAATGCCCGTCAACAGATTTTGATCAGATTATCTATTATTGATGACGATGTTCAATATTATCATTGTAGCCACACGTTCCAGGAAACAAACTCACTCAGAAGGACAATGCTGATAGTGGAGTGCAGTTTATTACACCGGTGGACCCAAGGCAGAGTCTCTTCTTAGCCAAGGACCCCGGCTAGTTTTTGTGAAAACCTAAGTGTATGTGCTCAAACCCATCTACCAAATTCTCTGAAACTAGTCTGAACAAAGGAAAAGATACAATCTAAGTTAACCCGTGATTCATTCGTATGCCTTAAGCCTAGGTAGTTAAGAGTGGACAATTATCAATAGGCCTGTGGTCATACCCCAATAAACATAATAGAATTTATGATTCTATTCGGTTACACAGATAATTAGGGTTGTTTTGTTTTGTTTTTTTAGGTGATGGAGAGTCTAGGTACAAGTCCTGGGGCTCTTCATCTCTGAAAGACAGAATATGCAAAATGTTGCTGAGAGATATGGGGGTTGGAAAATATGAATTAGGGAATAACAGGGTTGGAAGAGCAATTAGATCATTTAGTACTCTATTTTCATTTTCATAGGGAAAATTATGATACAGAAAGGAGAAGTAACTTATCCAGAGTCACACAGTTATAAATAAAAATATTGCCTTGTTATATCAAAGATGTTACAGCCATTGAGGCATCACAGCACCATCACCCTTGTGGGAGCCTTGAGGGAACTTAGCATAGAAACAAGAAGCCCATTATTTAGCAGTCAGCAGCTGCAGCAACCCCCGATGGTGCACCCTGAGGGGACTCAGGATGAAAAAGCACAGGATACTGGCCTCAGATAGCTGAGGTCTATATCAAAGGAATGATTACAGTGAACCTAGATTTTTGCATCTTCTCATACATAGAAAAGCACCAAATTCCTAATTTTGAGATATCTGGCTTTCTTAACTTACCAGTAATCTTTAGATATTCCAACTACCTGGTCTCTATTACAAAAACTCCTATACATCCTGGCTCCTCTCCTTTCCTCTTCAGAGCAGTCTCTCAGAAATATCCAACACGCTTTGTCCCAGGCTGAAGACCTCAGTTTTGTCTGCCAAATAAAACATAACTCTCAACTTTTAGGTGCATTTTCTTTCAGTCAGCACAGTAATAGAGAAAGTATAAGACCTCAGGTATTCTGGCTGCAGTTTAGTATTTTGCTCCCCAGAAAAACATAAGCCCCTCGGGGACAGGTCCACACTGATAATGCCTATAGTAGAGCCTCAATATGTAGGTTACAGAAGGGAAAACAAATGGGTATGTTGACTCATGCCCATCCAGTCAATTTGCTTGGACTGTCAGGTCATAGCCCTTCCCATTATGACCCAGTTGCCCTGGTGACTCGGAGAAAGCTATGGCACTCCACTCCAGTATTCTTGCCTGGAAAATCCCATGGATGGAGGAGCCTGGTAGGCTGCAGTCCGTGGGGTCGCTAGGAGTCAGACACGACTGAGCAACTTCACTTTCAATTTTAAATTTCATTCATTGGAGAAGGCAATGGCAACCCACTCCAGTATTCTTGTCTGGAGAATCCCAGGGAAGGGGAGCCTGGTGGGCTGCCGTCTATGGGGTCACACAGAGTTGGACACTACCGAAGTGTCTTAGCAGCAGCAGCAGCAGCCCTGGTGACTCAGTCATAAAGAACACACCTGGCAAAGCAAGAGACACAGGTTCTATCTCTGGGTCAAGAATATCCCTTGGAGAAGGAAATGGCAACCCACTCGAGTATTATTGCCTGGGAAATCCCATGGACAGAGGAGCCTGGCGGTTTACAGACCATGGGATGGCAAAAGAGTCGGACATGATTTAACAACTAAACAACAGATATAATTAGATCTACTGAATTGAAAGGAATGCATCCCTTTCAACGCAGTGACTAGAGTCAAATACTTAAGTGCCTTAGGAGGGTTGTAGCCTGAGATCAGCTCCCCAGAGGTGATACACAGCACACCTGAGATGGTGCTCTCGCGGCACACCCAGGAAACTGAGTGGCTGGGGCTGGGGAGGTGATTAAGGCTCACAGTCCACCTGGGACAGTGCACTCGCCAAGCACCTGGTCGCCTGAGCTGTTTGGGCCTGGGAAGGGCACAAAACGCACGCCTAACCGAGTCTGCCTTTGTGGAGTACCTGAGAACCTGAACCTGGGAAGTGCATGAAATACAGAGCCTGCTTTGGACAGTTCCCCTGCAGAGCAACCTGGACCCTGAGCAGTGTAGATCCAGAAAGCTCACACCACTGTGAGCTGGGGCAAACCCAGTGTGGTCCATACACTGCAACCACTCCCCCCACACACCAGTGATATTTGTTTGCAGTGCTCCTCCCTCCCTAAAACACAGCTGAGCAGATGAGCCTAAATAAGTGACCACCTTCACCCCCTTGGGTCAGGATGGAAATTAGACATTAAAGAGACTTGCAAAAAGAGGAAGCCAAAATAAACAAAGAGGGAACTGTTCTGGAAGTGACAGGTGCAACAGATTAAAACCCTGCCGTTAACATTGACCAAGCATTGGAACCTAGATAGCATACTCGAAAGCAGAGACATTACTTTGCCAACTAAGGTCCGTCTAGTCAAGGCTATGGTTTTTCCTTTGGTCATGTATGGATGTGAGAGTTGGACTGTGAAGAAGGCTGAGCGCCCAAGAATTGATGCTTTTGAACTGTGGTGTTGGAGAAGACTCTTGAGAGTCCCTTGGACTGCAAGGAGATCCAACTACTCCATTCTGAAGGAGATCAGCCCTGGGATTTCTTTGGAAGGAATGATGCTGAGGCTGAAAATCCAGTACTTTGGCCACCTCATGCGAAGAGTTGACTCATTGGAAATGACTCTGATGCTGGGAGGGATTGGGGGCAGGAGAAGAAGGGGACGACAGAGGATGAGATGGCTGGATGGTATCACTGACTCAATGGACGTGAGTCTGAGTGAACTCCGGGAGTTGGTGATGGACAGGGAGGCCTGACGTGCTGTGATTCATGGGGTCACAAAGAGTCAGACATGACTGAGCGACTGAACTGAAGCATTGGAAGGGGCCTATCGACCTTGAGAAGAAATACAAGCTGGAACAAGAAACTATCTGAAACTGAACTGACCCCACACTGCCCACAACATCTCCAGAGAAATTCCTAGATATATTTTTACTATTATCATTTAAAATTAAAAAAAATTTTTTAAGTTCTTTATTACTCCTTTTTCATTTTTATAACCTTTCAAAAGGACCCATTTTTTAAAGCAAATTTCATATATATGTATATTTTAAAATAATTTTTGTGATTTTTGTTTTGTATTTTTAATATTGTATTTTTGAGAGTCTAACCTCTACTCTAGATTTTTAATCTTTGCTTTTCAGTATTTGTTATCAATTTTGTACCTTTAAGAATCTAATCTTCAGTATTCACTTTCACTTAGGGGTGTGATTACTTGCTTGATTGGTCTTTACCCTTTGACTCTCCCTTTTCTCCCCCAGGTCACCTCTATCTCCTCCCTTCCCCTTCTCTTCTCTACTTAACTATGAATCTCTCTGGGTGTTCTGGGCTGTGGAGAACACTTAGGGAACTGATTACTGGCTAGATTGGTCTCTCCCCTTTTGATTCCCCCTCTTCTCCTCCTGATCACCTCTATCTCCCTCCTCCCTCTTCTCTTCTCCATGTAACTCTGTGAACCTCTCTGTTGTCCCTCACTGTGGAGAATTTTTTCACCATTAACCTAGATGTTTTATCATCGGTGCTGTATGGATGGAGAAGTCTTGAGGCTACTGTAAGAATAAGACTGAAAGCCAGAGGCAGGAGGCTTAAATCCAACACTTGAGAACACCAGAGAACTCCTGATTCCAGGGAACATTAATAGATAAGAGCTCATCCAAATACCTCCATACCTACACTGAAACCAAGCTCCACCCAAGAGCCAACAAGTTCCAGAGCAAGACATACCACACTAAATCTCCAGCAAAGCAGGAACGCAGCCCTGAGCATTAAAAGACAGGCTGCCCAAAGCCATGCCAAACCCATAGACACCCCAAAACTCACTACTGGACTCTTCATTGCACTTCAGAGAGAATAGATCTGGCTCCACCCACCAGAACACAGACCCAAGCTCCCCTAACCAGGAAACCTTGACAAGCCACTAGTCCAACGCCACTCACAGGGAGCAAGCTCCACAATAAAGAGGAACCACAAACTTCCAGCCTACAGAAAGGGTACCCCAAACACAGCAATCTAAACAAAATGAAAAGGCAGAGAAATATTCAGCAGGTAAAGGAACATGATAAATGCCCACCAAACCAAACAAAGAAGAGGAGATAGGGAGTCTACTTGAGAAAGAATTCAGAATAATAGTAAAGATGATCCAAAATTTTGAAAACAAAATGGAGTTACAGATAAATAAACTAGAGACAAGGATTGAGAAGATGCAATGAATGTTTAACAAGGACCTAGAAGAAATTAAAAAAGAGCCAGTCAATACTAATGCAATAACTGAGATCAATAGCACTCTGGAGGGAACCAACAGTAGAATAACTGAGGCAGAAGACAGGATAAGTGAAGTGGAAGATAGAATGGTGGAAATAAATGAGGCAGAGAGGAAAAAAGAAAAAAGAATTAAAAGAAATGAGGATAACCTCAGAGACCTCTGGGACAAGATTAAAGGCCCCAACGTTCAAATCATAGGAGTCCTAGAAGAAGACAAAAAGAAAGGGCATGAGAAAATACTTGAGGAGATAATAGTTGAAAACTTCCCTAAAATGGGGAAGGAAATAGCCATCCAAGTCCAAGAAACCCAGAGAGTCCCAAACAGGATAAACCCGAGGCAAAATACCCCAAGACACATATTAATCAAATTAATGAGGATCAAACACAAAGAGCAAATATTAAAAGCATCAAAGGAAAAGCAACAAATAAACACACAAGGGGATCCCCATAAGGATAACAGCTGATCTTTCAATAGAAACTCTTCAGGTCAGAAGGGATGGCAAGACATACTTAAAGTGATGAAAGAGAAAAACCTACAACTCAGATTACTATACCCAGCAAGGATCTCATTCAGATATGAAGGAGAAATCAAAAGCTTTACAGATAAGCAAAAGCTGAGAGAATTCAGCACCACCAAACCAGCTCTTCAACAAATGCTAAAGGATCTTCTTTAGACAGGAAACAGAAAAGGTTTATAAACTCAAACCCAAAACAACAAATTAAATGGCAATGGGATCATACTTATCAGTAATTACCTTAAATGTAAATGGGTCGAATGCTCCAACCAAAAGACAAAGACTGGCTGAATGGATACAAAAACAAGACCGCTATATATGCCAAGATACCCACCTCAAACCAAGGGGCACAAACAGACTGAAAGTGAAGGGCTGGAAAAGATATCTCATGCAAATGGAGACCAAAGGAAAGCAGGAGTAGCAATATTCATATCAGATAAAATAGATTTTGAAATAAAGGCCATGAAAATAGACAAAGAAGGATATGACATAATGACCAAAGGATCAATCCAAGAAGAAGATATAACAATTATAAGTATATATGCACCCAACATAGGAGCACTGCAATATGTAAGGCAAATGCTAACAAGTATGAAAGGGGAAATTAATATAACACAATAATAGTGGGAGACTTTAATAGCCCACTCACACCTATGGATAGATCAACCAAACAGAAATTAGCAAGGAAACACAAACTTTAAATGATACAATGGACCAGTTAGACCTAATTGATATCTATAGGACATTTCACCCCAAAAGAATGAATTTCACCTTTTTCTCAAGTGCACATGGAACATTCTCCAGGACAGAACACATCCTGGGCCATAAATCTGGCCTTGGTAAGTTAAAAAAAATGGAAATCATTTCAAGTATCTTTTCTGATCATAACGTGGTAAGATTAGATGTCAACTACAGGAAAAAAAAAACTATTAAAAATACAAATGTATGGAGGCTAAACAACACACTTCTGAATAACCAAAAAATCACAGATGAAATAAAAAGGGAAATCAAAATATGCATAGAAACAAATGAAAATGAAAACACAACAACCCAAAACCTATGGGATTCAGTAAAAGCAGTGTTAAGAGGAAGGTTCATAGCAATACAAGCTTTCCTCAAGAAACAAGAGAAAATCAAATAAATAACCTAACTTTACACCTAAAGCAGCTAGAAAAAGAAGAAATGAAGAACCCCAGGGTTAGTAGAAGGAAAGAAGTCATAAAAATCAGAGCAGAAAAAAGTGAAAAAGAGACAAAGGAGACTATAGCAAAATCAACAAAACTACAAGCTGGTTCTTTGAGAAGATAAATTAGACAAACCATTAGCCAGATTCATCAAGAAAAAAAGGGGAGAAGAATCAAATCAACAAAGTTAGAAATTAAAATGGAGAAATCATAACAGACAACACAGAAATACAAAGGACCATAAGAGACTACTATCAGCAACTATATGTCAATAAAATGGACAACTTGGAAGAAGTGGATGAATTTTTAGAAAAGTATAACCTTCCAAAACTGAACCAGGGAGAAATAGAAAATCTTAACAGACCCATCACAAGCACAGGTATCAACACTGTAATAAAAAATCTTCCAACAAACAAAACCCCAGGACCAGATGGCTTCACAGGTGAATTCTACCAAAAATTTAGAGAAGAGCTAACACCTATCCTACTCAGACTCTTCCAGAAAATTGCAGAGGAAGGTTTGGAATGAACTGCTAAATTCATTCTATGGGGCCACCATCACCCTAATGCCAAAACCAGACAAAGATGCTGCAAAAAAGGAAACTATAGGCCAATATCACTGAGGAAGATAGATGCAAAAATCCTCAAGACAATTCTAGTGAACAGAATCCAACAACATATTAAAAAAGGTCATACATCATGACCAAGTGGGCTTTTCCCAGGGATGCAAGGATTCTTCAATATTTGCAAATCAATCAATGGGATATACCATATTAACAAATTGAAAGAGAAAAACCATATGATTATCTCAATAGATACACAGAAAGCCTTTGACAAAATTAAACATCCATTTATGATAAAAGTCCTTCAGAAAGCAGGCACAGAAGGGACATACCTCAACATAATACAAGCTGTATATGATAAATCCACAGCAAACATTATCCTCAATGGTGAAAAACTGAAAGTGTTTCCCCTAAAGTCAGGAACAAGACATGGGTGTCCACTCTTACCACTACTATTCAACATAGTTTTGGAAGTTTTAGCCACAGCAATCAAAGAAGAAAAAGAAGTGAAAAGGAATCCAGATTGGAAAAGAAGAAGTACAACTCTCACTGTTTGCAGATAACATGATCCTCTACCTAGAAAACCCTAAAGACACCACCAGAAAATTACTAGAGCTGAACATAGTAAATGAACATAATAAAGTTGCAGGATATAAAATTAATACACAGAATCCCTTGCATTCCTATACACTAACAATGAGAAAACAGAAAGAGAAATTAAGGAAACAATTCCACTCACCACTGTGATGAAAAGAATGAAATACTTAGGAATAAATCTTCCTAAAGAAACAAAAGATCTCTATATAGAAAACTATATAACACTGATGAAAGAAATCAAAGATGACACAGATAGAGAAATATACCATGTTCATGGATTGGAAGAATCGACATAGTGAAAATGAGTATACTACCCAAAGCAACCTATACATTCAATGCAATCCCTATCAAGCTATCAATGGTATTTTTCAGAGAACTAGAACAAATAATTTCACAATTTGTATGGAGATACCAAAAACCTCAAATAGCCAAAGCAATCTTGAGAAAGAAGAGTGGAACTGGAGGAATCAACCTGTCTGGCTTCAGACTATACTACAAAGCTACAGTCATCAGGACAGTATGGTACTGGCACAAAGCCAGAAATATATGTCAATGGAACAAAACAGAAAGCCCAGAGATAAATCCATGCACCTACAGACACCTTATCTTTGACAAAAGAAACAAAAATATACAGTGGAGAAAAGACAATCTCTTTAACAAGTGGTGCTGGGAAAACTGGTCAACCATCTGTAAAAGAATGAAACTAGAACACTTTCTAACACCATACACAAAAATAAACTCAAAATGGATTAAAGATCTAAATGTAAGACCAGAAACTATAAAACTCCTAGAGGAAAACAATAGGCAAAACACTCTCTGACATCAATCACAGCAAGATCCCCCATGACCTACCTCCCAGAGTAATGGAAGTAAAAGCAAAAATAAACAAATGGGGCCTAATTAAACTTAAAATCTTTCACACAACAAAGGAAACTATAAGCAAGGTGAAAAGACAGCTTTCAGAATGGGAGAAAATAGTAGCAAATGAAGCAACTGACAAAGAATTAATCTCAAAAATATGTAAGTAGGTCATGCAGCTCAATACCAGAAAAATAAACGACCCAATCCAAAAGTGGGCCAATTAACTAGACATTTCAAACCAAAGAAGACATTCAGATAGCTAACAAACACATGAAAAGATGCTCAACATCACTCATTATCAGAGAAATGCAAATCAAAACCACAATGAGGTGCCATCTCATGCAGTCAGAAAGGCTGCTATTCAAAAGTCTACAAACAATAAATGCTGGAGAGGGTGCAGAGAAAAGGGAACCCTCTTACACTGGTGGTGGGATTGCAAACTAGTACAGCCACTATGGAGATCAGTGCAGAGATTCCTTAAAAAACTGGAAATAGAATTGCCATACGACCCAGCAATCCTGCTGCTGGGCATACACAAGAACTGAAAAGAGACACGTGTACCCCAGTGCTCATCACAGCACTGTTTACAATAGTTAGGACATGGAAGCAACCTAGATGTCATTGGCAGACGATAAGTAAGTTGTGTTATATATACACAATAGAATATTACTCAACTATTAAACAGAATGAATTTGAATCAGTTCTAATGAGGTGGACGAAACTGAGACTTACCTACTATACAGAATGAAGTAAGTCAGAAAGAAAAACACCAACACAGTATATTAACCCCTGCTGCTGCTACTGCTAAGTCGCTTCAGTCGTGTCTGACTCTGTGTGACCCCATAGACGGCAGCCTACCAGGCTCCCCCGTCCCTGGGATTCTCCAGGCAAGAACACTGGAGTGGGTTGCCATTTCCTTCTCCAATGCATGAAAGTGAAAAGTCAAAGTGAAGTCGCTCAGCCGTGTCTGACTTCACGACCCCACGGACTGCAGCCTACCAGGCTCCTCCATCCATGGGATTTTCCAGGCAAGAGTACTGGAGTGGGTTGCTGTTGCCTTCTCCGATATTAACACCTACATATATGGAATTTAGAAAGATGGTAATGATGTGAGACAGTAAAAGAGACACAGATATAAAGAACAGACTTTCGGACTCTATGGGAGAAGGCGAGGGTGGGATGATTTGAGAGAATAGCATTGAAAGATGTTTATTACCACATGTGAAACAGATGACCAGTCCAAGTTCGATGCATGAAGCAGGGCACTCAAAGCAGTGAACTGGGTCAACCCAGAGGGATAGGATGGGGAGGGAGGTGGGAGGTGGTTCGGGATGGGGGACACATATACACCCATGGCTGATTCAAGTCAATGTGTGGCAAAAACCACCACAGTATTTTAAAGTAATTAGCCTCCAATTAAAATTAACTAATTAAAAAAAAATACAGCAGGACACAAGACATGAGGAGTAGACCTGGACAGCCCTGTGGCTGAGGACTGGAGATGGCAGTGTAAAAACTGGAGAGACAGCTCACAAACCCTGTCTTAAGTCACCACCCCCATTTCTGAGCCCTATTACTTCATACACATGCATGACCTCCCAGCCCCTGAAAGCTTTTGAGTTTGTGTAACTCTACCTAGTAGTGAGGATCAGTTAGCAGAGGGATGCAATAGGCAAGAGAGAAGGGAAGGCTGGACCAACGCAACAGCAGTGGGCCTGGATGGGAGGCCTGAGTGAAGCAGTTCAAAACAGAATGAATGGGATTAGGACAGAGGGACCTGGGAGGGGGGTCACTGGACAGACACAGACAGAAGTAATTTGGTTCTCTTGCTAATAATGTCACATCCCTGCAGAGCTATCCTTCCTGTTGTGCAAAGTGAAAGTTCAGAGTTGGAGACACGACTCAGAGTTTTCTGCCTAAAGATTGTATTTGAAGTTGTTTTCATAGAGGTAACCAGCAAGAAAGCAGGTATCTAGAGGAAGAGCACCAGTGACTACATGCAGCAGAAACAAGTTCCAACTCTTTGGACCTCCTACCACATATCCTTTCAGGAGATTCCTTTCTGTTTGCTGGCTAAGGGAGAGCTGTCTGAGGGACAGAACCAGTGCAGCCCCAGAGACCCAGGAGCAGGGACTTGGATTATGCACCACCTTAGGAATGAGCAAATTCCCACCATTTTCATTCTTCAGTCACTCTGCTCAAAAACCAAGTTCTTGGGCATTTGACGGAGTGTGTGTAGCAGTATCTAGGAAAGCCTTCCTGAAATCATGGGAAAGAGGCCAATAATATTCCCATTTTACAGAAGAAAGTTAAGTGGTTGGGCCCAGATGACTTGGCAGGATCAGGGAGAACTCCAGTTTCCTTACCTCAAAAGTAGGTTGAGAAGCAATGCCACTTTCCTGGCCTGATGCTGGGGACATTTCCACAGGTCAGTGAAGGGCTCTGTTTTATACAGAAGCATTATGACTTTTGTCTGCATATGTGCATTTTCACACAGTTAAACACTTATTACTTTGCATCTGTATTTCTTTTTCTTCAAATTATTTTTTATTTTTTATTGTCCTTGTATATGTCAATCTCAGGCCATATTTTGTCCTAGAAATTTAGACACTTTGAATTACATGCACAGTCCACAATCTCATCCAAATTAACATCTTTGATATGATTTGAAATGTAGCTACATGTTTTGGAATATAACTTATCTTTAACATGATGATGATAATATTTGAAATACCACCAGAAAAAAAAGTCCAGGCTGTATTTCTTAACCTGAGCTTGTATCACCAGTCTAGAACAGGAAACCAGAAATGACCATTGCCCCAAGACAGCATCCAGTGTGAGAGTGGGAGGGGTCCCCTGAGCAAAATTGGGGCATTTTATCATGTGGTTTTAACACTCATGCAGAGACAACCATGCTGATACTAGGGGAGGGCACTGCCCGGAACTCACGTGTGACCACTCATTCAAGAAAGCAGTCTCAACAGATGATGACACAGAACCTAGACTGTCTTCTCCTTCCCATCTTCTGAAATCCATGCAGAGACAATGGGGAGATAAATGTAGAGCAAACACTTAGGGAATGGGTTTGGAGCCATGCTCAAGGTTCAGTGCAATGTTCAAGCAACTCACTTGTGACTAAAAAGTAAACAAGCAACCAACCAACCTTGAACTCAAAAACATTCTTGGAGAATTTAAAAATACCTCTTTGGGGTATGAGGGGTTTAAAAAAGTCTCTGGAGTCAGAACCCTGTCAGCACTCCCTGTGTACCACAGCCATCACTCACAGTGATAAAGAATGACCATCTCTGTGAGCCTGGGCTGCCTAATGGGGCCTGGGAGAGCAGCTTCTCAGTCAAGAAGACCAAGACAGGGAAACTTAATGAGTTAATGTTTTCAAAAGCTTTTTAAGCTCTTTGATGTGAGCTGATGCACCACTACAAAGCAGCCTTTCATCTTCCCAAATAGTCTCTCTCTTCCTGCCTACTCCACCCTGCTAATCCTAACTATCTCCACCTAGACCACCACCTGCAAGAGGAGAGGACAGCAGGAAGCTAGCTCACAGAATGCTACCTGAGCACCCCAAGGTGTCACATCCTTTCCTTTGCTTAATGTACCCATGTACATTTTGCCCAAACAGCATCCTCAGAGACACATGCAGCCCTCCCTTTGATGCTCTTATGCCATTTGAGGAAGCAGAGAAAACCTGCTGCAAAATGAAAGCAAATAGATTCTAATCAACAGACAGAGCTCAGTTAGAGCCAACTTTAGCACTCTTCAAACATGTTGCTATTTTTCCTCTAGCTTACCCCACACAGCCATTTTGAAGTAGGTCTCTGACTTTGGGAGGGGCTTGTAAAACATGACCTCTTCAGGAAACACCATAGCTAGACCAGCAAACTTCTATTCTGCAAGCCAGAAAAGGGCTCCTTTTAAGGGCTCCTACTATAGACGGTTGAATTTAGAGTCACATTGACCAGGATTCTTGGCCTCCCCAACCACACTCTAGACATTGATCAGAGGCCAGATAACAATTTCAGGCAAGGTTTTATTGATGGCCCTACTATAGTAGAGGGGAGCCAAAACCAGTAACAGATTTCTTTGCTCATTCCCTGAAGAGGGGCAAGCTGGTTCCTTATATGTGGTGAGTGTAGGAGTGTGTCCAAGGGTCAGGCTAGAGGGGTGGCTTAGGTGGTTTGCCCACCCATTTGGTGGTGCTGTGTGCAGGGGGCTTTTGCTGTACTTTGCTTTTACTCCTGACACTTTGATTTGCTCCTGGCTTTTGAGAAGTGGCAGTTAGGTTGTTTTGAAATTTTTTTGGGGGGGGGTTGGTATTTTTGTATCTTCTTGTCCAAAATTTGCCCCAACTCTGCATGCGTGCAGTTAATTTTAGTCCTTTATAATTTCTTTGTATTTTGTTGCTTGAGGAGACATTTGTCCAGGTGTAAGCAGTTCAGTTCAGTCAGTTCAGTCACTCAATTGTGTCCGACTCTTTGTGACCCCATGAACCACAGCACACCAGGCCTCCCTGTCCATCACCAACTCCCGGAGTCCACCCAAACCCATGTCCATTGAGTCGGTGATGCCATCCAACCATCTCATCCTCTGTCGTCCCCTTCCCCTCCTGCCCCCAATCCCTCCCAGCATCAGGGTCTTTTCCAATGAGTCAACTCTTCACATCAGGTGGCCAAAGTATTGGAGTTTCAGCTTCAACATCAGTCCTTCCAATGAACACCCAGGACTGATCTCCTTTAGGATGGACTGGTTGGATCTCCTTGCAGTCTGAGGGGCTCACAAGAGTCTTCTTCAACACCACAGTTTAATAGCATCAATTCTTCTGTGCTCAGCTTTCTTTACATTCCAACTCTCACATCCATACATGACTACTGGAAAAACCATAGCCTTGACAGGATGGACCTTCATTGACAAAGTAATGTCTCTGCTTTTTAATATACCATCTAGGTTGATCATAACTTTCCTTCCAAGGAGTAAACATCTTTTAATTTCATGGCTGCAATCACCATCTGCAGTGATTTTGGAGCCCCCCAAAATAAAGTCAGCCACTGTTTCCACTGTTTCCCCATCTATTTCCCATGAAGTGATAGGACTGGATGCCATGATCTTAGTTTTCTGAATGTTGAGCATTAAGCCAACTTTTTCACTCTCTTTCACTTTTACCAAGAGGCTCTTTAGTTCTTCTTCACTTTCTGCCACAAGGGTGGTGTCATCTGCATATCTGAGGTTATTGATATTTCTCCTGGCAGTCTTGATTCCAGCTTGTGCTTCCTCCAGCCCAGCGTTTTCCATGATGTACTCTGCATAGAAGTTAAATAAGCAGGGTGACAATATACAGCCTTGACGTACTCCTTTTCCTATTTGGAACCAGTCTGTTGTTCCATGTCCAGTTCTAACTGTTGCTTCCTGAACTGCATATAGGTTTCTCAAGAGGCAGGTCAGGTGCTCTGGTATTCTATCTCTTTCAGAATTTTCCACAGTTTATTGTGATCCACACAGTCAAAGGCTTTGACATAGTCAATAAAGAAGAAATAGATGGTTTTCTGGAACTCTCTTGCTTTTTCAATGATCCATTGGATGTTGGCAATTTAATCTCTGGTTCCTCTGCCTTTTCTAAAAGCAGCTTGAACCTCTGGAAGTTCATGGTTCACATATTACTGAAGCCTGGCTTAGAGAATTTTGAGCATTACTTTGCTAGCGTGTGAGATGAGTGCAATTGTGCAGTAGTTTGAGCATTCTTTGGCATTGTCTTTCTTTGGGATTGGAATGAAAACTGACCGTTTCGAGTCCTGTGGCCACTGCTGAGTTTTCCCAATTTGCTGGCATATTGAGTGCAGCACTTTCACAGCATCATCTTTCAGGATTTGAAATAACTCAACCGGAATTCCATCACCTCCACTAGCTTTGTTTGTCATGATGCTTCCTAAGGCCCAGTTGACTTCACATTCCAGGGAGCATGGCAGCTGCAACAGAGCAGGAGTGTGGCTGAGAGGAGCTACCCCACATCCAAGGTCAGGTGCAGGGGCCAAGAGGAGCTACCCCATGTCCAAGATCAAAGGTGGCGGCTAAGAGGAGCTACCGCAAGTCCAAGGTAAGGAGCTGCAGCTGTGCTTTGCTGGAGCAGCCGTGAAGAGATACCCCACGTCCAAGGTAAGAGAAACCCAAGTAAGACAGTAAGACAGTAAGACAGTAGGCACTGAGAGAGGGCATCAGAGGGCAGACAGAGTGAAACCACAATCACAGACAACTAGCCAATCTGATCACATGGACCACAGCCTTATCTAACCTGAAACTAAGCCATGCCGTGCGGGGCCACCCAAGACAATGGGTCATGGTGGAGGGGTCTGAGAGAATGCGGTCCACTGGAGAAGGGAATGGCAAACCACTTCAGTATTCTTGCCTTGAGAACCCCATGAACAGTATGAAAAGGCAAAAGGATAGGACACTGAAAGATGAAGAAAATGGCAATAGGAAAATATATATCAATAATTACTTTAAATGTAAATGGATTAAATGCTCCAACCAAAAGACACAGACTGGCTGAATGGATACAGAAACAAGACCTATATATATGTTGTCTACAAGAAACCCACTTCAGACCTAAAGACACATATAGACTGAAAGTGAGAGGATGGAACAATATATTCCATGCAAGTGGGAAGCAAAAGAGCTGGAGGAGCAATCCTCATATCAGTCAAAATAGACCTTAAAATAAACAAGATTACAAGAGATAAGAAAGGACACTACATAATGATCAAGGGATCAATCCAAGAGGAAGACATAACAATTGTAAATATCTATGGACCCAACATAGGAGCACCTGAATACATAAGACAAAACACTAACAGACATAAAGGAGAAATGGTCAGTAACACAATAATAGTAGGAGACTTTAACGTCCCCCTCACACCAATGGATGGATCATCAAAACAGAAAATTAATAAGGGAACACACATCTTAAATGATACATTAGATGAGATGGATTCCATTGATATCTTCAGGACATTCCATCCAAATGCAGAAGAATACACCTTCTTCTCAAGTGCACATGCAACTTTATCCAGGATAGACCACATTTGGGTCACAAATCAAATCTCAGTAAATTAAGAAAATTGAAATCGTATCAAGCATCTCTGACCACAACGCTATGAGACTAGATATCAATTACAAGAAAAAAACTGTAAGAAACACAAACACATGGAGATTAAACAACACCTTTCTAAATAACCAACAGGTTATTGAAGAGATCAAAAGGGAAATAAAAAAATTTCTAGAAACAAATGACAATGAAAACACAACAATTCAAAACCTATGGGATGCAGCAAAAACAGTTATCAGAGGAAGGTTATAGCAATACAATCCTACCTCAAGAAACAAGAAAAACATTGAATAGACAACCTAACTTCACACCTAAAACAACTGGAAAAAGAACAAAAAACCCTAAAAATTAGTAGAAGGAAAGAAATCATAAAGATCCAAGCAGAAATAAATGAAAAAGAAATTAAAGAACCAATACTAAAGATTAATAAAACTAAAAGCTGGTTCTTTAAGAAGATAAAAAAAATTGACAAACCTTTAGCCAGACTCATCAAGAACAAAAGAGAGAAGAATCAAATCAACAAAATTGGAAATGAAAAAGGAGAGGTTACAATGCAGAAATACAAAGGATTATAAGAGACTATTATGAACAACTATATGGTAATAAAATGGATAACCTGGAAAAAATGGACAGATGCTTAGATAAATTCAATCTTTCAAGACTGAACCAGAAAGAAATAGAAATTATGAACAACCCACTTACAAGCCCTGAAATTGAAGCTGTGATTAAAAATCTCCCAAAGAACAAAAGCCCAGGACCAGATGGCTTCACAGGAGAATTCTATCAAACATTTAGAGAAGAGCTAATGCATATCCTACTAAAACTCTTTCAAAAAATTGCAGAGGAAGGAACACTTTCAAACTCATTCTATGAGGCTACCATCTCCCTGATACCAAAACCAGACAAAGACAACACAAAAAAAGAAAACTATAGGCCAATATCACTGATGCACATAGATGCAAAAATTCTCAACACAGTTTTAGCAGAGTTCAGAAACACATCAAAGAGTTCATACACTACGATCAAGTTGGATTTATTCCAGGAATGCAAGGATTCTTCAATATATGCAAATCAATCAATGTGAAACACCATATTAACAAATTGAAAGATAAAAACCATATGATAATCTCAATAGATGCAGAAAAAGCCTTTGACAAAATTCAGGACCCATTTATTATTTGAGTGAAAGTGAAAGTCACTCAGTCATGTCTGACTCTTTGCAACCCCATGGACTATACAATCCATAGAATTCTCTAAGCCAGAATCCTGGAGTCGGTAGCCTTTCCCTTCTCCAGGGGATCTTCCCAACCCTGGAATGGAACGCAGGTCTCCCACATTGCAGGCAGATTCTTTACCAACTAAGCCACAAGGGAAGCCCAAGAATACTGGAGTGGGTAGCCTATGCCTTCTCCAGCAGATCATTTATGATTAAAACTCTTAAAAAAATGGGCATAGAAGGGACCTACCTCAACATAGTAAAGACCGTATATGATAAGCATACAGCAAACATTATTCTCAATGGTGAAAAACTGAAACCATTCCCCCTAAGATCAGGAACAAGACAAAGGTGTCCACTTTCACCACTATTGTTCAATATAGTTCTGAAAGTCCTACTGTAGCAATCAGAGAAGAAAAAGAAATAAAAGGAATTCAGATTGGAAAAGAAGTAAAGTTCTTACTGTTTGCAGATGACATGATACTGTACATACAAAACCCTAAAGACAGTATCAGAAAATTACCAGAGCTAATCAGTGAATTTAGCAAAGTTGCAGGATACAAAATCAATACACAGAAATCACTTGCATTTCTATATACTAACAATGAAAAATCAGAAAGAGAAATTAAGGAATCAATCCCATTAATCATTGCAACAAAAAGAATTAAATATCTAGGAATAAACTTACCTAAGGAGAACTGGACAAAGAAGAGCAGACTGGTTCCAAATAAGAAAAGGAGTACATCAAGGCTGTATATTGTCACCCTGCTTATTAACTTATCTGCAGAGTACATCATGAGAAACGCTGGGCTGGAGGAAGCACAAGCTGGAATCAAGACTGCTGGGAGAAATATAATTAACCTCAGATATGCAGATGACACCACCCTTATGGCAGATAGTGAAGAGGAGCTAAAAAGCCCCTTGATGAAAGTGAAAGAGGAGAGTGAAAAAGTTGGCCTAAAGCTCAACATTCAGAAAACTAAGATCATGGCATCTGGTCCCATCACTTCATGGCAAATAGATGGAGAAGCAGTGGAAACAGTGTCAGGCTTTATTTTGGGGGGCTCCAAAATCACTGCAGATGATGATTGCAGCCATGAAATTAAAAGATGCTTACTCCTTGGAAGGAAAATTATGACTAACCTAGATAGCATATTAAAAAGCAGAGACATTACTTTGCCAACAAAGGTCCGTCTAGTCAAGGCTATGGTTTTTTCAGTAGTCATGTATGGATGTGAGAGTTGGACCGAAGAAAGCCGAAGAATTGATGCTTTTGAACTGTGGTGTTGGAGAAGACTCTTGAGAGTCCCTTGGACTGCAAGGAGATCCAACCAGTCCATTCTGAAGGAGATCAGTCCTGGCTGTTCACTGGAAGGACTAAAGCTAAAACTCCAGTACTTTGGCTACCTGATGCGAAGAGTTGACTCATTGGAAAAGACCCTGATGCTGGGAGGGATTGGGGGCAGGAGGAGAAGAGGACGACAGAGGATGAGATGGCTGGATGGCATCACCGACTCGATGGACATGAGTTTGAGTAAACTCTGGGAGTTGGTGATGGACAGGGAGGCCTGGTGTGCTGCGATTCATGGGGTCACAAAGAGTCGGACATGACTGAGTGACTGAACTGAACTGAAGGAGACAAAAGAACTGTACATAGAAAGTTATAAGACACTAATGAAAGAAATCAAAGATGACATAAAAAGATGGAGAGATATTCCATGCTCCTGGGTAGGAAGAATCAATATTGTGAAAATGACTATACTACCAAATGCAATCTACAGATTCAACGTGCTCCCTATTAAATTACCAACAGCATTTTTCACAGAAGTGGAACAAAAAAATTCACAATTCATATGGAAACACAAAAGACCCTGAATAGCCAGAGCAGTCTTGAGAAAGAATGGAGCTGAGGGAATCAGCCTTCCTGACTTCAGATTATACTACAAAGCTACAGTCTTCAAGACAGTATGGTACTGGCACAAAAACAGAAATATAGACCAATGGAACAAGATAGAAAGCCCAGAAAGAAACCCATTCTCCTATGGATATCTTATTTTTGATAAAGGAGGCAAGAATATACAATGGGGGAATAGACAGCTTCGTCAATAAATCGTGTTGGGAAAACTGGACAGCTACATGTAAAAGAATGAAATTAGAACACCTTCTAACACCATACACAAAGATAAACTCAAAATGGATTAAAGACCTAAATGTAAGACCAGAAACTATGAAACTCTTAGAGGAAAACATAGGCAGAACACTTGATGACATAAATCAAGGCAAGATCCTCTATGACCCACCTCCTACTGCTGCTGCTGCTGCTAAGTTGCTTCAGTCATGTCCAGCTCTGTGTGACCCCATAGATGGCAGCCCACCAGGCTCTGACGTCCCTAGGATTCTCCAGGCAAGAACACTGGAGTGGGTTGCCATTTCCTTCTCCAATGCATGAAAGTGAAAAGTGAAAGTGAAGTTGCTCAGTCATGTCCGACTCTTCACGACCCCATGGACTTCAGCCTACCAGGTTCCTCCGTCCATGGGATTTTCCAGGCAAGAGTACTGGAGAGGGGTGCCATTGCCTTCTCTGATGACCCACTTCCTAGAGTAATGGAAATAAAAAGAAAAGTAAAGTGGGACCTGATTAAACTTAAAAGCTTTTGCACATCAAGGGAAATTCTAAGCAAGGTGAAAAGACAACCCTCACAATGGGAAAAAATAATCACAAGTGAAACAACTGACAAAAGATTAATTTTCAAAATATACAAGCAGCTCATACAACTCAATGCCAGAAAAACAAACAACCCAATCAAAAAGTGGGAAAAAGACCTAAACAGACATTTCTCCAAAGAAGACATACAGATGGCTAACAAACGCATGAAAAGATGCTCAACGTCGGAGAATGCAAATCAAAACCACAATGAGATGTCACCTTACACCGGTCATAATGGCTATCATCAAAATCTACAAACAATAAATGCTGGAGAGGGTGTGGAGAAAAGGGAACACTCTTGCACTGTGGGCGGGAATGTAAATTGATACAGCCACTATGGAAGATGGTATCAGTTCAGTTCAGTCGCTCAGTCGTATCCGACTCTTTGCGACCCCATGAATTGCAGCATGCCAGGCCTCCCTGTCCATCACCAACTCCCGGAGTTCACTCAGACTCATGTCCATCGAGTCAGTGATGCCATCCAGCCATCTCATCCTTGGTCATCCCCTTCTCCTCCTGCCCCCAGTCCCTCCCAGCATCAGGGTCTTTTCCAATGAGTCAACTCTTCGCATGAGGTGGCCAAAGTACTGGAGTTTCAGCTTCAGCATCATTCCCTCCAAAGAAATCCCAGGGCTCATCTCCTTCAGAATGGACTGGTTGGATCTCCTTGCAGTCCAAGGGACTCTCAAGAGTCTTCTCCAACACCAAAGTTCAAAAGCATCAATTCTTTGGTGCTCAGCCTTCTTCACAGTCCAACTCTCACATCCATACATGACCACTGGAAAAATCATAGCCTTGACTAGATGGACCTTTATTGGCAAAGTAATGTCTCTGCTTTTGAATATGCTATCTAGGTTGGTCATAACTTTTCTTCCAAGTCATAAGCGTCTTTTAATTTCATGGCTGCAGTCACCATCTGCAGTGATTTTGGAGCCCCCCAAAATAAAGTCTGACACTGTTTCCACTGTTTCCCCATCTATTTCCCATGAAGTGATGGGACTGGATGCCATGATCTTCGTTTTCTGAATGTTGAGCTTTAAGCCAACTTTTTCACTCTCCTCGTTCACTTTCATCAAGAGGTTTTTAGTTCCTCTTCCCTTTCTGCCATAAGGGTGGTGTCATCTGCATATCTGAGGTTATTGTTATTTCTCCTGGCAATCTTGATTCCAGCTTGTGCTTCCTCCAGCCCAGTGTTTCTCATGATGTACTCTGCATAGAAATTAAAGAAGCAGGGTGACAATATACAGCCTTGATGTACTCCTTTTCCTATTTGGAACCAGTCTGTTGTTCCATGTCCAGTTCTAACTGTTGCTTCCTGACCTGCATATAGGTTTCTCAAGAGGCAGGTCAGGTGCTCTGGTATTCCCATCTCTTTCAGAAGATGGTATGGAGATTCCTTAAAAAACTAGGAATAAAACCACGATATTACCCAACAATCCCACTCCTAGACATATACCCTGAGGAAACCACGACTGAAAAAGACACTTGTACCCCATTGTTCACGGCAGCACTATTTACAATAGCTAGAACGTGGAAGCAACCTAGATGCCCATCGACAGATGAATGGATAATGAAGTTGGGGTACATATACACAATGGAATATTAATCAGCCTCAAAAAGGAACACATTTGAGTCAGTTCTGATGAGGCAGATGAACCAAGAACCTATTATACAGAGTGAAGTGAGTCAGAAAGAGAAAGATGAATATCGTATTCTAACCCACATATAAAGAATTTAGAAAAATGGTACTGAAGAATTTATTTACAGGGCAGCAATGGAGAAACAGAGAATAGACTTATGGACATGGGGAGAGGGGAGGAGAGGGTGAGATGTATGGAAAGAGTAACATGGAAACTTACACTACCATATGTAAAATAGATAGACAACAGGAATTTGCTGTATGGCTCAGGAAACTCAAACAGGGGTCTGTATCAACCTGGAAATGTGGGATGGGAGGGAGGTTCAAAAGGGAGGGGATATATGTATAGCTATGGCTGATTCATGTTGAGGTTTGACAGAAAACAACAAAATTCTGTAAAGCAATTATCCTTCAATAAAAAAATTTAAAAAATTTTTTGAGAAATAATCTGCTCAATAAAGTGTGCAAATCCTAAGTGAACAGTTTGATGGATACGTACATGTACACACACCCACCCAAACATGTATATTACCACTACACAAGTCAAGAGAAAGAATCTCTCCAGCACACCAGAGTTTGCCCTCAAGCTCCCTTCTAAATATCCCCTCACCAAAGATAATCAATTATTCTTTCTTCTATCATATAAAATAGGTTATCCTTTTTTTTTTTAACTTCCTATAAGTAGAATCATATAGATTCTGCTGTTTTATATGTATGGCTTCTTTCATTCAACATTACAACATACATGTTGCATATACTAGTCTAGTCTGTGAAAATACAATTACATATCCATTCTCCTTTGAGACATTTGGGTTGTCTGTAATTTGGGGGTAGTATGAGCCAGGCTGCTGAGACAGCTTGGGACCTGGGACCCTTTGCTGTGGTGCTTGCATCTGAAATCTCCTTGAGGAACAAAGTACAAAGAAACTATAAGGGATTAAAAATAACTGCCTGCACATCCAGTTGGGGCAAATTACAGACAAAATACAAAGAGACCAAAAATCCCAGCTGCCACTTCTGAAGAGTTGAGAGCAGGGTATCGGGAATAAAACCACATGACCTATGCACACACCACTGAAAGGGTGGGCAAACCACTTATGCCACCCCTTGGCCCAACTCCTGAACCCACTCCTACTCTCACCTGATATAAGGAACACCCTTGCTCTCCTCAGGGAGTAAGCAAGGAACATGGTACTTTTCACTACCCCCTGCTGCAGCAAGGTCTCCATTGTCTGGCCTCTTATTTCTGTTGACTAAGGAACCCACAAACCCTGGTTGGTAACACTGCTATGAACCCATTTCTTGTGGTTCTACATAGTTGGAAGTTGGATCTTATACATCCTTTACTCCCCCACAATATCCAGCAGGATGCCATACATAGAGCACTCTCCAGACAAGTCCCTGGGTCAATACTCAGACATTATGATAGTAATACTTAGTCAAAAGACTTGGACATTAAAGAACCCTCCTGAAATTAACTTAAAGCAGGTCAGCAAAGCTGTATTCCATTTCTCAAGTCAGAAAATGTTCGGGTGGGTTATTCACATGTTCAAGGTGACATGAATAGTTTGTGGCAGATTTAAGAGGAATTTTCACACAACTCTAGACATTTAGAGTTCTGGGCTTTCTTGCAAACAACAATGTAACAGATGTTTTATTTTAAATTATCTATGCCTGAACTGACTTTAGATCAGTTATTTCAGGATCTTGAGAGGGTGGTGCCTATGCATAATGTTTCAAGTGCTGAGAATCATCAGCTAATATCCCAGCCTTGTCATCTTACAGCACTGGCATGGAAAAAAAAAGGGGGGGTGGTGGTGCTGAAATAATGACCCTACATGCATGGTCTCTAGAAATTGCTGGGAAATACTGGAAGACACAGACGCACATGCATTCATAATCAATACCATGAGTGATGAACCTGAAATAATTCTGTCTTCATGTTCTATGGAAATTATCCTTAGGCTCTGTTTTTAGAGAAGCAAAAGTGCTGGATAAAAATGAGATACTCATACATTTCCATGATGTCTATCTAAGATAGTATTTTCTGAAAGCCTCCTATACTCCTGCCATTATCTACATCCTTAACATCTTCAAAATTTGGATGCAGAAAAGACCAAAGATCTTTCCTCAAGAGATGCCCTAACATATGCTATAGAAAAATACCTGTAGTCCAACATTTTTGTCTTGGGAAAAATGATTGGCTTTCTATTGTCAGTATTTGCTTTAATAGTCTCAGATCTTTCCATATGATATTATGCAGTTAATTTCATAGTGTAAGCACTTATCTAATACCAGTGCCTATCAGCACCCCCTCCAGAAAAGCTTTTAGGTGATAGTGTTATACAGAGTAGATTTCCTCCCTTCCTCCATCATAATGCCATCAGCAAATTAGTCATTACATTCCAGAGCCTAGCAGAACCCTCCCTTGTCAATTGCTGAATAGTCAGTTACAGTCTGGACATAAGCGGTTTCTCACCGATTAAAAAAAGAATTACAGTCATTGTTTCTGCTTTTCAAATTAAGGGACAACATCTATGTAATATAGAATTAGACTTGGCTTAACAAAATGATTAGGTGTTAGTTCTAAAAGGTCTTGTAGGTCTTCATAGAACTGTTCAACCTAACAGAACCAGAAGATATTAAGAAGAGGTGGCAAGAATACACAGAAGAACTGTACAAAAAAGATCTTCATGACCCAGATAATCATGATGGTGTGATCACTCACCTAGAGCCAGACATCCTGGAATGTGAAGTCAAGTGGGCCTTAGGAAGCATCATGACAAACAAAGCTAGTGGAGGTGATGGAATTCCAGTTGAGCTATTTCAAATCCTGAAAGATGATGCTGTGAAAGTGCTGCACTCAATATGCCAGCAAATTGGGAAAACTCAGCAGTGGCCACAGGACTGGAAAACGTCAGTTTTCATTCTAATCCCAGAGAAAGACAATGCCAAAGAATGCTCAAACTACCGCACAATTGCACTCATCTCACACGCTAGCAAAGTAACGCTCAAAATTCTCCAAGCCAGGCTCCAGCAATATGTGAACCATGAACTTCCAGATGTTCAAGGTGGTTTTAGAAAAGGCAGAGGAATCAGAGATCAAATTGCCAACATCCAATGGATCATCAAAAAAGCAAGAGAGTTCCAGAAAAACATCTACTTCTGCTTTATTGACTATGCCAAAGCCTATGACTATGTGGATCACAATAAACTGTGGAAAATTCTGAAAGAGATGGGAATACCAGATCACCTGACCTGCCTCTTGAGAAACCTATATGCAGGTCAGGAAGCAACAGTTAGAACTGGACGTGGAACAACAGACTGGTTCCAAATAGGAAAAGGAGTACATCAAGGCTGTATACTGTCACCCTGCTTATTTAACTTCTATGCAGAGTACATCATGAGAAACACTGGGCTGGAGGAAGCACAAGCTGGAATCAAGATTGCTGGGAGAAATATCAATAACCTCAGATATGCAGATGGCACCACCCTTATGGCAGAAAGTGAAGAGGAACTAAAAAGCCTCTTGATGAAAGTCAAAGAGGAGAGTGCAAAAGCTGGCCTAAAGCTCAACATTCAGAAAACTAAGATCATGGCATCCAGTCCCATCACTTCATGGGAAATAGATGGGGAAACAGTGGAAACAGTGTCAGACTTTATTTTTGGGGGGCTCCAAAATCACTGCAGATGGTAATTGCAGCCATGAAATTAAAAGACACTTACTCCTTGGAAGGAAAGTTCTGACCAACCTAGATAGTATATTAAAAAGCAGAGACATTACTTTGTCAACAAAGGTTTGTCTAGTCAAGGTAGTGGTTTTTCCAGTGATCATGTATGGATGTGAGAGTTGGACTGTGAAGAAAGCTGAGAGCTGAAGAATTGATGCTTTTGAACTGTGGTGTTGGAGAAGACTCTTGAGAGTCCCTTGGACAGCAGGGAGATCCAACCAGTCCATCCTAAAGACCAGTCCTGGGTGTTCACTGGAAGGACTGATGCTGAGGCTGAAACTCCAATACTTTGGCCACCTCATGTGAAGAGTTGACTCATTGGAAAAGACCCTGATGCTGGGAGGGATTGGGGGCAGGAGGAGAAGGGGACGACAGAGGATGAGATGGCTGGATGGTATCACTGACTTGATGCACATGAGTTTGTGTTAACTCTGGGAGTTGGTGATGGACAGGGAGGCCTGGCATGCTGCAATTCATGGGGTCGCAAAGAGTCGAACATGACTGAGCAGCTGAACTGAATTAACAAAATGATTACTGAAAAGAACAGAAAATTGAATTTAGAGGGAAACTCTGAGAGCAAGACAATGTGACTTTCCAAAAAGGTTGAAATCTGTTAGCCTTTCTAAATCCGGAAAATTGAAAGACCCCCAGGGAACTGTAAACAAATCTAATATCAATACTGTGTTGAAAAGTCAAAACGTTAATTTCCTCAAGCACTGGAGAGGATTTGTCTCACTAGCAAATTTTAGATATAAATACCAAGTCAGAAGTAATTCTCCAGTGACTGAGTATGTTACCAATGACCACAGATTTGAAATGCATTTTAGAAGCAATGAAATGGAATTAAATAATTGCCAGTGCTATAAAGCTTAATATTACTTTAGAAAGTGTTAAACTCTCTCATCTTCCTTGCAACTCATTTGGTACCTTGTAAGTGTTGAAGAAAAGCTAAGTGCAGGGGCAGTTTATTAATGTACCAAAAGCCACATCAATGTTAATATGCCTAACACCTTCAGAAAGTTTTTGAGAGATCTAAAATAAAATAGTATGTGAATTCCTAAAAGGCTTGTCAGAAAAATATCACTAGCTATCACCTAGGAGAGCCGCCTTTAGCACGAGGACCAACTATAAGTTAGGGATATTTGATTTTGCAAGAATATTCACAAGTTAACTGCAACGCATTATGCTTCCCATGAAAATAATGTAAAGATTCTAATTAGTTTTTAATTGCTTGATAAATTGGTCCAATTTTACTCAAAATGGCCTTTAAAGGGCTATACACCAAGATTATTTCAGTGAGCAAGACAAATTGAAAAGAAAATTGAAAGACCCCAGGGAACCATAAACTAATCTTATATCAATACTATGTTGAAAAGTCAAAACATTAATTTCCTCAAGCACTGGAGAGGATATGTCAGCCAACCTGGCCTTCAGGCAATAAAAGCTGAACTCAGAAAGCATGCATGCATGGTAAACTCCTAACTTTGGATGTGAGCAAATCAAATTAGAGTTGGTTAAGATTCTAGAACGTGAATGTGCTCAATTCAGAGTTAATGCCCTGTGATACCACCGTACCAATACTTCCTTTTATATAAATGCTCCAAAAATGTTTTTATAGTCAAATACCAACCATTCTAGTAAATATTTCAACAGAAACAAGTATAGAGAAACTCAGGAACTTGACCTAGTTACTAATTGGCTATCACAGAGTACCCTAACTTAGAGAGTTAACATAGAAAGACTCCATAACATAGAGTCTCCTAACTTCTCTCTCTACTAACACAGTCTCCCATTTCTTTTGGAAATGGTTCTCATCTCAGAAGGAGAGTGGTCCTGAAGGGAGATCTCCATTCCCTGCCCAGGAACAGAATCTGGGTAACCTGTTTAAAAACCAGGAATCCTAGCCACTACACCATCAGAGGCTAGAGGCTAGAAGCGAATTGGACCTGGCTCTTTCCGTTTGGAAACAAAAATGTTTCAAGGAGGCAAAAACTGTAAGAACAGGCACAAAGTTTATTATTAGAGACACAGTACAATGTATGGGAGAGTACACAGGAGAACAGTCTAAAATCAGAAGTTAGGTAGAAATACACCCCAGAGAGAAAGGGTATGGGCATCCTCTTTGATGAGGAGGAGCCCAGTAAGGTGATTTAAATCACCTATATAGGACAGTCCTTTCAGGTCTTTGCTTACATTTGACCAATTATCTTGTTTCTTTCTTCACATCTTGGACCTTCCCCAAGATGCATTTGTGACTTTTTCCTAAGATGGATTCTACCACAGGCCTATGGGTGCATGTCCTCACTTGTTATGGAGTGGGGCCCTCTCCCTTTCAACCCCTAAGAAGCCTTCCTGCACATATGCAGATAGGAAACTCTTCCTTGACCTCAAGAACTGGCACCTTATTGCTTTACTTTGGCAGAGCTCAACTTTTGCCACTAGCTTTGCCCTTGGAGTGTCTGGATGAGAATAAAGCTTGAATTTCACTCCACTTGACAAACACTAGGTGTCCAGCCCAGAGGCCGTCTTCTACCTTAGTTCCAACCTGGAGGATTAAAGAAGACTTCCACTTTCAGTGAAGATTAGCAAGTTTCAGATTTACCCTCCTGCCTTAAAGAACTAGAAAACTGGACAAAACATATGAGACAATGGTTTTCCACACATCAGACAACAGATAACACAGCACTGTGATACGTGAGATGGGAAACAAAATTACGCCAGCTTTCTGCCTGGAGGCAGTTTCCAGGCCTCAACACAGGGACAGGGAGCAGAGCACAGCTGTTTCACTAAGGTTAGGAAGCAGAAATCAAGAGTTTAGAGGCCAAGGCACCCAGAATTTGCAAGGCAAACTACCAGAGAAAGGAAATGTACAGGAGAGCTTCAGAAACCTGCAGTGGGTCCCCTTGAGTACGGGTTGAGTACCAACCTGCATATGTGTGAAAAAGTTACCCAAGGCTGGGGAAAGGGCCACCAGAAAAGAATGAGCAGAAAAAACTTCACTCTCACCAGCCAAAGTGAAAGGACCTCATAATATATGGGGCACCAGATAGATTTCTGGAAAAGCAAAGAAAGGTGTAAATTGATCCCAGACTATAAGCTGCTCTGAACCTGCCCAAACAGAGCTTGAAAACAAACACTGAAAGAATTCTACTGATTCCAAGTAACCGCATTCCAGGAAAAAAGAACAAAGCCAACACTATAAAGGACTAAAACAAACTACACATTAACAGAAAATTCATGATGCCTAGCATCCAATCAGAAATAAGCAACCAGCAAAGAAACAGGAAAATATGACCCATAACCAAGAGGAAAGCCAATCAATAGAAACAGACACAGAAGCAACAGAGATGATAAAGCTATCAAATAAGGATACTAATAGCTACAATAAATGTGTCCTATAGGATCAAGAAACTAGAAGACAATCTAATCATGTTAAAGAGCAAAAGGAAAGATGTTATAGTCACCCTGAAAAACCATCTTGGGATTAAAAAATACATAATATCTGAAATGGGTGAGATTAATAGCAGTTTAAACTATTTGGAAGAAAATTTTAGTAAACTTGAAGACATAGCAATAGAAACTATCCAAAGTGAAACACAAATGAATAATGTGTCAGTGACCTTAGGAACAAAATAAAACAGAGAAACATGTATGTAATTAGAATTAAGGAAAGAGAGACGAGAGAGAGGACAGAAAAAATATCTGAAAAAAATAAACTCACACAATGAATTCCATGCAGAATAAGTAAAAATAAAACAAATTAAAATCAACACAAAGATATAGGATAATGAAACTACTGACTGACAACCAGTGATAGAATCTTAAAAACAGTCTGCTTGCGAGAAACTATGAAAGTGAAATGATAGTGAACGACATCTTTAAACACTGAGATACACTGTCAATTTAGAATTCTCTAAGCAGCAAAAGTCATCTTTCAAAATTAAAGACAAAATAAAGGCATTTTCAGACAAACAAAACCTAGAATTCACTGTCAACAGACCTATACCAAAAGAAATGATAAGGAACATTATTCAGGTAGAATATGATACCAAATAGAAATTTGGATCTATATAATAAAAGCAGAGACATTACTTTGCCAACTAAGGTCCGTCTAGTCAAGGCTATGGTTTTTCCAGTAGTCATGTATGGATGTGAGAGTTGGACTGTAAAGAAAGCTGAGCGCCAAAGAATTGATGCTTTTGAAGTGTGGTGTTGGAGAAGACTCTTGAGAGTCCCTTGGACTGCAAGGAGATCCAACCAGTCCATTCTGAAGGAGATCAGCCCTGGGTGTTCTTTGGAAGGAATGATGCTAAAGCTGAAACTCCAGTACTTTGGCCACGTCATGCAGAGAGTTGACTCATTGGAAAAGACTCTGATGTTGGGAGGGATTGGGGGCAGGAGGAGAAGGGGACGACAGAGGATGAGATGGCTGGATGGCATCACTGACTCGATGAACGTGAATCTGAGTGAACTCTGGGCGTTGGAGATGGACAGGGAGGCCTGGCATGCTGCAATTCATGGGGTCACAAAGAGTTGGACACGACTGAGCGACTGAACTGAACTGAATGAAGAATGGAGTGTGCCAGAAATAGTCCATCCATTAACAAATATAAAAGACACATTTTTCAATCTTCCTGACAGCTAATAGTTTAAAGCAAAAACGACAGCAAAAATATTGAGGGGCTTATAATCTATGTAAGGATAAAATGTTTGACAACAATAGCACAAGGGAAAGAAGGGAAAATAGACCTTACATATAAGGGGAGAAGACAGTTTATGTCTATTGTAAACTGTAGAGCAAGGGTCAGCAAATTCAGGCCATAGGACAAATTCATCTTGCTACTTACTTTTGTTCAGAAGCTACGAATGTTTTATACATTTTGAAAGCGGGTGGGTAGAAGGAGATATAAGACCGTGTATTTACTATCTGGTTCTTTACAGAAAAAGTTGCTGAGGACTGCCTGGAGCAGGAGCTTTTCTTGGTACAACTGACATTTTTGGCCAAAATGTCATTCCGCGATGTGAGGGTAGGTACACTGTTAGATTCAGATGTTTACTGGCATCCCTGGCCTCTACCTAATAAACACCATTAGCACTCCACTCTAAGCTGTGACAAGCCAAAATGTCTCCAGACTTTGGCAAACGTCCTTTTAGGGTGGAGGTAAGGGGCCAAACTTGCCTCTAATTGAGAACTACTGCCCTGAAGCAAAACTATAAAATATATATTTAACACGTGTATATAAAATAAGCCAATGGTAGAGATAAAATGGATCCATTTTTTAAAAAAGTTAAAAAAAGTCAACCCAAAAGAAGGTAAGTGAAAGTCACTCAGTCATGTCTGACTCTTTGTGACCCGATAGACTATACAGTCCGTGGAATTCTCCAGGCCAGAATCCGGGAGTGGGTAGCCTTTCCCTTCTCCAGGGGATCTTTCCAACTCAGGGATCGAACCCAGGTCTCCCATATTGTAGGTGGATTCTTTACCACTGAGCCACAAGGGAAGCCCAAAAAGAAGGTAGGAAAAAAAAAAAAAGGTTTCCAGAGAAGGCATAAACTGGTACTATTAAGAAAATTAAAGCCCACACCACGGGCAGAAAGGAAATATTTGATTAAAAATTTGCATCCAGAATTAAAAAAAAAAAAACAAACCTTACAACTCAGTAAGAGAACCTGATTGGGGGGAATAAAATAAGAAAAGATGTGAATAGACACTTTGTCTATTCACTTTGGTGAATAGACACCAAAGATATAGAAATGGCAAGTAAGTATGTGAAAAGACGCTAAACATCATTAATCATAAAGTAAATGCAAATTAAAAACACAATGAGCTGCACATCCGTTACAATACTTAAAATTTAAAAGAATGGCAATTACCAAGTGTTAGCAAAGATGTAGAGCAACTAGAGCTCGCACAGACTAGGATACTCAACAGCTACACAATGGAAAACTACGCAGCAATAAAAACAAACTACAGACACATGAAATGATATAGATGTATGTTAAGAGCATTATGCTAAGCTTGAGAAGGTGGACACAAAGACTATATACTGAGTTCTTCTTCATTATGTATAATTCTAGGAAAAAGCAAAACTATGGGGACTGACAGCAGATCAGAGGTTGCCAGGACCCAACGGAAGGCAGAGGGGATTGACTGCAAAGAAAAATGAGGGAACTTTTATTAAAGAGGATGGGGACTTTCAATATTGTGATTGTAGTAGTAGTTACATAACTACATATTTGTCAAGATTCAAAAGGAGTTGTAGATTTAAAATTGATGATTTTTTTTTATTATACCAAAGAAAGAGATAAATGTTAATTTCCAAGAAGGTTTTGAAGGTTTTCAAACTGGGAAGTGAGGCTATATTTTCCTCTGGTGACTAGGAGGAAGAATAACTTGCTACAATGCAGGATGGCTAGAAAGTACTTCTATTCAAATTTGATTGAGTGCTAGTGATGTAGATTCTTGTAACAAAATATACACTTAGCTACAGATTATCAGACAGTAGTTTTTAAGCCAGAGGGTCAACTAACGGCAAACATGGGAATTTAGCATGATTCCAGTTAAGTGGGGAAAAAATGAACTAGTCAACAGACACTATCAAGAGAACTTGCTAACCATTGAGAGAAAAAGAATTTTACATCATAACATACATAAAACCAAATTACAGGTGGATTAGAAGTGTAAATTTAAATAAGCCTACTTGTACTAGAAGATAATATAAAATACGTTTATAAGCTTGTAATAGACAAGCCCTATGTAAACAATCACAAGACTCAGAAGAGTGGATTTGACTATACATTAATACTTAATCTCAAGTAAAAACTTTTTCCATGTCAGTATTTTCACTTGAACTGTCAAATCCCTCGAGGGCTCTCTCTATACTCCCTGAACTAAGTTATCTGAGATGCTCAATCCTCCCCAATAAGCAAAATGGACTCTATGTAATGGGATGACCAGAGAGATGTGTGGGAGGGAGGGGAGGGGGTTCATGTTGAACCATGTAAGAATTTAAGATTTAAAATTTAAAAAAAAAAAAAAAAAAAAAAAAAAAGAATATACTATGTCTATTCACTAACATCATTTGAACAAAAATTAATATATAGTAAGGTTAGATTTAAACTGAGATAGAAATGAAATCTGAAAAACCATCATCCTATAATAAGGAACAAAGAAGGTATTAACTTGACTTACCTGGTCATTCTCTTGACACTCTATCTAGTAAGTTACCAGAGAAAATAAACAAAATCTAAACTCTAAGATAAAACAGAAATTTAATCAGAAAACCAATTTGATCTTTTTAAGTTGAATAAATGGTTTTCAAATAAGAATTTAGCTCAAGTGATACAGAATTAATTGGTATTACTTTTGGAATAGGATTTTGGGAACGCATGTAAGAATTAAAGATTTTAAAATTTAAAAAAAATAAAAAATTAAAAAAAAAATTAGCATTAAAAAAAAAAAAAAAAAGAGTAAAAGAAAGATGCCTTGCAATGGTCAAACAAAAAATCTAACACAAATTCTTCCACACTTTTTAGCATCTGAAAAATAAAATTATAACTTATTCAAATTTAAGAAACAATTTCTCTGAGAAAAAATTTTAATATTCTTTCTGAAACACTAAAATGATGTCAAAATACTGTATGTACTTCAAAAGATCACACATGCACACATGCACTATGGCCCATAATGCATTTGAAAAAATATTACAAGATTCATTATTTTCATCATTGTAATTTTAATCAGTAGGAACATTAATGTCACATATACTTTTTTATAATATAAATATTTTTAAAAGCTGTACTTTACAATAAGATATCAAGAACATAGAGCTGATATGTTTATAGGTAATCATTTTGCCTATGTAAGAAATCTGATCAGAGTACTTTTATGGTGAAAGAAAAGTACCTTCTTTTTAATCATTCATATTCAGCAACAGGGAAAATGCTCTATGTACACACTGGCTCTGAATAACACATTTCATTCCTGTTTCAAACCTGCTATGCTGTTATTGCTTTAATGATTACATAAAAGTTCAACATAAAAAGGCATTTCCACTCAAGATTCTCAGTAAGTCTGATAAGGCAGGTCACCTCCCAATCATAAAAGCTTTCATGCAAATATTTTAAGTATTATGCAAATAAAGCATGGATATCAGACTCACTATAATTGGGATTAAAAAGACAACTCCAAGAACCCTGCATATTGATACACTATGTTTTTGTGCAATCACCTGGCATTCTCTGCCTTTTTTCTTCATCTTTGAAGTGCTAATTTATACTAGAAAGTTATTAATAGACTTAATGTGGGAACTATGTATTTGAGAAAGCAAGACTTTCTGGATAAGAATCTCCAAATATTTTCTATTTTGTTTTTATGACTTTATTAAACAAAGAGAGTGTTTTACGTGCAACGCTTGCAGAGAGAAATAAAGCTACATTTCACTCAAATCCAACTGAATATATCAGATACAAAATATAGACATGAAGCAAAGTGTGATAGCAGCAGTGATTCTTGGGGGCAACGTGCAAAACTCAATATTTTGCTATCTATTTACATCACAGTGGTCAAAAAAGAAATGTGCCAAAACTCCCTTTCCCATTCCACTTGAACTGGTTCCCCACGATTGAAACAAACATCTCCTGTGACATTAAGTTGTCATCAGCTTGTGTGATCCCCAGTTCACTCAACCTTTTCTTCTTCATCTGGCCTTTTTGTGTGGAGGCAGCAACTAGTTCATTTACAATTTCACAATTGCCTTCAACTTGCTCAGAAAGCTCAGCTCTCGCATAAAGCTCCATTTTACCAGTTGCGCACTGAATCAGCTCTTCGAGATCCACTCTCCCAGCCTCATCTCCCTCTCCACTTGTCTGAACTTTAAGTGCTTTATTTTCTGGGAAAAGAAAAAGCCATATTATAAAAATTGAGTTAAATATACAAACTAACCCAACTAAAACATGTATTTCTACAGTCTATCAGAGCTTTCAAGTTATTTCTGTCAAGGGGTCCTGTGTCATTTGACTGGACTTTCCAAACTCTCTGCCATAGTGTCTCAACAAGCAGTTGTATTAATTGTCAAGGCTTCCTGACCTTCATACAGGATTACCAACTTCGAATTTTCTCTTTTTATCCTAGATCTCATTCATTCAACAGACCTCTCCTGGGTATTTACTAAGCACTGTATTAGAAGCTAGATACAAAGATAAACAGAACAGTACTAGCACTTTAGTTTCCCTAAAGGAACTCCCAATTTAGCAGCTTTATAAGTGATTGCCTATGACAGGCAGAATTCTAGATGGCCCTGTGATGGCTGCCCCTTGTTACTTTTACGACTGTTAAATGGTAAAAGGACCTTGCAGATGTAATTAAGGTTACTTATCAGTTGACCTTAAGAAAAGGATATAACTCAGGTATTCCTAACCTAATCATATGAATCCTTTAACAGCAAGGTTTTCCCTGGTTGGATGATGAAGAAGAAAGCATAAAGAGATTTAAAGCATGAGAAAGATTTGAAGCGTGAGAGATTTGCTTTGAGGGAGGTCCTCTGTTGCTGAAACGGAGGAGGTCATGGGGGCAATAACCCAATAGCAATCCCTAAGAGCTGAGAGCAACCCCTAGCCAACAGCTGGCAATAACAATAAAAAATAAGAGATCTCTGTCCTACAACCTCAAGGAAATTGATTCTGCCGAGAACATAAGGAACTTGGAAGCAGATTCTCTCCCAAAGATTTCAGATAAGGGCCCTGCCCAGCTGATACCTCACTTTCACCCTTGTGAGACCCTAAGCAGATAACCCAGCCAAGCTCACCTTAACTTCTGACCTATAGAACTGCGAGGAGAAAAAGAATGAACAGATAGCTGGAGTGGACCTTGAAGGATGAGAAGGACTGCTCATCATCCTTTAAACGTTCCTCACCCATGCCAAGGCATAATCCTGCATGGCCGAGATTTCATAGTGATCTGGGTCATGGCTTGGAATTCAAGAATTTCCTGCAAATCAAAACCACAATGAGGTACCACCTCACGCCAGTCAGAATGGCTGCTATCAAAAAGTCTACAAACAATAAATGCTGGAGAGGGTGTGGAGAAAAGGGAACCCTCTTACACTGTTGGTGGGAATGCAAACTAGTACAGCCACTATGGAGATCAGTGTGGAAATTGCTTAAAAAACCGGAAACAGAACTGCCATACGACCCAGTAATCCCACTGCTGGGCATACAGACCAAGGAAACCAGAATTGAAACAGACACGTGTACCCCAGTGTTCATCCCAGCACTGTTTACAATAGTCAGGACATGGAAGCAACCTAGATGTCCATTGGCAGATGAATGGATAAGAAAGCTGTGGTACATATACACAATGGAATATTACTCAGCTATTTAAAAAGAATGCATTTGAATCAGTTCTAATGACGTGGATGAAACTGGAGCCTATTATACAGAGTGAAGTAAGTCAGAAAGAAAAACACCAATACAGTATATCAATGCATACATATAGAACTGAGAAAGATGGTAACGATGACCCTATATGTAAGACAGCAAAAGAGACACAGATATAAAGAACAGTGTTTTGGACTCTGTGGGAGAAGGCGAGGGTGGGATGATTTGAGAGAATAGCACTGAAACATGTATATTATCATATGTGAAACAGATCGCCAATCCAGGTTCAGTGCATGAGATAGGGTGCTCAGGGCTGGAGCACTGGGATGACCCTGAGGGACGGGAAGGAGAGGGAGGTAGGAGCGGGGTTCAGGATGGGGAACACATGTACAACCAGGGCTGATTCATGTCAATGTATGGCAAAACCCACCATAATATGTAAAGTAATTAGCCTCCAATTAAAATAAATAAATAAATAAATAAATAAATAAAAGAAATTCAAGAATTTTCAACTGAGTTAGCTCAGCTTTGCTGCCAAGAAAGACAGCTGTCAGGGAGACATTTACTTTTACAAATAAAAAACAGAGGCAAACTCTGTGATCCCCTCCAGTCAAATGCAGTTTTCAACCTGGCACGTTCATTTTCCTGCTTCCATCCTTAAATGCTAAAAGGACTTGGTAGCTACAGCCTCCACTGCTAGTGCATGCCCATCCTTATTCTATAAATCTAGAGAAAACCAAACACGAGAAGGGAACTGCAGGACTACAGAAACCACACATCAAGGCTTTGACCAGCTGACCTTGAAAGTTTCTTTCACACTAGACTCCATATTATAGCTTTACCAGGCTTCTCTATCTCTGTGCCTAAGTGTATGCTAGTTATCTTTTTTTAAGGAGAAGATCTCTATCTTTTATTGGAGCTTAATGCTGAAATAAACTAGGTAGAGATTTTATTTAGAAAATTACTAAATATACCATACCTTCAGTTTCATCTTGGGTGTCTTCTTGCAGATCAGAGAAAATTGTAGGTTTCACCAAGACAACACCATAACCTTCATTATTATGTATGACATTATTCACCATGGATATTTTGGGAATGTCATAATGTTCATCTAAGAAGTCCTGTGACATTGAAAACAAATGTTTCAAGGAACTGTCACATTCAACACTGCCTGCTTTAAAAATCTTCTCACTTTTTTCAGGCTATTCTAAAAATAAAATAGAAAGCTATGCTTATTAATATGCAGTAGCACAATCTGAGCTCTGAATGACACAGCATTCCTGTTATTTCTGCAGATCTATGGGCAGCAAAGTATTCACAAGAGATTTTCAACCACCAACTATTGATATCATTAAAATTTATATACTGTTTATGCTTTTTAAAACAGAAAACAGAAATAACATGGGAATTTCATAAAACATAACTGTTTCTTAGGTAAAACCTAAATTCTACCCTTTGGAAAGAGGGTATCTCAGCAGGGGCTCACCTTAATGAGGATCCCTTCCTTGCAGTGATGGATCCCGTTATCACTCAGAGTGCACTTACTCCCAGGATATATTTCTACACCAGCACCCTACAAATTACATTTTAAAGTAATCACAGTCAGTTTTAAATAGGCAGGACTATAAAAGAAGGTTTATTACTTCTTAGACTTCTAATGTAGCACAAATATAAAGTGTTTTATAGAAAGTTTTATTAAGTATTTCTAATCAACATTTCCATTTGCTTAATTTCCAGCAAGTTGTCTATCATTTATCATATTCAGATATCATATAGACACACACACACACACAACAATGGCTAAGAGTTTCAACACTTGATTACTATTTCACTCTTTCATTCTGGACAAATTAGTTTTCTGACTCTGCCCCAAAAATGTCAGTTAACAATTACATTGAAAGAGGCACATACTAAAAATAACCATTCTCTTAGATATACTCAATTAGTTGGAGAACAGTGTTCAAATCTAGTAAAATATTGTAAATTGTAGATAGAAATAAGGCTCTACATTTTGAAAAGCACACCAGTTCAAGAATATACCAACATAACTTGAAAATCATTTCTGTGAATTAAAATAACTAATGCTCCCCACTACTACACAGTTTCCAGCAGAAACTCTGAAAGCCAAAGGGCACAATATATTTAAAGTGATAAAAGGGAAAAAAACTAAAATCAAGAATACTTTATCTGTGAAAATAATCTGAAAAAAATACATATACATATACGTTTTAACAGACTTACTTTGCTGTACACCTGAAACTAACCCAATATTGTAATATATCAACTATGCTTGAACAAACAAATAAACAAAAAAGAAATCCCCATATTGGACACCAGCTGATAAAAAGGCCAGCATACTTCATGGTCTGTCCAAAAGAAGAGAAAGGCAACAGGGATGGCCAGGGACACATAAGACATTCCTGGCCTGAAATGTGGTGGGAAGGAAGATACCCTGCAGGGACAGTGAAGTTAAGCGGGGGTTAAGGAGAAAACTGGAGCCCAGAGGAGGCATCCCACCATCCTGGCTGCATCACTCCCCTTTTACTGAGATACAACTCACATACCATGCAATTCACCCAGTTAAGTTTAATGTACCATTCAATCGTTTTTAGTATATTCACAGAGTCGTGCAACCATTACCAAAGTCAGTGTTAAAATACTTTCATTGTCTTAGTACAAGACCCTGTACCCTTTAGCTATTACTCCAATCCCCTCTTCCCCACTCTATGCACAGCCCTAGGCAACCACTACTTTATTTTTAATCCATATAGATGTGGCTATCCTGGACATTTCACATAGAATGAATTATATACTATGTTGAAAAAAGAGAGAGAATACTTTATCCAGCAAGGCTTTCATTCAGATTTGATGGAGAGATCAAAAGTAAAGCAAAAACTAAAAGCATTCAGCACCACAGAAGCAGCTTTTCAAGAAATCTCAAATGGAATTCTCTAAGCAAACAAGAAAAGGTCACTACTAGAAACATGAAAATTATGAAAGGAAAAGCTCATTGATTGATAAAAGCAGCTATACAGTAAAAGTAGTAAATCAACCACGTACAAAGCTCACAGAAAGATTAAAAGATATAGTAAAATCATCTATATGGGCAATAAGTAGTTAAGGGATTACAAAAGGATGTAAAATAAAATGTCAAAAAACAGTAACTGTAGGGGAAGGGGAATAAAATTGCAGAGTTGTTAAAAATGTATTTGAAATTGAGACCAGCAACTTAAAATAATTACATATACATAAGAGTTGATATATATATATATAAATCTCACTGTAACCACAAATCAAAAATCTATAACAGACAGAAAAAGAGAAAGGAATCCAAATATAACAGCAAAGACAGTCATCAAATCATAAGGGAAGAGAACAAAAAGAAAGAAAGGAACAATAAAGAACTACAAAAACAACCCCAAAACAATGAACAAAATGATAATAAATACATCTCTATCAATACTTTAAATGTAAATGGACTCAGTTCAGTCGCTCAGTTGTGTCCGATTCTTTGCGACCCCATGAACTGCAGCACACCAGGCCTCCTTGTGCATCACCAACTCCTGGAGTTCACCCAAACTCATGTGCATCAAGTCAGTGATGCCATCCAGCCATCCCATCCTCTGTCGTCCCCTTCTCCTCCTGCCCCCAATCCCTCCCAGCATCAGGGTCTTTTCCAATGAGTCAACTCTTCACACGAGGTGGCCAAAGTATTGGAGTTTCACCTTCAACATCAGTCCTTCCAATGAACTAAATTCTCCAATTAAGACACAGAGTAGCTGAATGGATATAAAATAAGACCCATGTATATATACTCTCTACAAGAAACTACTTCAGATCTAAAGACACACAAACTGAAAATGAACGAATGAAAAACGGTACTCCATGCAAATGAAAAAAAAAACAAAAACAAACTGGGATAGCAATATTTATACCAAACAAAATAGACTTGAAAACAGAAACTGTAACGAGAGAGAACAAAGGAAATGACATAAATATAAAGGAGTAGACCCGACAAGAAGATGTATCAATTGTAAATATGTATGCACTGACACAGGCGAATATAAAGAAATGGACAGTAATACAATAATAGTAGACTACTTCACATCCCCTCAATGGATACATCTAGGGAGAAAGACCCCAAATAGCCAAAACAATCTTGAGAGAGAACAACAAAACAAGAGGTATCATGTTCCCTAATCACAAGCTATACTACAAAGGTATAGTAATCAAAACAGTATGGTACTGGCACAAAAACAGGAGAAATCTTTGCACCCTAGGGCTAGACAAAGAGTTCTTACACATAGAAGGAAAAATTGATAAACTGGCCTTCATAAAAATTTAAAATTTTGTTCTGTCTGTAAAAGCCTCATGAAAACAATGAAAAAACAAGCTACACACTAGCACATCTGTAAATGATGTACCCAACTGAGGATTCCTATCTAGAATTTATAAAGAACTCTCAAAACTTTATAGCAAAAAAAAAAATAATAATCCAATCAGAAAATGTACAAAAATCTTGAATTTTTCACTGAAGGTAAGGGTAGCAAAAAAGCACATGAAAAAAATGTTCATCATTTATTAACCACTGCTGCTGCTGCTAAGTAGCTTCAGTCATTTCCAACTCTGTGTGACCCCATAGACAGCAGCCCACCACGCTCCCCCATCCCTGGGATTCTCCAGGCAAGAACACTGGAGTGGGTTGCCATTTCCTTCTCCAATGCATGAAAGTGAAAAGTCAAAGTGAAGTCGCTCAGCCGTGTCTGACTCTTCGCGACCCCATGGACTGCAGCCTACCAGGCTCCTCCGTCCATGTGATTTTCCAGGCAAGAGTACTGGAGTGGGGTGCCACTGCCTTCTCCTAGGGAAATACAAATTAAAACACACCTATCAAAATGGCTAAAATTAAGAAGTAGTGAAAATACCAAATATGGATCATTGGATCCATAATACCAAACCAAAAATTGGATCCAATACAAAAAATTGGATCAAAAATACCAAACTGGATCATTCAGACTTTGTTAGTGGGAATGTAAAATGGTACAACTAATCTGGAAAACAGTTTGGCAGTTTCTTTTAAAAAAGTAAGCATATAACTAACCATAGGTCCTGCAACTATACTCCTAGGTATTTACCCCAGAGAAATGAAAATGATGGTCACACAAAAACCTGTACACCAATGTTCACAGTAGCTTTATTTACAAAATCCCCAAACTGGAAACAACAGATGTTACTGAACAAGTGAACAGTTCAAAGTGTGGAACAATCATACACGGAGTACTACTTAGCAATAAAAAAAGAACCTATTGGTAGATGCAGCAACCTGTATGCAGATCCAGAGAACTGTGCTGAGTGAAAAAAGCCAATTCCAAAAGGGTATATACTGTATGATTCTATTTACATAACATATTTGAAATGATGAAATAACAGAAATGGAGAACATATTAGCATTTGCCTGTGATTAAGGAGAAGGTCAGAAGGAGAGGCACACAGACAGCTTTAAAGAGCAACATGAAGGATCCCTGTAGTGATGGAAATATTCAACTTAACTGAATTTTATCCTGGTTGTGATGCTGTACTATAGTTTCGGAAGACATTACAATTAGAAGAAACTGGTAAAAGGCACACATATAGGCTATTTCTGTATTATTTCTTACTACAGAATGTGAATCTACAATTATCTCAAAATAAAAATTTGATTTAAAAACAGCAAACAAGCTTCAATTACTACATCACTTACAAAGTTACAACTTGAAAAGTCTAACCTCTTTTTTAAAGGTATGACAGAGAAACTGTGAGATGCATTACTGTCTTCCTAATAATCTGTTTTGAAAATGCTAAATAAGAAGAACATTATACAATTGAGTCTGGCCAACTTAATGCATGTAAGTATCTGAAGTTCTCTGAAGAAAGAGAACAGAAGTATGTATTTACATCTTGTCCTACATTTTATTTATCTATTTAGAACCTAAAACCTAAGCTGCTCCCCAAAAGGGTAAGAGATGATCATACCTTGGCACCATATAAATCTGAGTTCTTCATTAAAAATTCTGCTGAAGTTCGTACTGTGACTCCTGTGGTTTCACACTGCAGTACACAGTTTTCCAATGTAGTCTTGCCACGGTGAATGACTATGATGAAAACATGCAATCAAATGCTTTAAGAAGTAATGTATCTTTTATAATATTCGAAATGGCCTAGAGTTGATATTAGATACAGTCTAAATAATTCTCATTTAAACTTTGTTACTGAAATTATGAATTCTTAATTTATAAAAACAATGACTATTTTGAGCTATTTTCTAAAATCTAAAAGCAGTATTTTTAAAAAAGAATGACTTGACCTCAGAAATGCAAAATCATGTCAAAAATCACTTCTCATTACAAAAAAAAATTATGAAAATAACTTTCATGTCTGTCTTACAAGAGAGAAGAAAAGGAGGCCCAATTCAAAATAGGGGATACAAATCCCAGGAAACAAATACTATCACAATGTGAAGATAGCTGGTTTGAGTCCAAGACTAAATCAAATACAAAGAACACAGACCACATATTGGAATGTTCTAGTAGAAAAAAATGATCACTCAGAAACAAATATAAAATTTTCAAGAATACATTGAACTATTTTTCACTTTAGAGTAAGCTTCCTAAGTTGTCTAGCTATGTACATAATTAACCAGCTTTTCATACTACTCAAAAGTGGTATTTCATTAAATTCTATCTTCCAGGGGAAGTAAAGCTTTTCTTCAAAGTCTGGAAAAAATAATAAATGAAATATTCAGATATTTACTCAAGATTCCTTCTACGGCATCATGCTGGACAAATTTTATGCTTGAGATTTTAATATCTGCACCCGTACAATCCACAAAAGTGTCTCCTTTGCCTCTCTTTTCTATCACAATATCATCTGGTAGACCATATCCTAAGGAAGAGAGCAAGAACATTTAGGATGGGGGAGGGGAAATGTCTAAGCACAAAATTTCTATGACACATTTCTTCATTTCAAATGACTCGAAATGATATTTAAGACCAGTCAACCCAGTTACATGTAAATAAAATCGAGGGACTTTCCTGGGGGTTCCGTGGTTAACACTTGCCTTAACTGAGCGACTGAACTGAACTGAACTCCAACGCAGAGGGTGCAAGTCAGATCCCTGGTTGGGGAGCTAAGATCCCATGTGCCTCATGGTCAAAAAACCAAAACATAAAACAGAAGCAATATTCCAACCAATTCAATAAAGACTTCTTTAAAAAAAAAAAAGGTCCACATCAAAAAAAGAAAAATCTTAAAAAATAAAAATCTATTTCTCCACGTATCTAGCTTGAGTTTTACCAAGGCATACAATTTGTTAACAACTGCTTGCATATCAGGAAGACTACCCCCTATCAGTCATCTCATACCAGTTTCAGCAGTAAACTCACTTACAAAACTGCTACTAAAAAATAATAATAATCTTAAGTACTCACAGCTGGGTCAGAAGGCTTTAATCCATTTAGCCTTTATAAATTTTTACTTCCCAACCCAAAGATTCTATTATTCTAATGCAATTAGATTTGAAAAAGCATAACCATTTTTCAAGATTTTCTCATTTGTATATTCTCTTAACCAGATTGACCTAAAATCTGACAAACTGGCTTAGAACAGTTTTAACTATTGGAAAAATAGGTCTACCTTGTTAACCAATAAAAAACATTGTTCTCTACAAATCTTAATCAAACTAATAATGCAGGTAGACCTCTGAGTGGGCTTATGAAAAACCAGAGTATCAAAAACTAGAAAACTTTGCCTGACTTTATCATAAACCAGAAATTACACAGACAAAGCTTTAAGAATTAACTCTCATTGTCTAAACATCAAAGACTCATTGTTGAGTCTTTGCTTGAGGAAATGAAAGTCGTAAAACGTTAAACAGGCAAAATCTCTAAAGTTTTCTACATTTGAAGAGGATGGGGGCACTAGAGAATGCAAGAGGACCCCACCCATGGGAATGCTACTAATGCTGCATTCTGGATGACTAGATTGTAAATGTTTTCCCCGGATTCTTTTTATGTGTCTATGTGTACTTTGCACATTTTTAAAAATAATAACTTTTTATCATCAGAAAATTAAAAATATAAAAAGGATGGCCATGTTACATTATATAAACAAGTTACATAATCCTAGCCATTTAAAACACAAAGCCTTCACCTAAGTGAATGGATTTTCTAAACAAGAAAAATTCTATTATAAGTACTATTAATACCATGCAAATAGTGGGTACTCAATATATATCATTTGTTATAAGTGTTATCTATAGATCAGATAAGCTATCATATAAGCTTTAATCTACCTCATAAACAATTACTCCATATAGTCACACCAGAGATACCATCTGATTCCCCAAATTCTCAGAAATGCCCTATGTTCATATATTTATAGTCATTCTTACACTTAACTATCAGAATTCTATGTTTATTTATGCACTTAGTTGTTCAGTTGTGTCCGACTCTTTGTGATCCCATGGACTGTTGCCTGCCAGGCTCCTCTGCCCGTGGACTTTTCCAGGCAAGAATACTGGAGTGGGGTACTTCCTACACCAGAGAATCTTTCTGACCCAAGGATTGAACTCTCATCTCTTGCATCTCCTGCAATGGCGGGTGGATTCTTTACCACTAGCACCACCTGGGAAAGTGGAAGTTGCTCAGTCGTCTCCAACTCTTTGCGACCCTATGGACTATACAGTCCATGGAATTCTCCAGGCCAGAATACTGGAGTGGGTAGCCTTTCCCTTCTCCAGGGGATCCTCCCAACCCAGGCATTGAACCCAGGTTTTCCGCATTGCAGGCAGATTCTTTACCAGCTGAGCCACAAGGGACATCCAAGAATACTGGAGTGGGTAGCCTATCCTTCTCCAGGGGGATCTTTCTGACCCAGAAATCAATCCGGGGTCTTTCATTGCAGGTGGATTCTTTACCAACTGAGCTATCAGGGAAGCCTTGGTTACTTGTGGCACATGGCACAATTACATTATAATTTCCTCACCAATCTAGGAAGAATGCTTATCCACCATATAATCTATAATATCAATGCTGTTTGCACTATGCCAAAAAAATTAAGTGCTTTTATTGCTGTGATTTATTCTACAGATGTTATTTATAAAACACACATCTGTCATATATCAAATGTTGGAGAGGAAACAGAACAAAAATTATACACATAAAATAAAAAAGGGGGTGAGGTGATGTATTGGTGAACAGCAGGATATTAAACTCCCAGCCTAGCTTCTATTAAGCAGTTTTGACAAGATAAAGAACAAAGCTTAAGCAGTTTGCGAACAGCTGCAACAATCCCAAAATAATATAGGATTTTTTGCATTACAAGTTTTATTGCTAACTTGAAGTTCTTTTGATAAATAGTTGAACAGGTGCATCTAAATTTGACAAGCTATGGAAATACAAAAGACCAAGGTGAACTACTGTAAAGCAACCTAAATTTAGGAATCACTCTAAATGTACAGTAAGATTATAACAGCTAAAAGCTATTTTTAATAGACTCAATGCTAATGTTCTCAAAAGTACACTTTAGAAGTTGTGACATTCAGAAGTTCTTAAAATAATTAAGATAAAGATTTTCAGTCTACTTTCAAGTTGGACCTATACCTCTCACAAAAATAAGCTAAATTTAAAACAAAAACCATGCACCAATATATCTACAACATACATGAAATAAGTGGAAACAACAAATTAAAAAATAGTAAACTTTAAAATAATATTGCTGGGAATTTTTTTTTTATTCTAGAAATGAATTCATTTTCATCAACCACCTATAGTCTGGAATTATGTTTCTCCCTAGTGGTTGTTCCTCTATATTTTTGTCTTCCCAACATTTATAATGCCGTAAAGACTCATACTTCACGTTGCTCAAACACTGAGTCAATAACCTATACACTTCAAAAACCCTTAATGTTTCCAGGCAACTCACTTGAAATTAATTGGGTTGAAATAAAATTCTTAGAGCTTCAACAAGATCAGTAATTTCCTGTTTTCTTGAGTGTCTCATGCAGGAGAGTTTGGTTGTATCATCTTCCATACTCACCTTCCAACTCAATGGAGTCAGCAATGGAGAAGGCACCGTGTACCACATAATGGCCAGGACAGACAATAACGTGTCGCCCTCATAGCAGGCATTTATAGCAGACAGCGGATCACTATGGAACTAGAAAACAACAACAACATATTGCAAATACACACCCCTCAAATGCAACCTGAGTATTACTCCAGGTGCCTTCATGTTTCACTTTGAAAAGGGAGCCAAGACTGTATATTTCTCTCCTTTGCTATTGCACTGAGCCCAGTATGTGACTGATGACTAGCGCTGTGGAAAGGCAGTACTCTCACTGCTTCCCACTCCACAGAAAACCAGCTCAGGGAAACGCCTATAAACTTTCTGTAGAATTCAGGAAAGCCTAGGGTGAATCAGACAGAAAAAAGCAACCGGAAGAAGAAACTCTCCTTTTACCTGAATTTCTGTTTCTTCCTTACAAGGCTCTGGGCAAAGCCTATCCCTGAGCAGGGACTGCAGCAGACCAGTCGTCATGGTGGAGGAGACCACATGAGTGACCTTCTGGCCATTTGGACGGATGCCTTTTGCTTGTATATTAGAATTCTTCTGATAACCAAATACATATCTTAAAGAAACCAAACAGACCTGTCAGTTCTCAGTAAGACAGCTGGTTAGAAAAGATGCTGACTAGTTGAGAATAACAAAAATACACATACCTCAACAAAGGATTCTCAATGAGTTTTAGCTTTTGTTTCAACTGTTCGATCTCTGAATACAACTTTAACCCTTCCACCATGGAGATATTTTCCTGCTCAGAATCAGAGTTACAATTTGACAAACTGCTTCTCAGATTTAAAAATTTCCTGTAACTCTCCTCACATTGAGTTAACAGATTTTGGTAGTCAACAATAAGTCCTGAAGGAACTCGGTCTTCAAGAATGTCATAATGCCTGAAAGTTTAAAAGCAAATTGAAACCCATTGCCTTTCAGACACATTTTTCCATCACTAAGACAGCCATTTAGTCCTCAAAGACCTCATTAGAAAAGCATCTCAGAGTATGCAACTCAGCAACATGTTAAGTCTCACTAAATAGGTGGATGTTATTGAAAGTTTAAGGGCCACTTCATTAAGGCCACTAATTTTTCTTTTGAGGAGTTGCTATTTTTTTTCCCCTTAGATCTAAGCATTTGTGTTTTTGAAGCACTGAAAGCTTATGCTGCACAATTTGTAATTATTATTTAATAAGAAATTATTTTCTCATATATTAAATTCAAAATCTTAATAAGTGGGTGGCAGTGGACAATCTGGAGATGGGGTGGGGAGGAAAGCATCCCAAATAGTTCATAACAATGTTTAAGATTACCACATTTACAGGATTAAAAAATTTAAATGATTCAAATCATCTAGTCTTTTCCTGCATTTTAAGCACTACAGAGCAGAATTTGCCAAATATTTCTTCAGGAAGATTACTAGAGTATTTAAAAAACACAAGCCTTTGAGATTCTGAGAAAAAAAATAAAGCTGTTATTACTAAACTAGAGAGTGATTTAAACAAAATAACCTTGTATTTTGTATTGGACAACACTGTTAGCACTTAAAAGTTTATTATTAATTTATATACCTTCTCAAATATATAAACACAACAAAAAGTTCTTTTAGATGCAATAATTTATAAATGTGCAATTAAGTTAACGGATAGGAAATGGATCTGAAAATAAATTATAGTATTATTTCATTACCTATAGTTTTAAAATAATTGCTTTATTTCTCAAGTATATTGACTTAGGGCAGAGCTTTTTTTAAAAATTGATTTATTTTAATTGGAGGCTAATTACTTTATAATATTGTGGTGGTTTTTGCCGCATCGACATGAATCAGCCACGGGTGTACACGTGGTCCCCTCATCCCATCCTGAACCCCCTCCCACTCCCTCCCCATCCCATCCCTCTGGGTTGTCCCGGTGCACCACAGGCTTTGAGTGCCCTGCTTCATGCATTGAACTTGGACTGGTCATCTGTTTCACATATGGTAATATACATGTTTCAATGCTATTCTCTCAAATCATCCCACCCTCACCTTCTCCCAGAGTCCAAAAGTCTGTTCTTTACATCTGTGTCTCTTTTGCTGTCTTACATATAGGGTCGTCGTTACCATCTTTCTAAATTCCATATATATATGTTAATATACTGTACTGGTGTTTTTCTTTCTGTCTTACTTCACTCTGTATAATAGGCTCCAGTTTTATCCACCTCTGAAGAACTGACTCAAATGTGTTCTTTTTTATAGCTGAGTAATATTCCATTGTGTATAAGTACCAGAACTTTCTTATCCATTCTCTGCCGATAGACATCTAGGTCGCTTCCACATCCTAGCTATTGTAAACAGTGCTGCGATGGACACTGGGGTACATGTGTCTCTTTCAATTCTGGTTTCCTTGGTCGTATGTCCAGCAGTCGGTTTGCTGGGTTGTATAGGCCAGAGCTTCTTAACCTTGGCTGCTTATTAGGATCACTGGGGAACTTTTAAAAATACAGATGCTCAGGTCCCCATCCAGACCAATTAAATTAGTCTTTAGAAGCAGAGGAGTATTTTTTTAAATTCCCTGGAGATCCTAATGTACAGCCAAGGTTGTGCACTATTGCCTTAACGTCTTAACTTTGTCATGCTCTAAAGACAGGAGGACAAAAAAAGAAAACCACATCCTAAACAAATTTACATCAGATTACAGCGAGCATTTAAACAGTATTTAAGATGAATAAAAAATACTTTCTCCACTTTTCACGTAAATGAATTAGGTGAAGCTTGAAAAGCAAGGATTTTGTCTGCTTTGGTTAATCCATACTCATTTAAAAATATTCTAGAAATCCATTTTGCAGACAAGAAACTGAGGAACCCAATCACTGACTGCTTGATCAGGTCTATTAACTTATGGAGATTAAGACTCAAATTTTAAAATAAGTTTCTTAGTACTACCAATATCCATGCCATTCAGCTTATTTCTTCTCATTATAGTGATGCTTCATAGTCTGAAAGTAATGAACCAATACCTGTGTCTCAGACCCATAACCTTTGAAGCAGAGTGTTTTGAATTAGAAAGGAAAAATACTTACTTCACAATGCAAAATCAAGACAATATAGTTTTATTCCCTTTAGCTCTTGCCTGTTAATAGCTCTACTCCTGTCCTAGCCCAGGGACCTTTTAAAGAGTCTGTCTGTATTTGATAACATTCTGGTTTCCCCATCAAGTCCCATAGTTTCTTCTCCATAACTGAAAACAATTCCTCTCTTATGCTTTTCCATCTGCCAGTGAAGTATAAGATATGTATGTAAATCATTTCTTATTGTTTGAACACGTAAAGCTGTCAAATCGGAATATTTTCCAAATAAAGATCAAATTTGCCAGATACACGACATTCATCCATTACATTTCCCTTCAATCAAAACCAATCACTGCTCTTTAAGAGCAAGTGTATCAAAACTAGAAAATATGCAAGCTTATTGAAAGCCTGGATTTTATTGACTACGTTATAGAAAAACAGGAAATGAACAATGGAAAAATTGGAAAGGCTAAACAAAAACCATAGCCAATTTATGAAAATCTGAAATTAGACATTCATAATTCTAAACCAAGTAGAACCAACCTTAACCAAACTTCTCAGGTATTTTTTACTTATGATTTACTATTTAAACCAAGGGAAACTTACTAAATCAAATCAGTTCTACAGAAATGTAAAGAGTACTGCCTTATCTTATGTAATCACATCATCTTTTACACAGGGAAAAAAATTACCTTCTGCAATTTATTTTTATCATGCAAGGTCTAATTTTATTCTTATTGCAGCACTGCCTATTAAATTACAGTGCACAAGTATCAAAAAAAATTATCTGATCTTATGGCACCATCTAGTGGAAACAACATTTAACAAAGTCAGTGCAGGACAACTACTTGGGTTGCATGGTTAATTTGGGGTATTTTTATAATGGAAGGGTTTTTCCCTACCAAAACAACATGATATATCAGAAGAATGTGTTTAGGTACTTTGTTTACTTAAGTATGTGTTATATTTGTTTAGCTATTTTGGAAATTTTTTTTCACCATCAATATTAACTATGCAGTATTTTTATCTGTAAAATAAGATTTAAGGAAAAGAACGTGACAAAACATCCTGAGGTAAATCTGTTTAGCCTAGTACTTTACTTAGAGTAAACCCGTGTCTTTAAAAGTAGTCTTTAAATTAAAAAGAAGTGTTCTATAATTCAATTAATTTCACTGTTTTTGAAACAATTATCTTTGAATTTGGTTCTTTTTAATATATGCTCACTGAGTTTTACTTAAATTCAAAAACAAGTAAGCTATTAACTTATATGTTCTTGAATTCTCTGCTTTTAGATTCTAAAAACACTACAAGTAGGTTTATAAACACAAAGTAGGTTTCTCTGCACTTATACAAATTTCATTTAATAACTTGTCAATGGGTTATTGGAGAAGGGCAATGGCACCCCACTCCAGTACTCTTGCTTGGAAAATCCCATGGATGGAGGAGCCTGGTAGGCTACAGTCCATGGGGTCGCTGAGGGTTGGACACGACTGAGCGACTTCACTTTCACTTTTTACTTTCATGCATTGGAGAAGGAAATGGCAACCCACTCCAGTGTTCTTGCCTGGAGAATCCCAGGGATGGGGGAAGCCTGGTGGGCTGCCATCTGTGGGGTCGCATAGAGTCAGACATGACTGAAGCGACTTAGTAGCAGCAGCAACAATGGGTTATACTATTTGTCTCTGTCTGTAGGCCCCTGGAATATACATACAGTATACACAAAACACAGGTTAAATTAAACCATAAATAGCTATTTTTTCCAACATGTTCAAGGCCACAAATAAATACTTACAATCTCAATCGAGGTTCAACACATCTGACAAAATAATCATACTCATCCTCCTCTTCTTCATCCCAACTCCTCCAAATGTTCTGATAGAAAAACCTGAAAAGTAAATCAGTATCACTCAGTCACTGGCTCAAAATGTTAGTGAGGTAAGAGTAAATCAAACAAGTCTACCAAGTATGAAGAAGAACGCATATCTGCTAACTTGACAATCATGAGACCCACAAGAACTTCTTTGGATTGGCTAAAGAAGTTTTTCTACAACATTGGTTCTGTTACAACCTTATTTTTATCAGAAGAACTATTGACCATCTGAAACTTGGTGGAAAGTAGTGCCATTTGATTAGAAAAGACTGGGAGAGAAACAAGTTTAGGGCTAAAAACAAAGAGTTCTGTTTACACTACGTTCAGGTTGAGATGCCTATTTGAACTCCAAGTGGTGACGTCAAGAGTGCAGATGAAAAAAAAAAAGAGTGCAGATGAATATACAGAACCTGAGCTCAAGAAAAAGGTCAAGGCTAGAGACATAAATCTGGAAGTTGTCAGCATATAGATGGCATTAAAGCAATAGATGAGATCATCCAGAGACATAAAGCAGTAGTTCTCAACTCTGGCTGCACATTGGAGTCCGCTGGGAAGCCTTTAAAAATTGATTTGCAGCCCTATCCCAGACCAATTAATCAGAATCTCTTGGGTGGGAGATGAGAGAGAGTGTACAGGATCCACATTTTTTTTAAGTTCCCCAAAGTAATTTAACAAATCTTTTATCATCGAAAGTTTCAAACATTTACAAGAACAAAAAGTATCATGAATACCATGTATCCATGATCCAGCTTTGACAACACCAACTCCTGGCAATCTCATTTACCTCTACTCCACCCACTTGCTTCTCTGCTCTCCTACCCCCACCATACTGACACTGGATTACTTTAAAGCAAATTTCTGACATATCACTCCTAAGTGTTTACTTTGTGCCTCTGAAATAAGTCCTTATACAAAAAAGTTTTAATTACTTAATAACCAAGTATCCTCAGTGTTTCGTTTTCCCTGATTATCTCTTTCTTTCATTGTTGCTGCTGTTGTTTTATTATATTTGGCTAATTCAAATCAAGATCCAAACAAAGGTCAGCCATTAAATTTAATTAAATCACTTTTACTCTATAGATTATCCGTCCTTCTTTTTCACCTTGCAATTTATTTAATAGTTTCCCACACTCTGAATTTTACTGATTGCATCCCCATGGGGTCATTTAACCTGTTCTGTTTCCTTTGTTTCTAGTAAACTGACAGTAAGAACTAGAGGCTTGATCATCTTTAGGAAAGACTTTTTGGCAAGAACGCTTCAAGGGATATAATGTACTTTCATCGCAAAGCACATGATGCCTGGCCATCTCTATTTTATTATGGGTTGCAAATACTGATACTCTCATCATTATTTCTTCATGTACCAGTTGGAATACTCCTATAAAGAAAAGTCCCAGGAGATTCTAATGTGTTTCTAAAGCTGATTAGAGAGAGAGGAGTAGATAGCCTAGCCCTAAGCCCTGGGAGATTACACTCCGAAATTTGAGTATGAGAGGAAGAGCCGGCCAGGCCAAGATTACTAAAAAAGCAAGCCCATCATAAGGTGGTGTCCCAGAAGCTGGGAGGAGAGGATATTAAGAAGATGAGAATTGTCAAATAATTAGAATATGACCAAGAGGTCAAGGCAAGATGAGATCAGAGGAGTGATGACTAGCCATGAGAATATAGGTGACCTTAAGCACAATTTCAGTACTGTGGAAGTAGAGGCGTGAGTGGAAAGCTAGTAAGTATAGACTATATAACTGTCAAAAAGTTGAAAAGGAGGGAGCAGTGAACATGAAGCTATCTTTGGATTCATGTTGATGTTTGACAGAAAACAACAAAGTTCTATAAAGCAATTATCTTTCAATTAGAAAATAATTTTTTAAAAAAATGAAGCCATTCTTTTAATTCTTATAGTCTCTTCACCGTCTGGAGTCCATCTCTTAAGAACAAAAAAAATAAAACAAACTTGAGCGTGCCTTTGTGTGAGTGCGTGCTAAGTCGCTTCAGTTGTGTCCGACTCTGTGACGCTATGGACTGTAGCCTTCCAGGCTCCTCTGTCCACGGGATTCTCCAGGCGAGAGCACTGGAGTGGGTGGCCATGCCCGCCTCCAGGGGATCTTCCCGATCCAGGAATTGAATCCACGTCTATTATGTCTCCTGCACTGGCTAGCGGGTTCTTTACCACAAGTACCAGCTGGGAAACCTGAGCATGCCTTTACTCAACCAAAAAACTCTGCTGGCTCCTTGCTGTCCTCAAAACAAAGTCCAAATTCCTGAGACTGGTGATATTAGATGGACTTACAATCCACTTCTAGAGCACCTGTCTTGCCTCGGAGCCCCTATATGCAAACTTCCAATTTCACAAGCTCTTTCAAACCCACTGTGACATGCTGGTCAGGCTGTCTTCCACCTTTTTCATCTGGTGAGCTTATATTTGGCCTTCCTGATGGCTCAGACGGTAAAAGAATCTGCCTCCAAGGCACGAGACCTGGTTTCAACCCCTGGGTCAGGAAGATTTCCTGGAGAACGGAATGGCAACCCACTCCAGTATTCTTGCCTGGAGAATTCTATGGGCAGAGGAGCCTGGCAAGGTACAGTCCCTGGGGCTGCAAAGAGTCGGACAGGACTGAGCGACTAACACACAATCTTATATTTATACTTCACTACCCAGCTCAAAACTGGTCAATGACCTTTCATTCACATCTGCACTTCCACCAGTGTTTATCCTCTCGAGACAGAAACTTGGGAGTCATCCTTGCCTTCTCCCATATCCATTCCACCATCAAGTCTTAGCCATCCTACTTTCTCAATAAGCCTAATCTGTATTTGCTATATCTCCACTCTAGTCCACTCTGTCTCTTAACTGGTCTCTCTACCTGTTCCCCCTCCATTTACTTTCTACACAGCAGCCAGAACGAAACTTTTAAATAAAAAGCTGATCATATTCTCCCTTGATTGAAAACCCTTCACGGGTTTCCCATTGCACTTGAAGACAAAAATGATTCATTGGCTAACAAATCCCTGTGTCTTCTGACCCCTGATAACCTCTAAGCTGGTGTCCTAAGTCTCATCTATCACTGTCTACGTTCCAACCAATCTGGGCTTTTGGCTCCTTAAATTCAGAGCTTCCCAACATGTTTCTTCCTCCACCCTGCCGCAACAACTTTCACCTAGCAAACCCTTCAGACCCAAGTTCCAATACCATTTCCTCAGGTAATAACCGTATTACAGAAACCTGAGCTAGTCTTAGAACACTCTGTAATCCCTCACAGCACTCACTGCAGTTTCCAATCACACACGCATCTTTATGTGATTATTTCACCAAGGTTCACCTCCCACATTTAGACTGCCAACTCCCTGGTGATGGTGACTGTGCCTGTTTTGTGCACCACTCAAATCTCATCCTCAACTCAAGACGCAGCACTGAAACACTTACTGAATAAAATGAACAAATGAAGACTCTTATAATCTGACCTTTTCTTGACAGTGATCAGAATCTGAGCCCTCAAAATGAAGAATAATTTAGCCAGGTTCTCCTTCAAATAATACTAATTCCAGATACTTGTCTTTCTACCAACTTCTATACCCATGAGATTAACTCCCTGATTTCTAATTTCCTAAATGCATCAGTTATCCCTTTACTTTCAAATGTCTCAGTTGACAGCTTTTTAAAGTGAGAGAAACATAAGGGAGTTATTTTGGTTCTGGACATAAGCCAGTTCTTCAGATTTATATTGTTTGGCTTAATACTGAATAACTACAGTTGAATGTCCTTGAATACAATGAGAAATCTTCCATGAAGTGTCAGAGAAAGGGTGCAAGACACTTTGCTTCTTTGTAGAGTATCAAATTAAGTTCAAGAAAACCAGGTTAACTCACGAATGGTATAGAAACTGGAAATTACTTTTTGAACTACACAACACCAAGCAGCATTATTAACATGACCTTTATATTATCCAGTCTTCCAGTTTATGGAGGAATATAAGTCTACTTTCAAAAGGCCAAAAATAAGCCTTCCTTAGTAAATATAAAAAGATGATTCAAAAGAACTATCTGTATCAGGAACTACCTGACAAAAAAAGTTATCTGAAACTAAAGAAAACATGAGGTATGAGTTTCCTTCTCATTTAAGAGACAAGGCATGCACCTGTACAAGAGGAAACCAACTGAGCCAAAAAAGGTTGAAAGGCATGCACATCCCCTCTAAGGATCCCAGAAATGGCCTGAGAAAACATCTTTGGCTAGACACATCCGTGAAAACATTGTATGTTAGTCTTATCAGTGCACAGGTGATGGTATATCAGTTTCTTTCCTTTCCTTATATTTAAGTGTATCAACTATAGCCTTAGCATCCAGAATTTTTAAGGCAGTTTCTAAACATATACAAACCAAATTAAGAATCCCCTGTCTTTTGTTAATATTTGGGGACACTGAGAAAAGGCTATACAGGAATCCCTAGTACTATTATTCTCAACTTTTCTGTAAGTCTGAAATTAGCTCAAAATGAAAATTTTAAACATTGAAATCATTCTTTAATTTAAAAAAGATCCCTCTATCTTTGAATATTTTAATAGACGTCTGCAGTGACCAGATTTACAGTTTGAGCTTTAAATCTAGGTATAATACAGACCAGAATTACAGCATTTCATCCAAAGTTTTTGGCCACAAGGTTACTTTTATCAATCTCTATTCCTACCTGACATGCTCAATTGCAAGTGCTGTCTGGTCAAATAATCCAGAATCATCAAACACCACCCACAGCTCCTGCAGGGGCAACCGGTATTCCTTCAGATCAAGGAGTTCTTTCATACACTCCAAAGTAAAAGCGCTCACTTGTGATTCACAGAGGTACGGATCGGCAAGCCTCACCACTGCCTTCAAAGCTGTGAAGTCTACATCTGTGACCTGAAATTTAAAATGTGACTTAACATACGCAAATGAAAATTAAGATACATCTAAAACACTATTTACAGCCTGATTTCTTTTTTAAAGCATGAAATGGGAGTGGAGAGCCTTCTTCCATACATAAGGACAAACAGAACAGACCTGGCTTGTACCCACATGGAGCTGACATTGTAATCAAAGTGACAAATAAGGTGGCAACAAGTATGTGACAGAGAATAAGTAGCAGGGGTGGTGGTCTAGTTTTACTGGGAGGGTTGGGGAAGTCTCTTTTGAGCTGGGATGAAAAGGAAGCAGCTGTTTCAAGAGGAGGAAAGATGAAAAGGCCCTGAGGCAGAGATGAGGTTGGCAGCTGAAGAGCAGAGCAGCAGTTTTTCTTGCTGGAACAAAAGGAAGGAAATGAGGTAGGGGCAGCAGGAGGGGACAAGAGAGGCAAGATCAGGACAGGAAGGGCACTGAAGGAGCTTGGCTTTTACATGTTATCTAACAATGAGAGGCCGGAAAGCCAAAACCAGACCTCTAGTATATGCGATGCATTAGAGGAATGCAGGGGAATGGCACATTTCTGTTCTAAAATAATGATTTTGGCTGCTTTTAGAGAACTGAGGTATGTTGAGGGGAGGGCGTTACTATCATAATCAACTTAATGGCCTGAACTGCAACCAAAGGTATTAGCATAATCCAAAATTTAAACATCCATGAGCAGCAGCTGCTTGCAAAACACTGCCTCATATACAGTTACTGTGGGATGTGATGTCATTTTCTAAAGGGGCTGCAGATACAAGCTGTACACACACTCCCTGGTTTACCATTTTAGTTTAATGGGTTTTTTTTTTGTGGTTCAGTTAACAAACACTGAGAAAAATTCACAGCTCTAAGTAGAGTGCAAATTTAATGTAAAAGGCCCAGCCAGTTGAAAAATAACACTGTTTTTACTTTCTGCAGTGGAACATAATATCAATAGATTAACTACATACCTACAAATCTGTTAGGCAAAAAATAGGCTAGTTTTAAAATGCCTACTTGGTTTGAGCTACTTTAATGGGCTATAACTAAAAAGATAAAAAATTAATTCAAACCCCACTGACTATATAAGAAATTAATTCAAACCCCACTGACTTTATAATTAGGCACCTTATTTTTTAAATGGTCTCAAATACCTCCCCCACTTCATAGGTTTCTAGTCCATTTCCCTTTTTTAAAGGACAGTGAAACTTAAACCACCCCAATTCCCTCTTGAGTTGCCTTTAAAATTTGCAGAACACTTCTTACACCACAGCAATTAGGTGTGAAAAAACACGCCATTTGCAATCAGCTCATAAATCTTAATTAAAAATAAGCACTTTGGTTACAACAGTCTGAGGGAAAGTGTTTTTAGGTAGAGATAAATGTCTTAACAACAGAATTAAATTTACCTCAACTAGCACCTCAAACACATTAGTGTGCCAGACTGCCCGCCATCCAGATGGTTCAAGGACCTTCTCTAAGAACTCAGCTGTGAATTCTTTTACCTCAGAGGCCTTGCAGTCAGCTACAAACAAATTAAACACAATAAGAATTGAGACAGTGTAAAGCAGAGAGGTTAATAAATCCTTGTAAGTCTGCTTTCTCAGAGCCAGCAATGGCAGTCTGAGGAACTGAGACAATCTGCCTGTAAATTAAAAGATAAAAGAAGCAAAAAAAAAAAGGACCTACTCACCTAAAATGTAATCTTGATAAGCTCTGAATCGCTCATAGAACAAAAGTTGACTTGTCTGGAACATTTCTGGGAAATGAGTTTTTCCTTCTGGCACAAAGCTTTGTAAGCTACTACCTGGTTTAGCATGATCACTGCAATCACTGCATGAATCTTCATTTTCAAACAAACCTAAGAGAGCAACAAAAACAGTCAGGTGCAACTATCCCAGACACCTCGAATGCCTATCAACCGCTTCTATTTTCATATATTTGCTTAGAAATTTCAAATAAAATATAAACAAGGATTTGGATATAATGCTTTACTTACCTCTATCACTATCAAAAAAAATTTTTTTCCTAAATTTAAAAATATCTCAAAACTCAAGTTTTACTTCAGAACAGTTAAGAACTTAAAATCTTCCATGGGTTAGGTTTTTGTTACTGTTCTGTGAGGCAAAGAAAGAGGGTTGTTTTTTAATTCAGTGGAAATCACCCAAGTTCTCCTTCAGAAGATATAGCTATGATTATTACTAGAGCTATAGAGGAAGAAAAACAATGACAAACCTAGGCAATGTATTAAAAAGCAGATATATTACTTGCCTACAAAGGTCCATATAGTTAAGTGGTTTTTTCAGTAGTCATGTATGGATGTGAGAGCTGGACAAGAAAAAAGGCCGAGGGCAGAATTGATATCTTTGAACTGTGGCACTTGAGAAGACTCTCGAGAGTCCCTTGGACAGCAAGGAGACCAAACTAGCCGATTCTAAAGGAAATCAACCCTGAATATTCATTGAAGGACTGACGCTGAAGGTGAAGCTCCAATACTTTGGCCATGTGATGGGAAGAGCCGACTCACTGGAAAACACCCTGATGCTGGGGAAGATTGAAGGCAGGAGAAGGGGATGATGGAGGATGAGATGGTTGGATGGCATCAATGGACATGAGTTTGAGCAAGCTCCGGGAGACGGTGAAGGACAGGAAAGCCTGGTGTACTGCAGTCCATGAGGTTGCAAAGAGTCAGACACAACTGAGGGACTGAATAACAACAGCAAAGCAACTCATAATGGTCAAATATCCTACAATCATTAAAAAAAAAAATTCCATAAAGCTGTATTAAATGTAGAGGTGGTTTCCGATATATCATCTCAAGACAAATTGAAACTTCCCTTTAATTTCTACAATATCACCTGGCAATACCACTCAATAAACACGGATATGCACTCTTTAATAATGCATGACATCTATCTCTTTTATACTTGAATAAAACTTTATTACACAAAAGCTCTGAGCGATCAAGCCTCGTCACTGGCCCCAGATTGAATTCTTCTCCTCCAGAGGCCAAGAATCCGGGCGTCTTTTGTGGTTCAGCAGCAACCTTTTATCTTGGGGGCCCGTCAGGGATTCTTTAGGACATGGCAAGGATGCTTGCTCTAGTTCTTTGTTCTCCTAGCGACCATGTTTTCTGCTATAATTTACTAACTCTACAGTGTGCTTGTGTGAATGAATGACATGCCCCACACAAATCAAGTGAGGAGCCCTGTTCTTCAGTTCCACGGTGACCTCATAGGGCTTATGGCAGGGGGTTTATATCGACCTGCCAATGGACTCCCCTGGTAGTTCAGATGGTAAAGCGTCTGCCTACAGTGCAGGAGACCAGGTTCAATCCCTGGGTCAGGAAGATCTCCTGGGGAAGGAAATCGCAACCCACTCCAGTGGGTCATCCATGGAAAATCCCATGGTTGGAGGAGCCTGGTAGGCTACAGTCCATGGGGTCCATCACAAAGAGTCGAACATGACTGAGTGACTTCACTTTCACTTACTTCACCAAAGCTACTAGGTTTCTCCTCTTTAGTTTCAGTGCCTGTGTCTAACGAAAGGATTAGAAAATGCTAATCGAATTAGGTTTGGGCTGTATGTAATTATGTTTCACAAGGCGTGATTGAGCTAGTGGCATACCTAATTCTGTGTAATATGATGTTTTTAACAGCGGTCATTTTAAAATGACCACTATAATAAATAAACATGCTGAGGACAGCATTTAGATCAGCTAAGTCCTTTCCAGTGGTTTCAGGAAGGTTATCTGAGACTTTTAGCAGGAGTCTCTTTCTCTTTCCCCATCCCTTATATTTCTCCCTCCTTCCACTTCTTTGCCCCAGTTTAGGGCACCAGAATTATGAGACCCCACAGACTGTAACAGGGAAGAACAAATTTGACTCCATATTGGATCTGTTTCTTGTACTTTAATCTTTGTATTCTATTACTTTGATACAAGAATGTTGCCTATAGCCTGAAATAGACAGGATAGCTCATTCTCAAGGCTCTGACCTTTAAAGGTATAACAACTTTCCCCCATTCATATACAGATAAAACGTTGCAGAACAAAGAATAACATTTGTTTTGTTGAAGGTTTAAAGAAACATCATGACTTGACCTACCCAACAGCTGCAAGAATAAAGGCTTCTGAAACAAAGAAGTGTGCAACAACCAGCCACACCCTCTCCCCTTTCAGTATAAAGGAAAGCTGAATTCTAACTTTGGCAAGATGGTTCTTTGGGACACTAGTCCACAATCCTCTCGGTCTGCTGGCTTTCCAAATAAAGTCACTATTCCTTGTGCCAACAACTCCTCTCTCAATTTATTGGCCTGTGGTGCAGAGAGCAGGAAGTGAGTTTGGACTTGGCAACAAGATAACCAAGGTGTACACTAGGGTTTCCGGCTCATAGACACCAATATACCTGAGCTTCAGAGGACATCAATATCTTATCAAATGTGTGAAAATCTCTCTGAACCTCGGGAAGATGAAAATAGTATGCCAACTTCAATTAAGAGAATAAACTATTTCACACCATCCATCACATAATATAGATATGTTTTTTAAAGAAATAATACTCCATTTCACACACATTAGGTGACTATTATCCAAAAAACAATGAGAAGCTACCAAGAAAACAAGTGTTTAAGTTAAAGATGTGGAGAAACAGGAACCCTTGTGGGCTGTTGGTAGGCATGTAAAATGGTATAGCCACTATGGAAAACTTACAGTGATTCTTCAAAAATTTAAAAATAGAATTACCATATGACCCAGCAATTTAAAGCAGGGTCTCCAAGAGATATTTGTACAGGCATGTTCACAGCTAACACTATTTAGCTTTAAAAAAGGAAGAGATTTATGATTATGCTGGATGAACATTAGGCGGAGTGAAATAAGCCAGTCAGTCACAGAAAGACAAATACTGTGTAATTCTACTGATATGAGGTACTTAAAGTAGTCAAAACCATAAAGGCAGAAAGTATAACGGTAGTTGCCAAGGGCTCGGGAGAGGGGCGAATGTGGAGTTATTACTCAACAGGTACAGAGTTTCAGTTTACAAAATGAGAAGAATCATAGTAACAGATGGTACAGAGTTTCAGTGTACAAGATGAAGAGAGTCATAGTAACAGCTGGTGGTGATGGCTACACAACAATGTGAATGTGTTTAATACCACTTAACTGTACACTTAAAACTGGTTAGGTACTCAGTGGCTAACCAACTCCGCCACCCCATGGTCTGTAGCCTGCCAGGCTCCTCTGTCTATATGATTTTTCAGGCAAGAATCCAAGAGTGGGTTGCCATTTCTTATTCCAGATTATCTTCCCAACCCAGGGACTGAATCCATGTCAAAAATGGTTAAGATGGTAAATTTTACGTTATGTGTGTTCAGAGCCGATCTGAAATACTTTTCACACATTACTTCACTTAATCTTCACCACTCAGCAACACTACTACCTCATCTGTTTTGCAGATGAGAAAACTGAAGTCACCTGACTGTTGCAGATCACAAAGAGGGGTGAGTAGTGGAATTAAGTTCCACTTAACGTTTTCTCACTTCTCCAGGACTCTTGCCACTACACAATACAACTGAAAATGTTAAAGTAAAAGCCTGAACCACCTTAAAATATCAGGGGGGAAAAACGGAGTCTCCAAGAAGAGACAGAAAGGACTGAGAATTAGACCTGGGTTCTATTTTTTTACACTGTGTCACAAATTGGCTCCCCTTCCTTTGGGCACGTCACCTGCTCTCAATGCTCAGTACTGCTGTCTAGGCCAAGCGTCCAATTTCCTTCGGGAAAGGGGACAGTGGTACGTGATCTCCTTTGAGATGCAAATAAAAAATATGCGTCCACTCTAAACACACAAACTCACGCACAAGGGCGGGGCAGGGCGGGGTGGAGGGACACCCACACAGCAACAGGAGGGATCTCCGCCCCGCCCCAGTCCCTCCAGTCTCGAGGAAGCTGAGGCCAGATTGGGCGAGGAGGAGAGGTGTCCTGGGTACCTCCCGATTCGACGTCCAGAGAGTGGGCCGGGGCCTCGCCCAGTCACAGCCGCCACCCAGGCCAGCCAGGTCCGGAAGGCCTGCGCCCCAGGCGCCCCCCGCGCTGCCGACACGGTCTGTCGCAGACGGCGGCTCCTCCCGCACGGCGGGTGCTCACCTTTCTCCAGGCGCTCCAGCTCCTCCTCGGCCGCCCACCCAGGAAGCTCGGGCTCCGGCGCCATTGCTTCCGACCCCAGCCCACCACCCGCCAGCAATCCGTCAGCCATTTCAAATTTCCGCGGGCGGCCTCCCTGCCCAGTAATGTGATGACGCAGCCGCTTCTAATTGGATAGTGGGCCGAGGCCCTGGGACCAATTAAAGGAAGGCTGGGGTGGCTCGGGTGTCGGCACGAGCCCCGCCCCCTTCAGTCTCCACCCACCCTGGAGGGGAGTGTCTGGGCGCTATCTACTGGCCTGGTGGACTGCTGTTCTCGTCCAAGATCTTACTCTTTTTGTTTACTGGGGTGAACTTGTATGAAGTTAAATTAGGACATAATTTGGGATAATTTCCAAAAAAATAACAAGCCATACCTGGAGTGGGGTAGAGTGGAAAAGGCACTGGCTTGAGAGTCAAAAAACAGTATTTAGACTTGTTTCTTCCATTATTACCACTTCGCCTCTCAGAAGAGCATCTTCAATTCTAATAATATATTGACCTAGATGGTTCCAAAGCTTTCACCACCAAAAATCTGTTGCTCTCTGGCTTTCTCTTTCCCCTTCTCTTTCTTTGACTATCTACACAAAGAGGATATTTTCAAAAAATATCAAATTATATTTAGTATGTAAAAGTATGTTTTACCCACATTTATTAATCAACAACAGATATAACCTCCAATGATAATAGCTAACATTTATTGAGTACTATGTGCAAGACCCCTTTCTGCATATTTTACCTACAGTGTCTTATTCAATCTTCAAAAACTATCCTATGAGAAAAGAAATTTTACTATTCCCATTTTACAGATGAGGAAGCGGAGTCACCAAGAAAATAAGCAGTGCCCAAGTTAACCCAGCAAAGCCGGTATTAGAAACCAGTCAAATTCCTGAATCCACCCTTTAATGGCTCTGGCAGATCATTACTAGTCAGAGTTGAGATGGCCAGCAACGGCAGGGGTTACCAGAACACCAGGAAGGGTGAGACCCACAGAAAGACAAGGGCCTGGTCATGACAGTGTCATCACAGGGAAGACATTTCCACTTAATGCCTGTAAGGAAAACCTTGGGCTAAAGTCTCTCAGATCCCTCACAGCTGAAATGAAATGGAACCGAAGAGGTGACTATAAAAACCTGCACTTAATTCAGCTAGCTTTTCCAGAAAACAAGATTTCTTTGACTCTCATATACAGAGTCTGACCTTCCATTTATTTGTTCACTGAATGAATATTTATTGAGCACAACAAGGGGGAAACACATGAAACAGTAAAATCAAGACTAGCATCAGGCCTTGAAGACTAAGTTATCTTTCTCCTAAGTCTCCTTTTAACCCTACTGCCACAAACCCCACAAGTGAAGGGATTTCTACTCACCCACCCCTGTCTGTGCTGGAGACAACATTGTTCTTTCCTTGTTCAATTACAGGATATTTCATCAGCCGTCAAGATATTGCTTCTGGAAAAAATCTTGGAAATGAACATGTGGCCACAGAGTCAGATGAACACCTGGGTTGCTGCAAACTCCATAAAGGACAAATCATTTATTAAACTGCATACGTTTCCTGTGCAACCTATGCTTACATGGATTATATGGAAGGTTTTTAGAGCTTTCCCCTAAATGGAGACCTTTCAGGAGCACACATGTCTTAGGAGTTTGCTTTCCCTGCCCTCTCCCCCTTATCCTGATGAAACGGTTTTTTAATTCTTTTTTTCCAATCTGTCCATCTGCAGCCCATCTCAGCCTTCCATCTGCCTTAGGTGGAGTTGCACCCATTATTTCCAGTCTTTTTTATATCTTCAGTCTCTTTTTCGGCACTAGGTCCTTAGACTCTGTCTACACAGGGGCTCAAAACTTACTGCCCTCTCCTAGAAACTTCCAAAGCCCAACTGAAGTCTTGAGATACTACATCTATACTTTGCTTCTGGATAGCACCAAATCATTCCTGTTGCAGCAAAATAGAAATGAGTGAACAGCCTGTGGCACATACCAGCCAAACAGGCCTACAAGAGTTAAACAATCTTGGTTAGTCTTTAGCTGTTACTATCAACAAACGCTTGTAGCTGGACTTGTCCTTCACAAAGAAAATTACTCTCTGACTCCATATAGATTATATTTGCACCTGACATTCGTGTCCTCCTACACTCTCTTGTAGCATTCAGCATTTCAAAAAGGACATAGGCGGATTACTTCAGGTCACCAGACCTGGTTGTTGAGTTGCCTGATGCCAGCTGTGGCCATTTTGAAACCTTACAAAAGAAAGAAAGAAAAGAAAGCACAGACTTCAAGAGGATATAAACCTCTCCTTATTCTTGAGACGGAGAAGGCAATGGCACCCCACTCTAGTACTCTTGCCTGGAAAATCCCATGGACGGAGGAGCCTGGTGGGCTGCAGTCCATGGGGTCGCACAGAGTTGGACACGACTGAAGTGACTTAGCAGTAGCAGTAGTCCTGAGAAGGGGGGCACAGTTCTTGAGGCCTTAGCCTGCTGTGTTTCCCTTTTGCCTGGCAAAAATAATAAAGCTACTCCTTCCTATTTCCTCCAAACTCTGTCTCCATTTTTCTATTTGGCATCAGTAGACAGGGAACCAAGATTTTGGCAACACCCCGGGTAGTGCATTTTCTCTCCTGCTTTCTTACTGGCCAGTAGCTTCCCCCAGGGGCCCACTGTCCCTCGCGCCCGTCGGCCTCCGCCAGCAGCAGCACTCATGGTCCAGCACGCCCGCTCCACTGTCTTTCCTCCGGTGGCCTCCGGGCCCTCCCTGTTCTGGTCCTCCCTGCCTCATTCCTCTTCCTCCGCCTCAGATTCCTGAGTCTGTCTTCCTCAGGAAGTAACTCAAGTGAGTGAAGAAGGCAATGTGTGGACTCTAGCACTCACTTCAAGCTCATAGGAAAGCGCATGTGCTGATTCACTTGACAAATAATAAATATAGAGAGTATAGACTGTGTGCCAGACACTGCTCTAGGCTCAAGGGAAGCAGGGGCAAAGAGGACAGACAAGGTCCTGCCTGCATGGCGTTCACAGCCTAGGGAGACACACAACAAACAAAAAAATTCAATTTATAAGCAAAATTCAACTATGAAAGATACTACTAATAAAATAAAATTCAGTGATGTGATAGAGAATGATGAATGGAGAAGACAGATTCAGAATTTTATGTGAAAATTTTATGTGACTTTAAGCTGTTAGCAACTTAAAAAATTTTTTTTTAGTTTTTTTTTAATGTGGACCATTTTAAAAGTCTTTATTGAATTTGTTACAGTATGGCTTCCGTTTTATGTTTTTTGGTTTTTCGGCTGCAAGGCATGTTCAATCTTAGCTCCCCGACCAGGGATTGAACCCACACCCCCTCCTTTGGAAGGTAAAGTGTTAATCACTGGACCTCCAGGGAAGTCCCACAACTTTTTAAAATGTAGACACTATGCAACCCTGAAAAACCTCATTTCCTAGACAAAATTTGGCCCACAGCCCACTAGACTGGAACCTGTCTTCTAGCCCCAAGCTTTCAAAGTATAGTCCCAGGGACCAGGAGCTTGTTAGAAATGCAGTTTCTCCCCTATCCCCAGATCTGCTGGATTGGAATCTGTGTTTCAGGAAGAACCCCAGTCCTCAAGCAACATCATTCATATTTGCTACAAAGATCTTCGGACCTGAGTTCTCTACTGTGGCTATTTCAGTTTTCATTTCCTGCTGAAAAATTTGACTTGGAATTCTCGTTCACAGTCATGTTCATTATGCTCCAGAGCCAAGAGCAGCCCAACCCAGTGTATAAGGCTCTCATCTCATCACACTCTCCCTGTCATAGCCTCCTGTGACCATCACCATCTCCCATGCAGGCTGTCGAGATGGCACCTGGGAAGTCACCACACCTGAGAAGACTCATTCACCCTCTCACCTGCTTCAGAGTTAATTGCTCACCTCTCGCTGCTCCTAAGGGAGCAGGGATCCCCTAGGACCCTGCAGAGGTCTCAACACAGTGCCAGGCTGGCCAGGCAGGTGACAGAAAGGAGAGAACGGAGAACTGGTGCCAGTGCCATAGGATGTGATGGGTGTGGACCCCATGCTGCTTGTCATCCAACTGAAGCCAGAAGTCTAGATTTTTATAAGAAATTCCCCATATTAAAAAGTTGGCAACTAATTTTTGAAAACTTAAAACACTATGCCAGCCAAATAAAACATATCTGCAGACCACCAGTTTGCAACTTCTGAGGCCCAATCTACTTGTGACATTTCGTGAGACGCTGTGGTTCTTTGAAGGCAAGTACCGTGTCATATTCATTGTTGCATTGCTGGTGCCTACGACTAAACTTCACTTAGTAAAGGGACAAACTAAATTAACATTCCTCCTTTTATATATATTTAATGCATCGTGTAATATTACTATGGCATTAGCCAAAGGCTCAGATTTAGAGCCATTTCTGGGCCAATTCTGCTGCTACTGCCCAGAGACTCCCTACCCAGAACCACAGATTCAACGTTACTACCATTACCTAAGTCAGGGTCAGCGAATGCTGCTGGTATCAGGGACCCTCTATCCCCAAACAGCTCCCCCAGGACAGAAACACTCTGAAGTGTGCAGCTCAGGGCTTTGATTCCTGGGGGACAGAAGCCCAGCAGAGCCCCCACTGCCCCACTTTAGAATGTGTCCGCGCATCCATATGAATGGGCTCCCGAGTGCAGACATGGACTGAGACACATAGTGAAAAAAATTTTTTTTGACTGTGCTGGGTCTTCCTTGCTGTGTGGGCTTTCCTCTAGTTGTGGAGAATGGAGACTGCTCTCTGGTTGGGGTTCGTGGGCTTCTCATTGTGGTGGCTTCACCTGTTGAGGAGCACAGGCTCCAGACATACGGGCTCAGCAGTTGCTGCCCCCAGGCTCTAGAGCAGGCTCAGTAGTTGTGGCAACTCGGGCTTAGTTGTTCCGTGGCATGGGGGATCTTCCGAGATCAGGGTGGAACCGGTGTCTCCTACATTGGCAGGTGGATTCTTTACCACTGAGCCACCAGGAAGGCCCCATGGTGCCAATCCTGAACATCAGAGCGGAGTGGGGAGAGCACCCAGATCCTGGGAAGGGTGCTCCAGGGGGAGGCCGGTCCCTCCACCTGGAGTTGTGGGGAGCTCCACTTGGGCCTGGGGTGGGCAAGTAGCCCATAAGATCCAGAGAGAGGAGAGATGCTAGGCCTCTGCTATTCTGATCTGAGAGTCTGGGGCTCTCATTGACAAAAACAAAAATGAACAAAACCAGGGCCCAGTTTTGGCTTGTATTTTCCACTAGAGGGCAGCTTAAACTTTCAAAAGAAAAGAAATCTTTAGCAACTTGGTAGAGCATTGAAGGCAATGGCAGCCCACTCCAGTACTCTTGCCTGGAAAATCCCGTGGATGGAGGAGCCTGGTGGGGTGCAGTCCATGGGGTCGCTAAGAGTCAGACACGACTGAGCGACTTCACTTTCACTTTTCACTTTCATGCATTGGAGGAGGAAATGGCAACCCACTCCAGTGTTCCTGCCTGGAGAATCCCAGGGATGGGGGAGCCTGGTGGGCTGCCGTCTATGGGGTCGCACAGAGTCGGACACGACTGAAGCGACTTAGCAGCAGCAGCAGCAGCGGCAGCAGAGCATTGAGAAGTCCTTTCAGCAAGTTTCTTCTAGAGCCTCTGGGCCTTGTAGAAGGCTGCAGGGATTAGAAGGGAACAAGTAACTTCTTACCTCACAGAACCCACAGTCTGTTTAGGGGAGAGACATATTAAGCAAAAGAATACCTGGTGAATATAGTCAGACCTGGGATAAATGGCACCAAGAAGACAGAATCTTAGGTAGAGCCCTCTTTGAGGGGTACTGAGCTAAAACCTTCAGGATAAGACAGATGCAGCCATTGGTGGGAGGTGGAGGGGGACTCAGGAAGAAGTGCAAATTCAGGAAGGAAAGTGGGGTGACTCAGGAAGACAAGAGCCCCAGTTCTAGAAGCCTTGAGACAGAAGAAAGTTTGGCATGTTCCAGAAACAGAAAAAGTGTCTTAACTGTGATGTTGGATATATCAACCTACACAGGTGTTAAAGTTATATAGAATTTAATACACACACACATACACACATGATGAGCACAAGTAAAACTATGGAAATCTGATCAAAGTCAGTGAATTGTATCAGTGTCAGTATCCTGGTATTCTATATTCTATATTCTATTATAGCTTTGCAAATGTTCAGTTCAGTTCAGTCACTCAGTCATGTGGACTCTTTGCTACCCCATGAACCGCAGCACGCCAGGCCTCCCTGTCCATCACCAGCTCCTGGAAATGTTACTATTGGAGAAAACAGGGCAATGTATTTATTCACCCTGAGGAGAAACCAGAGTATTCATTTCTTTGTTCACACCAATATTATTGTTAAGAATAAATTATATAAATGAAAATATACCCTTTTAACGTATACACTTCTAGAAGTTTTGACAATTTATGCAGTTGTATAATCACCTCCACAGCAAAGGTATAGAAGTTCTTCATTGCCCCAAAAGGTTTGTTTATGCTTCTTCCCAGTCAACTACCCCCAAAACTGCTGCTTCCAGCCCCTGGTAACGGCTGATCTGCTGTCATTATAGGTTCGTCTTTCCTAGGTTTCATATAAATAGAATTATACAGAGTGTACTTTTTTTGTGTTTGACTTCTTTCACTTAGAATAATGTTTTTTTTAATTCACTCATATTATTGCATGTAAGAGTAGTTCATTATTTTTACTCCCAGTATGTAGTTTTCCCCCACAATTTATTTAACCATTCACTATTGGTGGATATTTATGTTGGTTCAATTTTTGACCACTATGGATAAAATTTTTGTGACTATTTGAGTACAAATTATTTTGTGATCATATGTTTTCATCTTTCCAAAGTAAATGCCTGGGAATGGAATTTCTGAGTCATATAAGTGTATACTTAACTTTTGAAGAAATGGCAAAATTGTTTCCATAAGTAGTATGATGGTTGATTTTGTGTCAGTTTTACTGGGCCATGAAGTATCCAGACGTTTGGTCAGACGTTATTCTCAATGTTTCTGTGAGTGGTTTTTTTGTTGTTGTTGTTCAGTCGCGAAGTCGTGTCCAATTCTTTGCGACCCCATGGACTGTAGCACGTTAGGCTCCTCTGTTCTCCACTATTTCTCAGAGTTTGCTCAAATTCATGTTCATCACGTTGGTGATGCTATCTAACCCTCTCATCCTCAGCCACCCTCTTCTCCTTTGGCTTCCAATCTTCCCCAGCATCAGGGTCTTTTCCAAAGAGTCAGCATCCGGTGGGCAAAGTATTGGAGATTCAGCTTCAGCATCAGTCCTTCCAGTGAATATTCAGGGTTAGTTTCCTTTAGGATGGACTGGTTGGATCTCCTTGTAGTCCAAGGGATTCTCTAAAGTCTTCTCCAGAACCACTCTTGGAAAGCATCAGTTCTTCAGCACTCAGCCTTCTTTATGGTCCAACTCTCCCATCCATATATGACTACTGGAAAAACCATAGCTTTGACTGTACAGATCTTTGTTGGCAAAATGATGTCTCTGTTTTTTAATACACTGCCTAGATTTGTCATAGTTTTCTTTTCAAGGAGCAAGCATCTTTAATTTCATGGCTGCAGTCACCATCCACAGTGGTTTTGGAGCCCAAGAAAATAAAATCTGCTTTCAATTTTCCTCCTTTTATTTGCCATGAAGTGATGGGACCAGATGCCATGATCTTAGTTTTTTGAATGTTGAGTTTCAAGTAAGCTTTTTCGCTTTCCTCTTTCACCCTCATCAAGAGGCTTATTTGTTTCTTGTTACTTTTTGCCATTAAGTGGTATCATTTGCATATCTGAGGTAGTTGATATTTAGGTTGAGATTAACATTTAAATTGGTGGACTAAGTAAAGTTAGTCTTGATGGAAGTGAAAGAGAAGAGTGAAAAAGTTGGCTTAAAACTCAACATTCAGAAAACGAAGATCATGGCGTCTAGTCCCATCACTTCATGGCAAATAGATGGGGAAACAGTGGAAACAGTGGCTGACTATTTTTCTGGGCTCCAAAATCACTGCAGATGGTGACTGCAGCCATGAAATTAAAAGACGCTTACTCCTTGGAAGGAAAGTGTTGACCAACATAGACAGCATATTAAAAAGCAGAGACATTACTTTGTCAACAAAGGTCCGTCTAGTCACCTGATGCGAAGAGATGACTCATTGGAAAAGACCCTGATGCTGGGAAAGATTGAGGGCAGGAGGAGAAGGGGACGACGGAGGATGAGATGGTTGGATGGCATCACCGACTCAATGGACATGAGTTTGGCTGAACTCCAGGAGTTGGTGATGGACAGGGAGGCCTGGCGTGCTGTGGTTCATAGGGTAGCAAAGAGTCGACACGACTGAGCAACTGAACTGAACTGAACTGAAGTAAAGCAGATTGTCCTCTTTAATGTGGGAGAGCCTCATCTGATCAGTTAAAGGCTGGAGAACAAAAAGGCTGACTCTACTCCCAGTAAGAGAAAATTCCTTCTACCTGTCCACCTTCAAATTGGGATAACAGCTTTTTCCTACCTGTATGTGTGCATGCTAAGTCACTTCAGTTGTGTCTGACTCTTTGTGACCCTATGAACCATAGCCCACCAGGCTCCTCTGTCCTTGGCATTCTCCAGGCAAGAATACTGGGGTGGATTGCCATGCCCTCTCCCAGGGGATCTTCCTGACTCAGGGACTGAGCCAGCATCTTTTACGTCTCCTGCATTGGCAGGTGGGTTCTTTACCACTAGATCCACCTGGGAAGCCTTTTATACTTGAACTTTATTCTCCTGCCTTTATACTTGAACTGAAATATTGGCTCTTCCTCAGTTTCAAGCCTGCCGGCCCTTGGGCTGAAACTATACCATTGGCTCTCCTATGCCGGCCTCTAGAGTCAGACTGTGAAACTACCATGAGCTCTTGGTCAGCAGCTTGCTGACTCATCCTGCAGATCTTAGGATCTGTTTGTATTTCAGTTGTTCTACAGAACTCTATTATAAGTAGCTATGCCATTTTCCATTACTTCTAGCAATAAACAAGAGTTTCAGTTGTTCCACATCCTCACCAACACTTGTTTTAATTTAGATAACTTTTGGACACTTTAGTAAGTATATGGTGCTATCTCATCATGCCTTAAATTTGTATCCCTTAAAAATTAATTATGTTGAACATGATATCATGTACTTTATTGACTTTGTATATCTTCTTCTGTGAGTTGCTTGCTGAGGTCTTTGGCCTTTTTTTTTGTTGTTGTTGCTGCACTGTGCAGCTTGCAGGCTCTTAGTTCCCTGACCAGGGATTGAACCCATGCCTCCTGCAATGGAAGTGCAGAGTCCTCACCAGGCAAGTTCCCAGTCTTTGGTATTTTTAGCAACTTTATTGAGATATCATTCACATGTCACACAATTCACCCACTCAAAGTGTACAGTTTAGTGACTGCTAGTATATGAACAGCATTGTTCATCCATCACCACAGTCAAGTTTAGAAAAAATCACTACTTCAAAAAGGAGCTCTGCATCTGTTGACCATTACTCCCTAAACGCCAACCCATCTTCCACAGTCATCAGTTCAGTTCAGTTCAGTTCAGTCGCTCAGTCGTGCCCGACTCTTTGCGACCCCATGCATCGCAGCACGCCAGGCCTCCCTGTCCATCACCAACTCCCGGAGTTCACTCAGATTCACGTCCATCGAGTCAGTGATGCCATCCAGCCATCTCATCCTCTGTCGTCCTCTTCTCCTCCTGCCCCCAATCCCTCCCAGCATCAGAGTCTTTTCCAATGAGTCAACTCTTCGCATGAGGTGGCCAAAGTACTGGAGTTTCAGCTTTAGCATCATTCCTTCCAAAGGAATCCCAGGGCTGATCTTCAGAATGGACTGGTTGGATCTCCTTGCAGTCCAAGGGACTCTCAAGAGTCTTCTCCAACACCACAGTTCAAAAGCATCAATTCTTCGAGCTCAGCCTTCTTCACAGTCCAACTCTCACATCCATACATGACTACTGGAAAAACCATAGCCTTGACTAGATGGACCTTAGTCGGCAAAGTAATGTCTCTGCTTTTGAATATGCTATCTAGGTTGGTCATAACTTTTCTTCCAAGGAGTAAGCGTCTTTTAATTTCATGGCTGCAGTCACCATCTGCAGTGATTTTGGAGCCCAGAAAAATAAAGTCTGACACTGTTTCCACTGTTTCCCCATCTATTTCCCATGAAGTGATGGGACCAGATGCCATGATCTTCGTTTTCTGAATGTTGAGCTTTAAGCCAACTTTTTCACTCTCCTCTTTTACTTTCATCAAGAGGCTTTTTAGCTCCTCTTCACTTTCTGCCATAAGGGTGGTGTCATCTGCATATCTGAGGTTATTGATACTTCTCCCGGCAATCTTAATTCCAGCTTGTGTTTCTTCCAGTCCAGCGTTTCTCATGACGTACTCTGCATATAATTTAAATAAGTGGGGTGACAATATACAGCCTTGACATACTCCTTTTCCTATTTGGAACCAATCTGTTGTTCCACAGACATAAGAAATCACTAATCTACCTTCTGCCTCTATAGGTTTGCCTATTCTAGGCATTTCATATAAAATCAATCATACTGTCTGTGGTCCTTTGTGACTGGCTTCTTTCACTTAGCATGTTTTCAAGGCTCATTCATGCTACAGTATGTAACAATACTTCAGTGCTTTTTATGGCTGAATAATACTCCCTTATAATGACATATCACATTTTGTTTATCCGTTCATCAATTGATAAACTTATGGTTTTTTACATTTTTTTGCTATTATGAATATTGCTGCTATGAATATTCATGTACTACAAGCTTTTATTACAAGACATATATTTTCATTTCTCTTGAATACATACTTAAGCGTGGAATTGCTTGATCATACTTCATGGCAGATAGATGGGGAAACAGTGGAAACAGTGGCTGACTTTATTTTTCTGGGCTCCAAAATCACTGCAGATGGCTATTGCAGCAATGAAATTAAAAGACGTTTACTCCTTGGAAGGAAAGTTATGACCAACCTAGATAGCATATTAAAAAGCAGAGGCATTACTTTGCCAACAAAGGTCTGTCTAGTCAAGGCTATGGTTTTTCCAGTGGTCATGTATGGATGTGAGAGTTAGACTATAAAGAAAGCCAAGCACCAAAGAATTGATGCTTTTGAACTGTGGTGTTGGAGAAAACTCTTGAGAGTCCCTTGGACTGCAAGGAGCTCCAACCAGTCCATCCTAAAGGAGATCAGTCCTGGGTGTACATTGGGAGGACTGATGTTGAGGCTGAAACTCCAATATTTTGGCCACCTGATGTGAAGTGCTGATTCATTGGAAAAGACCCTGATGCTGGGAAAGATTGAGGGCAGGTGGAGAAGGGGACGACAGAGGATGAGATGGTTGGATGGCATCATCGACACAATGGACATGGGTTTGGGTGGACTCCGGGAGTTAGTGATGGATAGGAAGGCCTGATGTGCTGTGGTTCATGGTGTCACAAAGAGTCAGACATGACTGAGCGACTGAACTGAACTGAACTGAAAGTTGACTCTATGTTTAACCAGTTGAGGAACTGGTAAACTGTTTTCAAAGTGACTGCACTAGTTTCCATTCCTACCAGCAGTGTATTAGGATTTTATTTTCTACCAATCCCCATCAACCCATATTATCATCCATCTTTTTTATTATAGCTATTCCGGTGAGTGTAAAGTGGTATATCTTACTGTGGTTTTGGTTGGCATTTCCCTGATGGCTACTGCTGTTGAGGACCTTTCCATGTGCTTAGGGCTATATGTATAACTTTCTTATAGAAGTGGTTATTCAAATCCTTTATCAATTTTTAAAATTGAGTAGTCTTTTAATTATTGAGTTGTAATAGTTCCTTATATATTCTACTACAAATACCTTATCAGATATATAATTTGTAAGCATTACCTCCCCTTCTGTGGGTTGCCTTTTTATTTTAATTTAGATGATATCCAGATTTTATTTTTTCTTTTGTCAATTTTCCTTTTGGTGTCATATCCAAGAAATCAAGGCTTAATCAAGGTCATGATGATTTACAAACTTGTTTTATTCTAAAAGTTATATATTTTTAACTCTTATGTTTGTATCTTTGATCCACTCTGAGTTAATTTTTGTATATGGTGGGAAGAGTAGGCAAAATTCATTCTTTTGCAAATGGATATTGAGACACCATTGAATTGTCTTGGTACCCTTGTTAAAAATCAATTGACCATAAATGTTTGTGTAAATTTATGGACTTCTAATTCTATTTCATTGATCTATATATCTATCTTTATGCTGGTACCATGTTGTCTTGATTACAGTAACTTGCCATAGGTTTTGAAATCAGGTGGTATAAATTCAACTTTGTTCTTTTTTTTAAGAATGTTATTGCTTATTCTGGGTCCCTTGCATTTCCATATGATTTTAAGATCAGTTTGTCAATTTCTGCAAAGAAGCAGATTTTGATAGGGATTGCATTGAATCCACAGATCAATTTGAAAAATATTGCCATCTTTAACAATATTATGTCTTCTGATCTTCTGATATATGAACATGGGCTGTCTTTCCATTTTATTTAGGTTACCTTTTTTTCAACAATGTTTTTTAGTTTTCAGAGTATAAGTTTTATACTTCTTTGGTTATATTCATCCTAAGTGTTTCATTCTTTCTTATGCTGTTGTTGTTGTTCAGTTGCCAAGTCATGTTCGACTCTTTGCAACCCCATGGGCTGCAGCATACCAGGCTTCCCTGTCCTTCACTATCCCCCGAAGTTTACTCATACTCATGTCCATTGAGTTGATGATGCCATCCAACCATCTCATTCTTTGTTGCTCCCTTCTCCTCCTGTCATTAATCTTTCCCAGCATCAGGGTCTTTTCCAGTGAGTCGGTTCTTCACATCAGGTGGCCAAAGTATTGGAGCTTCAGCTTCAGCATCATTTCTTCAAATGAATATTCATGGTTGATTTCCTTTAGGATTGACTTGTTTGATCCCCTTGCAGTCCAGGGGACTCTCAATAGTCTTCTCCAGCACCACAATTTAAAAGCATCAATTCTTTAGCACTAAGCCTTCATTATGGTTCAACTCTCACATCTGTACATGACTACTGAAAAAACATAGCTTTGACTATATTTCTTATGCTACTATAAATAAAATTGATTTCTTAATTTCATTTTCTGTTTTCTCTTTGCTACTGTATAGAAATACAATTGATTTTTGTTTAGAGATCTTGTATCCTGCAATCTTGCTAAACTCCTTTACTCTAATTGCTTTTTAATAGAGTCATTAGAACTTCTTATGTATAAAGTCAGTGAAGTGAAACGAAATTCTCAGTTGTGTCCAGCTCTTTGCAACTCCATGGACTATAGCCTGTCAAGCTCCTCTGTCAAGTCATCTGCAAATAGAAATAGTTTTGCTTCTTTTTCATTCTGAATGTGTTTTATTTGTTTTTCTTGCCCAATTGCCCTGGCTAGGAGAAACTCCTAAACAGTGTTGAACAGAAATGGTAAGTGAAGTGAAAGCGAAGTGAAAGTCCAACTTTTTGCGACCCCATGGAGTATATATCGTCCATGGAATTCTCCAGGACAGAATACTGGCGTGGGTAGCCTTTCCCTTCTCCAGGGGCTCTTCCCAACCCAGAGACTGAACCTAGGTCTCCTGCATTGCAGGCGATTCTTTACCAACTGAGCCACAAGGGAAGCCCAAGAATGGTGGAGTGGGTAGCCTATCCCCACCCAGGAATCGAACCAGGGTATCCTGCATTGAAGGCAGATTCTTTACCAACTGAGCTATAAGGGAAGCCCAGAAATGGCAAGAGCTAACACCTATGTCTTGTTCCTAATCTTAGAGAGAAAGCATCCATTCTTACACCATTAGGAATAATCTTACAGATGGATTTTTTTATTGACTTTATCAGACTGAGGAACTTCACTTCTATTCCTATGTTATTGAGTATTTATCATGAAGGGATATTGAGCTTTATCAAATGCTTTTCCTCTGTCTCTTGAGATCATGTGGCTGTTGTCATTTATTCTATTGATGTGGAATATTACATTAATGATTTTCAAGTATTAAACCAACCTTACATTTCTGGGATAAATCTCGCTTGACCATGATGTTATATATTGCTGGCTTCAATTTGCTTGTATTTTGTGGAGAGTTTTTGCATTCTATTTAAAAAACATTTTCTGTAGTTTTCTTGTGATGCCTTTGTTTGGTTTTGACATCAAAGTAATACTGACTTTATAGTCTCCTGCATTTTTCCTACGTAAGATTTATCACAATGTACACTTCTCTATTTTTCCTACCTCGCTTTTAAACAGTGAGCTCCGTGAGGGGAAGAAACATGTTTGCTTCCTTATCACCAATTCCTAGTGCCTTTCCCAGTATCTGGCACACAATCAGTGCTTCATAAATGTTTGTAGCATTCATCAGTAAGTAAATCAGTACACGAGTATTGTGAATAAAATTCCATATTTTATAAAAAGACAAGAAAAATTTACACATAAAAAATATCCCCTGCCCTTTGGCCTCCTATTTCCCTCCTACTGTGTATTGTGTATCTGAATTCTGCATTGGCCAAACCTCCCCCAGAGCAGAAATACCTGCTCAGCCAGAAGGAACAACATTCTCCCAGTATCAACAAAACAGCTCATTTAAAGATAACATTCCTTCTTGATCTTGTAAGGGGCCACAAGATGCTTAGATCTGGATTGTGTAAACTGTCAATAATACCTCATTTAATGTACAGCTCTGTCTCAAAAAACTTAGATAACTGTATGTTGACTTCTAACAGGTAGAATAGTTTTTAGAGCTTTCTGAGATGCTGCTTCTGGATTATAATGCTCAATTTGGCTCAAATAAAATTTTCCATTTCTTTCTAAGATTGAATAATTAACTTTTGATTGACAGTATTCATATCGCCTAGGGCTCGTCCCTTATCTCCGTCTTCACAGCAGATTTCTTTCAACAGATAGGCTCTCCCTCCTGCACTGCCGAGGTGTTTTGATTTACAAGTGTTTAATTTGTTAGCAACATTTTCTCAGAATCACACATATGCCTCCAAGTATAGCTATTTGGTCCCTGATCGATGTCTCAGAAGACCTTCCCTGACTGCCTAATATAACTAGATCTCACCCCATAATTCTTTCACTATACCCAGTTTATTTTTTTCCAAGCATTTTGAAAATTTGTTCTTATAAATTTCTTTCTTTTCTTGTTTGTTCTGTCTACCTCAGAGGGTGAGGACTACGTCCCAGTCACTAACACCTCCTTATTTCCTAGTAGAGTGTCTGGAACATGATTGAAGCGAATGAATATTTCTTGAGTCAATAAAAGGACACATGGATAGCAGATCTATATTAAAATTTATCTCTTTCAGTCCTCTTGGCCTCATTAAAGGATGAGCTCCCAAAATTAGAAACTATAAGGTCTGCAGCCATCGAACTGGGGATCCTAAATGAAACTGTGAAACTCAGCAGAACCCTGGGGCCCTCCTGACACAAGACCTTTTTTCCTGTCCCCCTTTTTTGTTTTCAGGAAAAAAGCTTTACCTAAATCCCCAGGGCAGATTGAAACAGTTATTAATTAAAGGAAGTGAGGAAGGTATGAAGATTCCTTAAAAAACTAGGAATAAAACCACTGTATGACCCACCAATCCCACTCCTAGGCATATGCCCTGAGGAAACCAAAATTGAAAGAGACACATGTATCCCATTGTTCATTGCAGCACTATTTACAATAGCTAGAATGTGGAAGCAACCTAGATGTCCATTGACAGATGAATGGATAAAGAAGCTATGGTACATATACACAATGGATTATTCAGTTCAGTTGCTCAGTCATGTCCAACTCTTCACAACCCCATGGACCACACAGCATGCCAGGCCTCCCTGTCCATCACCAACTCCCAGAGTCTACTCAAACTCATCTCCATTGAGTCGGTGATGCCATCCAACCATCTCATCCTCTGTCATCCCCTTCTCCACCTGCCCTCAATCTTTCCCAGCATCAGGGTATTTTCCAATGAGTCACCTCTTCACATTAGGTGGCCAAAGTATTGGAGTTTCAGCTTCAGCATCAGTCCATCCACTGGATATACAGGACTGATTTCCTTTAGGATGAACTGGTTGGATCTCCTTGCAGTCCAAGGGACTCTCAAGAGTCTTCTCCAACACCACAGTTCAAAAGCATCAATTCTTTCGGATGCTCAGCCTTTCTTTACAGTTCAACTGTCACATCCATACATGACTACTGGAAAAACCATAGCCTTGACTAAATGGACCTTTGTTGGCAAAGAAATGTCTCTGCTTTTAAATATGCTGTCTAGGTTGGCCATAACTTTCCTTTCAAGGAGTAAGCATCTTTTAATTTTACTCAGTCATAAAAAAGAATGCATTTGAGTCAGTTATAATGAGATGGATGAACCTAGAACCTATTATATAGAGTGAAGTGAGTCAGAAAGAGAAAGACAAATACTGTATTCTAATGCATATATACAGAATCTAGAAAAGTGGTACCTGAAGAATTTATTTACAGGGCAGCAATTGAGAAACAGACAGAGAATAGACTTATGGACATGGGGAGAGAGGAGGAGAGGGTGAGATGCATGAAAAGAGTAACATGGAAACTTACATTACCATATGTAAAATAGATAGACAACGGGAATTTGCCGTATGGCTCAGGAAACTCAAACAGAGGCTCTGTATCAACCTGGAAGCATGGGATGGGAGGGAGACAGGAGGGAGGTTCAAAAGGGAGGGGATATATGTATACCTATGGATGATTCATGTTGAGGTTTGACAAAAAACAGCAAAATTCTGTAAAGCAACTATCCTTCAATCAAAAATAAATTAAAATGGAAAAAAAGAGTGAGGGAATGCAGAAGCAAAGGAAAAGCAGTCAATAAACATTACAGCAGCAATAAAGCAGGGTCCTGATTCCTCTTGGTGAGGAGAGGGGGTAGACATAACAATCTGACGCATATTTCTAAGTCCTTCTGTAGGAACTAAGGACCCCAACAGGAGGAGGATGGCAACTTGAGGCAGAGAACCAGCACATGAACCCCAGATTGGCTGGAACCAGAAGATCGATGATTGAGATTCTGGGAACACCACCCTGTTATCTTACAACCGACCAATGAGAGGAGAGTTACACCCCCCGCAGGCCTCCCCCAGATTTTGCCCATAAAAATGCTTCCCCAGATACCATCTGGAATTTAAGCTTTTTAACCATGAATTGCCCACTCTCCTTCCACAACCTTTGCAATAAACCTTTCTCTGCTCCAGACTCCCATGTTTCAAGTTTTTTGGCCTCACTATGTGTGAGGTACATGGATTTGGGTTCAACAGTAATGGGAGTAATTGGATCCAGGGAGTACAAGCTAACAGGGGGCACTCAATAGCAAAGGCAAGGTGGGAATGGTTGCCAGTTATGAGCTGCAGAGTCAAAGCAGCAATCTGAATCGTCTGACCCACACCACACCTATGGTGTTGCCTAGTTGATCATAACATTCCTAGAACTGAAACAGAAAGGAAGCCTACTAAATTCTTACTTATTCTGTATAACCATAAAATTTCTTGGCCAAATGAACAAAAGTTTAAACTGAATAGTAAAGACAGAGTCACGGGCCCTCAAATAATTCCCCAACTTGAGCTAGTTTATAGACCCACAGCCCCTTGCCTAAAGAGGAGGCTGGTTCCCCTTGAGGAAGAACCTCAGTATCCTGTCAAAATTTTATGCCGTTAACCCTTCTTCCAGCCTTGGGTACTTGTGCATTGGGAAAAAGGAAATAAGCAGAACTTTAGGGGACTACTAGACATAGGCTCTGAATCTTTCAGCTGGCAAAGCCAGCAGTAAACACATATTGTTCTCCTTCAGGGATACATCAGCACTTACATCATGGTTTAGTTTGTAGCGTTCCTGCTCACCTTCTTCTTCCACAAGATATCACATTGGTTCATTATATAGATTGCATTGTGCTGGTTAGACCTACTGAGCAAGAAGTAGCAACTACTCTAGACTTGTTAAGATTTTTGCATGCCAGAGGGTAGAAAATAAACTTTGAAAAAAATTCAGGGAGAAATGCAGATGCCCATCAAACACAGGATAAGATGTCCAATATTGCTAATCATCAGGGAAATGCAAATCAGAACCACAATGAGAAATCACCTCACATCAGTCAGAATGGTCAGGATCAAAAAGAACACAAATTTTAAAAAGTTGGTGAGGATGAGGAGAAAATGGAGCCCTCTTACACTGTTGGTGGGAATGTAAATTGGTGTAGTCACTATGGGAAACAGTATGGTTTCTCAAAAAATTAAAAATGGAACCACCATATGACCCAGCATATATATTAAAAAAAAACCAAACACTAATTAAAAAAAAATTTATGACTCAATGGACATGGATTTGGGTGGGCTCCGGAAGTTGGTGATGGACAGGGAGGCCTGGTGTGCTGTAGTTCATGGGGTCACAAAGAGTCGGACACGACTGAATGACTGAACTGAACTGATGTACCCCTAAGTTCATAGCAGCATTATTTACAATTGCCAAGATATGGAAGCAACCTAAGTGGTCATCAATAGATGAAAGGATAAATAGAATGTGGTGTATGGGTGTGTGTGTGTATGCAATGGAATACTATCCAGCCATAAAAATAGAATGAAATTTGGCCATTTGCAGCAACATGAATGGACTTGGAGGATATTATGCTAAGTGAAATGTCAGACAGAGAAAGACAAATACTATATGATATCACTTCCATGTAAAATCTAAAAAAAATACAACAAACTAGTAAATATGACCAAAAAACAAGCAGACTCACTCACAGATATAGAGAACAAACTAGTGGTTACTGTGGGGAGAGGGACGGGGGAGGGGCAATATAAGGGTGGGAGGCTAGGAGAGTCAAACTATTATGTTTAAAATAAACTACGAGGATATACTGTATAATGTAGAGAATGCAGACAATATTTTATAAAAACTGTAAATGGAATGTAGGCTTCCCTGGTGGCTCATAGGTAAAGAATCCACCTGCCAATGCAGGAGACATGAGTTCAATCCCTAGGTTGCAAAAATCCCCTGGAGAAGGAAATGGCACACACTGCAGTATTCTAGTCTGGGAAATCCCACGGAGAGAGGAGGCTGATGAGCTACAATCAATGGAGTCACAAAAGAGTTGAACACAACTTGTGACTAAACAACAGCAATGACATAAATGAAGTGTAACCTTTTTTAAAAAATGGAAATTTATTTATTTTAATTGGAGACTAATTACAATATTGTAGTGGTTTTGCCATACATCAACATGAATCCGCCACAAGTGTACACATGTTCCCCATCCTGAAACCCCCTCCCACCTCCCGCCCCATACCATCCCTCTGGGTCATCCCAGTGCACCAGCCCCAAGCATCCTGTATCATGCATCGAGCCTGGACTGGCGATTCGTTTTACATATGATATTATACATGTGTCAATGCTATTCTCCCAAATCATCCCACCCTCGCCCTCTCCCACAGAATCCAAAAGACTGTATTGGTGTTTTTCTTTCTGGCTTACTTCACTCTGTATGATAGGCTCCAGTTTCATCCACCTCGTTAGAGCTGATTCAAATGTATTCTTTTAAATGGCTGAGTAATACTCCATTGTGTATATGTGCCACAGCTTTCTTATCCATTCGTCTGCTGATGGACATCTAGGTTGCTTCCATGTCCTGGCTATTGTAAACAGTGTTGCAATGAACATTGGGGTACACGTGTCTCTTTCAGTTCTGGTTTCCTTGGTGTGTATGCCCAGCAGTGGGATTGCTGGGTCATAAGGTAGTTCTATTTCCAGTTTTTTAAGGAATCTCCACACTGTTCTCCACAGTGGCTGAACTAGTTTGCATTCCCACCAACAGTGTAAGAGGGTTCCCTTTTCTCCACACCCTCTCCAGCATTTATTGCTTGTAGACTTTTGGATCGCAGCCATTCTGACTGGCGTGAAATGGTACCTCATTGTGGTTTTGATTTGTGTTTCTCTGATAATGAGTGATGTTGAGCATCTTTTCATGTGTTTGTTAGCCATCTGTATGTCTTCTTTGGAGAAATGTCTGTTTAGTTCTTTGGCCCATTTTTTGATTGGGTCGTTTATTTGTCTGGAATTGAGCTGCAGGAGTTGCTTATATATTTTTGAGATTAATTCTTTGTCAGTTGCTTCATTTTCTATTATTTTCTCCCATTCTGAAGGCTGTCTTTTCACCTTACTTATAGTTTCCTTTGTTGTGCAGAAGCTTTTAATTTTAATTGGGTCCCACTTGTTTATTTTTGCTTTTATTTCCAATATTCTGGGAGGTGGGTCATAGAGGATCCTGCTGTGATTTATGTTGGAGAGTGTTTTGCCTATATTCTCCTCTCGGAGTTTTATAGTTTCTGGTCTTACATTTAGATCTTTAATCCATTTTGAGTTTATTTTTGTGTATGATGTTAGAAAGTGTTCTACTTTCATTCTTTTACCAGTGGTTGACCAGTTTCCCCAGCACCACTTGTTAAAGAGATTGTCTTTTCTTCATTGTATATTCTTGCCTCCTTTGTCAGAGATAAGGCATCCGTAGGTGTGTGGATTTATCTCTGGGCTTTCTATTTGTTCCATTGATCTATATTTCTGGCTTTGTGCCAGTATCATACTGTCTTGATGACTGTGGCTTTGTAATAGAGCCCGAAGTCAGGCAGGTTGATTCCTCCAGTTCCATTCTTCTTTCTCAAAATTGCTTTGGCTATTTGAGGTTTTTTTGTATTTCCATACAAATTGTGAAATTATTTGTTCTAGCTCTGTGGAAAATACTGTTGGTACCTTGATAAGGATTGCATTGAATCTATAGATTGCTTTACCTTTAAAAACTGTGAATCACTACCTTGTGTTCTTGTAATTATATAATATTGCACATAAATCATATTATAATAAAAATTTTTTAGGAAACTTCTACCTTAGTAAAATCTCTAGGGGTCCAATAGTATAGGGCATATCAAGATATTCCTTCTAAGGTAAAGGATAAGTTGTTGTCTCTGGCCCCTCCCACAACCAAAAAGGAGGCACAGTGCCTAGTGGAACTCTCTGGATTTGGGAGGCAACATATTCCTCATTTTGAGTGGGTTACTTGGGCCAATTTACCAAGAGACCAGGAAAGCAGTTAGTTTTGTATGGAGCCCAGAACAGGAGATGACTATGCAATAGATACTGAATGCTCAACCATGGACCCCGAAGTTACTATGCAACCTGAGCTGCCCAACATGAACTGGCTTTTATCTGACCCATCAAGCTACAGAGTTTGGCATGGACAGCATCTCTACATCATCAAGTGGAGACAAGATATATCAGATTGGCCTTGGCAGGCCCTGAAAGCACAAATAAGTTACATGAAGAAGTGGCCCAAATACCCACAGACCCCTTCTGCTATGCTGCCTCCTCTCTCCTGTATTTATGGCTTCATGGGAAGCTCCCTACTCTCAATGGAAGGAAGACTTGGGCCTGGTTTATTATGTAGGCATATCATGCCTACATGATATGTAGGCATCCGACAACAGCCCCTCTCTTGAACATTCCTGAAGGACAGTGGTAAAGGGAATCCCTCACAGCAGGCAGGACTTCAAGCAATGCATCTTGTGATTACATACTGTGACTACATCTTGTGATTACATCATCACTTTGTGATTACACACTGATTCAGGGGCTATGGCCATTTGGCTGGATAGTCAGGGGCTTGGAAGAAATGTGATTGGAAAATTGGTGACAAGGAAATTTGGGGAAGAGGTATATGGCTAGGCCTCTCTGAATGGGCAAAATATGTGAAGATATTTGTGTCTCATGTGAAGTTCACCAAAAGATGATCTCAGCAGAGGATTTTAATCATCAACTGAACAGGGTAATCCATTCTGTGATACCAGTCCATGAACCCTCAACGAGCTCATGAACAAAATGGCCACGGTGGCAGGGATGGAGCTTATGCGTGGGCTCAGCAACACGAGCTTCCACTCACAAGGCTCACCTGGCTACAGCCACTGCTGGGTGCCCACTCTGTCAGCAGCAGAGACAACACTGACCCCCTGATATGGCACCATTTCCCATGCTACCTAGTAGCAGGTTGATTATGCTGGCCTACTTACATCATGAAAGGGGCAGCATTTAGTTCTTACTGGAATAGATGCTTACTCTGGATACAGATTTGCCTTCTCAGCATGCAACACTTCTGACAAAACCACTATCCATGGACTTACAGAATGCCTCATTCATCGTCATGGCATTCCACATGACATTGCTGTTTATCAAGGAACTCACTCCAAAAGAAATGCAGCAATAGGCCCATGCTCATGCAATTCTTACCATATTCTCTACCATCTGAAATCAGCTGGCTTGATAGAAAATAGCCTTTTGAAGACTCAGCTACAACACAAGATAGTGCCAGCAGAATACTTTGCAGGGCTGGGGCAAAGTTCTCAGAAGACTATGTATGCCCTGAATCAGCATCTGGTATAGGGTCCTAGCTCTCCCGTAGCCAGGATTCACGAGTCCAGGAATCAAAGTGTAAACGTGAAGGTGGCACCACTCACTATTAGCACTAGCAATCCTTGAGCAAAATTTCTGCTGCTTCCTGTTCTCCTGGTGTTATGCTCTACTGACCTGCGCTGTGCTTAGTTGCTCAGTCGTGTTCAACTCTTTGCAACCCCATGGACTGTAGCCCACCAGGCTCCTCTGTCCATGGGGATACTCCAGGCAGGAATATTGGAGTGGGTTGCATGCCCTCCTCCAGGGGATCTTATCAGCCGAGGAATCAAACCGGGGTCTCCTGCATTGCAGATGGATTCTCCACCAGCAGTCACCTGGGAAGGCCTCTACTGGCCTAGAGGTCTTAGTTCCAAAAGGAGAAATGTTTCCAACGGGAGACACAAAGGTGATTCCATTGGACTGGAAGTTAAGGCTGCCACTTGGCCATTTTGGGCTCCTCATGCTTCTGAATCAACAGGCAAAGAAGGAAATACTGTATTGGCCAGAGTGATTGATCCTAATCACCAAAAAGTCTGGTGTTACTCTACCATCAAAGTAAGAAAGAGTATATCTATATCAATATCTATGCTCAGTCACTCAATCATGTCCAACTCTTCGTTACCCCGTGGACTGTAGCCCACCAGGCTCCTATGTCCATGGAATTTTCCAGGCAAGAATCTGGAGCAGGTTGCCATTTCCTATTCTAGGGGATCTTCTCCACCCAGGGATCGAACGTGTCTCTGGCATCTCCTGCATTGGTAGGTGGATTCTTTATAACTGCACCACCTGAAGCCTACATCTATATCTATCTAGATCACTTCCCTGAATGCTGAAAGTTAATATTGTAAATCAACTATATTTCAATTAAAAAAAAAAGAGTATGTCTGGAATACAGGAGATCCCTTAGAGTGTCTCTTAGATTTACCATGCCCTGTGATTAGGGTCAATGGAAAACGACAACTCAATCTGGACAGGACTATTACTAACTCAGATCCTTCAGGAATGAAGGTTTAGGTCATCCCAGCAGGTAAAGAACTACAACCAGCTGAAGTACTTAAGGCAAAGGGAATATGGCATGAAGAGTGAAAGAAGGTAGTTATAAATACTAGTGATGACCAGTTATTAGAGAAATGCAAATCAAAATTATAATGAAATTACCTCATACCAACCAGAGTGGCCATCATCAAAAAATCCACAAACAATAAATGCTGAAGAGGGTATGGAGAGAAGAGAACCCTCCTACACTGTTGATGGTAATGTAAATTGGTACAGCCACTATGGAGAACAGTATGGAGGTTCTTTAAAAAAAACTAAAAAATGGAGCTACTGTATGACCCTGAAATCTCACTTCTGGGCACATATTCAGAGAGAAACATGATCTGAAAGTATATATGCACCTCAATGTTCATTGCAGCACTATTTACAATAGCCAAGACAAGGAAGTAACCTAAATTGTCTACTAATAGAGGTATAAAGAAGATGTGGTTCGTATATACAATGGAATATACTCAGTCATTAAAAAGAATGAAATAATGCCATTTGCCACAACATGGATGGACCTAGAGAGTGTCACACTGCCTGAAGGAGGTCAGACAGAGAAGGAGAAATGTAGTACGACATCCCTTATAGGTGGAATTTAAAAAGAAATGATACAAATGAACTTACTTACAAAACAAAAAGAAACTCATAGACTTAGAAAATATATTTAAGGTTGCTGGGGGGAAGGATAGGGGAAGGGATATCTAGGGAGCTTGAGACGGACATGTACACATTGCTATATTTAAAATAAATAACCAACCAGGACCTACTGTATAGCGCATGAAATTCTGCTCAATGTTATGTGGCAGCCTGGATGGGAGGGGAGTTTGGGGGAGAATGAATACATGTATATGTTTGGCTGAGCCCCTTCACTGTTCACCTGAAACTATTACAATATTGTTAACCGGCTACACTCCAATACAAAATAAAAAGTTTAAAATAAAAAATAAATATAAAAAATAAAATAAATACCAGCAATGGCCATGGGACCAGTTACAGAAACAAGGACTGTAATTACCATGAGTACTTCCCCCTTATTTTGTTACGGCTTCTCCAGTGGCTCAGTGGTAAAGAATCCACCTGCAATGCAGGAGCCGCAGGAAAGGGGGGTTTGATCAGGAAGATCCCCTGGAGGAGGGCGTGGCAACCTACTCCAGTATTCCTGCCAGGAGAATCCCACAGAGGAGCCTGGCAGGCTACAGTCCATAGGGTCGCAAAGAGTCGGACATGACTTAAGTGGCTTAGCACATGTGCATATAGTTACAAAGATAGACATATAGATAAAGAGATAGCTTTCTTTCCACTCCCATTCCCTGCCATGCAATGTAAGTTATATTGACTTTGCATCAGAGTATTTTAAATATAGTTATTATCACATCACAGGATTTAAGTTATGGATATCAAGAAGAGTAAGCATCGCTCAGTGACTTTACTTCCTCTCCTGGGTAAGAGTTAGTGTGTTATAAATTGTATACAAGATCATTGTATCCCATTAGATGAAATTATGAACAAGTTATTGCTTTTATTTGGAGATTAAACATGGCTTAAGAAGATGTGTATGGGTTCCTCATTGAAAAATGGTGAACATGTGATATGGTTAATTTTATTTGTCAGTTTTATCTGCTCAGATATGCCGTTAAACATTATTTCTGGATGTGTTTGCGAGGATGTTTCCAGCATTAGCATTTGAATCACAAGACAGAGTAAAGAGGATTGCCTTTCCCAAAGCAGGCACCATCATTCAACTCACTGAGGACCTGAACAGAACAGAAAGGAGCAGGAAAGGAGGAGGTGGATGAAGGGAGATGGAGGAAGGGAAGGGAATGTGGCGGTACTTTCTCTCTGAGTGCTAGGCTGGGATAGTGACCCTCTCCTGCCCTCAGCACTCCCGGTTCTCAGAATCTATACCCTCAGCTCTCTGGCTCTCAGGTACAAGACATCATTTCACCTTCCTTTAGCTCAGCACAAGAAATCCCCCTGCTCTGTCCAACCCTAATCTGGACAGAGCAGCACCATGTGTCATGTACAATCTGATGACCCCAAAGCAAAGCAGACTCTCACGAAGCAACTGATTTGGAGACAGAAGGATTTTTAATTACTTCTTAAATGATGAAATGCCTTTTCATTATTTAAGGACCTTGTAACTGAGAGGCATTGATAGTGAAATAAAGCAATTAAAATATTAGTTTAATGGCCCCAATTAAAGTGACTCACATACCCCAGGTTTCTGTGTCCTGTCCTGTCCTGATGAGCTCGGAGTCACCTCCTCTAAGACACTGACTGACCCTATCTCTTCCACTCAGTATTTATGAGCCATTCTCCTTGCCTTTGCAAAGCTTACCCATCCTTTAAGAGCAGGGAGCCTCCCTTGCTTGTTCTTCTCTGAGCTTTTGTAGTCATTAATCCTACCTCTAGATCTTATTTGATGAGGTTAAAAAAAATAGCATATATATTACTCTATCATACAATTTGATAACTGCATTTCATTATAATTGGCTTCCTTTGTAATTCTATATATTTCACTTGTGCTCATGAAAATATTATTCTGTAAAGGGGTCTGAAAGCTCCATCCAGTGGGACCATGGCATAGAAGAGATTAAGAATCTCTGCTTCTACCATGTGTAAAACATATAGCTATAAAATATATAACAAAAGGAGCTCAGCTCGGGTCTGTGATGATCTAGAGGGATAGGATGGTGTGGGGAGGGAGGCTCAAGAGGGAAGGGAAATATGTATACTTAGAGCTGATTCACATTGTTGAACAGCAAAAGCTAATGTAACATTGTAAAGCAATTATCCTCCAATTAAAAAATTTTTTTTAACTTTTAAGTAAAAAAAAAATAAAAAGAATCTCTGCTGACACTCTCCTACTTTTGACTCTCCTGTCAGCTCAACTGAGGAGCCTGAAGTGGCTGGAGCAGTGGCCATCAGATGGCACGGGGGAAAGCACCTCGCCTTCCAGAAGCCACACCCTTCTGCCTACACTCGGGAAAACACTTGCAAGTAGGGCTTGTGGTTAATCAGACCAGCAAAGAGCCCTCTTTACTGCAGACGGAAGGCTGCAGTTGCTCACCAGGAGAAGGAGTTGTCAGATGAAAAGGAAGCCTGGGGTTCAGCCAGCTTGGACCCCCAGACAGGTTCAAAGAGATGACATCAGGGCCAGAAGGACCATCACTGCTGCATGTTGGACTGCAAGGAGGCTGAGATTATAGACTGAATCTGAATGTCCCTTCAAAATTCACATGTTGAAACCTAACCCCCAATGTGATGATAATAGGTCATGAGAAGAGAAGCCTCCTGTTCTAGGACTGCTGCTGCTGCTAAGTCGCTTCAGCCGTGTCCCACTCCATGCAACCCCATAGATTAGTGCCCTTTTAAAAAAGACAGGAGAGGGCCTCATCACCCCTTCTACCAGGTGGGTCCATGGCCAGAAGAATGAATGGGGAAGCCATCCATGAATGGGGAAGTGGTCCTCACCAGACACGGAGTCTGCCAGCGCCCTGATCTTGGACTTCCAGCCTGCAGACTGTGAGTCATACATTTCTGTTGTCTATAAGCCACCCAGTCTTGGCATTCTGCAACAGCAGCCCAAATAGTCTAAGACAGAGGCAGAGCTTTCTTAAATTCTCCCCTGCATTCAGAGCATACCTGGATTCAAATCCCATGTCTGCCCCTTCTTAGTTATGCAGTCGTGGCAGGAGCTGACCAGTCTGTGTCCTGTTTCCTCACCTGTATTATCACAGGGATAATAAGAGTAGGGATAATGAGAGTACCTGCATCGTGGGACTGTCAGGAGGGGGACATGAATTAAGAGGCTGGCATGTAGTAAGCAGTGTCTAAGTGCCAATTTTTTTTTGTTGCTTCTCCTCACGTAATCAGCCACTCATTGAGTGACATGGAGCACATTGCGTCTACTTCATGGAGGCCTGACACAGGGTGCGCATTCAATAATGGCCCACTGTTGTCATTTTGACCATGATTTCTAGCACCAGGCTCAGTACTGATTTTAGATGAATTAGTCAAGCCCCAATTTGGGAGGCTTGACTCTAGTGCAGGTGTCCTGAGATATCCATTGCCAAGAATGATGACTCTGGGTTCAGGAAACATGGTTAGACCTGTGACACATTCAAGCTGGAAGAAGATGGAGATGAGTCTGACATGAATAACCTGCTGATCACTCAACCTTTCCTGACTACCACTGCCTTACCCATCCTTCCAGGCCCAGCACCGCTCCCTCCAGGAAGTCCACTCTGGTTACTGCACCCTCAGGGATCCCTCCCTGCCATGAAGTTCTCAGCCCTAGCAATATGCACCCCTCAGCACTAGGCCTTCTGCTCTCCCCTAAATCACTCCCCAAGCACCTCAAGGACAGAACAACAGCTCCTCTGCCCTCTTTGGCTCATTGATATCTCCTGGCAGAGGACATGCATAAGGCACTGATTAATAGAATCAGTTTTCTACCACCTGCAAACAAAGGCACCTGTCCTGATTCATACCATACTCTTTTTTTCTAGCTTCTTTGCAGCCCTTGCAGTCCTCACACCATCACCTTAGAGTGAATGAAACATGTTTTACCAAAAGGAAACTAAGGCTCAGAGAGAGGAAGCAATTTGTCCTAACACTACAACAATGTCATTGCCAGGGTAGACATCAGCTCAACCATACTGCCTTGGGTCCCTAGTTATCTTCCCCATCACTCCATCACTCTGCTGAGAGCCTTGTTGTTGTGGATTGATGAAAGCAGGCAGGAACCACACTCCAAGCTGGATTCACAATGGGCGCAGCTTACTCCCATTAATCTCTCCTACGCAGAGACTCTAAGTTCACAGGTACAGTTAGCATAATCCCCTCTTCTGGAATTCAGTCTCTGCTCTTAATCTTTAGATTACTAACCTTCACTCTGATAACACATTCTTGTTTAATTTAAACAAGCCTCCTCACATTGCAATCAGAGTCTTCATCTCTTTCTGAGAATGGTTGAGTGTGGAAGTGGTGCAGGGACAGGAGAGAGGTTCTGGACATTTCTCTGGCTTCCATCAAATTTCGTTTTGGATTTTGTTTTGGATTTTGTTTTTTATCTTTGCACTGGGTCTTCATTGCGGTAAGCAGGTTACTCTTCTAGCTGTGGTAAACAGACTTCTCACTGCTTCTCTTGTTGCAGAGCAAGGGCTCTCCAGTGCATGGGTTTCAGTAGCTATGATTCATGAACTCAGTTGCCCCATGGTATGTGGAATCTCCCCCAACCAGGGATCAAACCTGTGTCCCCTGCACTGGGAGGAGGATTCTTTACCACTGGACCACCAGGGATATCCCATTGAGTCTTGTCTGAGCTCAAGAAAATAACCCTGCAAGCCTCAGACAAACTATTTTGATGAATTCTTTGGCCTCAGTTTCCCCAAATGGAAAATAAAGAATTTGGGCTAAACTCTACCCCAAGATGTCCAAGAAAGTCCCAGGAGTGGGTATGGGGTACAGCACTCTGTTCCTCCTCAACCAGAGCTGCTATATTTTATCTGCTTCCTAAGTTTTGTTTTTAATCTAATCAGAAACGTATAAATACATTCCCATCATAAATATCTAACCAACAAGGTTAAAAAACACCAAAATCATCAACTGGCTTTTGAACAACCATCAACAGAAGGACATTGAAACCCACCAAAAAAAGATACCCTATGTCCAAGGACAAAGGAGAAGCTGCAACGAAATAGTAGGAGGGGCACAATCATGATAAAATCAAATCCCGTATCTGCCAGGTGGGCGACCCACAAGCTGGAGAACAATAATACTAAAGAAGTTCTCCCACTGTTGGAAGGTTCTAGACTTCACATTCAGCAAAGGGACTGGGAATCCCCAGGGAATATGATTTTGAAGGCCAGCAGGACTTGATTATAAGAATTCCAGGACTGGGGGAATCAGAGACTCCATTATAGAGGGCACAAACAAAGTCCTGTGTGCACCAGGACCCAGGGGAAAGGAGAAGTGACCCCACAGGAGACTAAGCCAGACCTACCTGTGAGTGTTTGATAGGCTGCAGGAGACTCTCAAACACTCTCCCTCTTGCAATGGGTTGGCAATGGCTTGTCTCAGGGACACGGGCACTGGCAGCAACAGTCCTGGGAGAGGTGTGTTGGCATAAGTTCTCTTGGAGGTTGCCATTAGCCTACCATAAAGCCTGTAGACCAAAGGTGAGTTGCTTCAGGCCAGACAGCTAACAGGGAGGGAGTGCAGCCTTACCCATCAGCAGACAATTGGATTAAAACTTTACTGAGCATAGCACTGCCCACCAGAGCAGGATTCAGTTTTCCCCACAGCCAGCCCCTCCCATCAGGAAGCTTGCACAAGCTTCTTATCCTCATCCACTAAGGGAAGACAGAAGAAGCGAGAACTACAATGCCACAGCCTCCAGAATGTAAACCGCAATCGCAGAAAGCTAATCAAAATGAAGAGAAAAAGGATTATGTCCCAAATGAAGGGACAAGATAAATCCTCAGAAAAACAATTAAACAAAGTAGAAATAGGCAACCTTCCAGAAAAAGAATAACAATAATGGAGATCATCAAGGATCTTGGAAAAAGAATGGAAGCAAAGATTAAGAAGATGCAGGAAATGTTTACCAAAGACATAGAAGAGCTAAAGAATGAACAGAGATGAACAATACACTAGAAGGAATCAATAGAAGAATAACTCAGGCAGAAGAATGGATAAGTGACCTGGAAGACAGAAAGGTGAAAACCATTGCTGCAAAACAGAATATAGAAAAAAAAAAGTGCAAAAAAATGAAGGTAGCCTAAGAGACTTCTGGGGCAACATTAAATGCACCAATATTTGCATTAAAGGGGTCCCAGAAGGAGAAGAGAGAGAGAGAAGGGACACAAGAAAATATCTGAAGACATAATAGCTAAAACTCCCCTAACATGGGAAAGGAAATAGTCATCCAAGTCCAGGAAGCACTGATAAAAATTAAAGACAATACAGCATGCTTGGGGCTGGTGCATGGGGATGACCCAGAGAGATATTATGGGGAGGGAGGTGGGAGGGAGGTTCATGTTTGGGAACGCATGTAAGAATTAAAGATTTTAAAATTTTAAAAAAAAAATTAGTTCAACAAATAAAAAAAATAAAAAAATAAAGACAATAATTAGAAAAAAAAATAAATAACATACTTAAAAAAAATTAAAGACAAGCATAAAATATTAAAAGCAAAAAGGGGAAAAAAAAAAGACAAATAACATACAAGAGAACTCCCATAACATTATCAGTTGATTTCTCAACTAAAACTCGACGAGCCAGAAGGGAATGGCATGGTATATTACAGTTGATGAAAAGGAAGAGGCTACAACCAAGAATATTCTACCCAGAAAGACTCCTGCTCAGATTTGATGGAGAAATCAAAACCTTTACAGACAAGGAAAAGTTGAGAGAATTCAGCACCGCTAAGCCAGTTTTACAACAAATGCTAAAGGCAGAAAACACAAGAGAAAGAAAAGACCTACAAAAATTAAATCCAAAGCAATTAAGGAAATAGTAATAAGATCATACACAGTAATTACCTTAAATGTAAATGGATTAAATGCACCAACCAAAGGACATAGACTGGCTGGGTGGATACGAAAACTAGACCTACATATATGTTGTCTACAAGAGACCCACCTCAGACCTAGGAACACTTACAGAGTGAAAGTAAGGGGACAGGAGAAGGTGTTCCACACAAATGGGATTCATAAGAAAGCTGGAGTAGTGATACTCATATCAGACAAAATATACGTTTTAAAATAAGGTTGTTATAACAGATAAAGAAGGGCACTACATAATGATGAAGGGTTTAATCCAAGAAAAAGATATAAGCGGTTATTAATACATATGCACCCAACATAGGAGCACTTCAATATGTAGGGCAAATACTAACACCTGTAAAGGGAGAAATCAACAGTAACCCAACAATAGTGGGGGGCTTTAATACCCCAACTTCATCAAAAGGTAGACCATCAGACAGAAAATTAATGAGGAATCCAGGCCTTAAATGACACTTTAGATGAGTTAGACTTAACTGTTTGTAGAGGATTCCAACCGACAAGGTTAACTTCCCTTGACCACCGCTCCTAATTCTGGTTCCCCCCATCTCACACCCAGAGGTAACGTATTAGTTTGAGTTTTACAGTTTCTAGACTATTTATAGATATGTGTGTGCATGCTCTGTTGTGTCTGACTCTTTGTGACCCCGTGGACTGTAGTCCACTAGGCTCCTCTGTCCATGGGATTTCCCAGGCAAGAGTGCTGGAGTGGAGTGGGTTGCCATTTTCTACTCCAATTAGTATATATATTATAATAATATATAATGTCCTTAGAAAATGGACATTATTTGTTTATATGTGTGAGTTCTTTTAGTTTTTTGAAAGAAAATAACTTTGACATCTTACTCTTTAACTTGCTATTAGAGCAAGTCTTGAATATAACCCATGTAAAATATAACCTCGGAGAAGGCAATGGCACCCCATTCTAGTACTCTTGCCTGGAAAATCCCGTGGATGGAGGAGCCTGGTGGGCTGCAGTCCATGGGGTCGCTGAGGGTCGGACATGACTGAGCGACTTCACTTTCACACATTGGAGAAAGAAATGGCAACCCACTCCAGTGTTCTTGCCTGGAGAATCCCAGGGACAGGAGAGCCTGGTGGGCTGCCATCTGTGGGGTCTCACAGAGTTGAACACGACTGAAGTGACTTAGCAGAATATAACCCAATCTAGAATTGTCTCATTCTTTTTGCTTGCTACCAATTCACTTCATTATCAAGGCTCAGAAATAAATCAATAAAACATTTCCCACTTTCCTATGCTGCTGCTGCTGCTAAGTCACTTCAGTCGTGCCTGAGTCTGTGCGACCCCATAGACGGCAGCCCACCAGGCTCCTCTGTCCCTGGGATTCCCCAGGCAAGAACACTGGGGTGGGTTGCCATTGCCTTCTCCAATGCATGAAAGTGAAAAGTGAAAGTGAAGTCGCTCAGTCATGTCTGACTCTTTGAGACCCCATGGACTGCAGCCCACCAGGCTCCTCCGTCCATGGGATTTTCCAGGCAAGAGTGCTGGAGTGGGCTGCCATCGCCTTCTCCGCACTTTCCTATAGTTGTTCTCTTTCCTTTTGTAGTTTCCAAACCAGAAAACCACATAGACTCACATCAAAGCCTTTAACAGATAACAAGAGGAATCATTTGTGAAAGGAAAATGTCATTGTGACATGCATTATTTGAAATAAAAACTTCATCTGGCGTTACAAATCAAGATGGCGGAGTAGGAGAATGTGTGCTCATCTCCTCCTGCAAGAGCATCAGAATGGCAACTAGCTGTTGAAAACCAGCAGGAGGACACTGAAACCCATCAAAAAATGAAATCCCACATCCAGAGATGAAAGTGAAAAAGTTTCTTGATGAAAGTGAAAGCGGAGAGTGAAAAAGTTGACTTAAAGCTCAACCTTCAGAAAACTAAGATCATGGCATCTGGTCCCATCACTTCATGGCAATTAGATGGGGAAACAATGGGAACAGTGAGAGACTTTATTTTTAGGGGCTCCAAAATCACTGCAGATGGTGATGGCAGCCATGAAATTAAAAGACACTTGCTCCTTGGAAGAAAATCTATGACAAACCTATTAATATGCTAGAGAGCATATTAGAAAGCAGAGACATTACTTTGCTGACAAAGGTCCATCTAGTCAAATCTATGGTTTTTCCAGTAGTCATGTATGAATGTGAGAGTTGGATTATAAAGAAAGCTGAGCACCGAAGAATTGATGCTTTTGAACTGTGGTGTTGGAGAAGACTCTTGAGAGTCCCTTGGACTGCAAGGAGATCAAACCAGTCAATCCTGAAGGAAATCTGTCCTGAGTATTCATTGGAAGGACTAATGCTGAAACTGAAACTCCAATATTTTGGCCACCTGATGCAAATAACTGACTCTTTGGAAAAGACCCTGACGCTGGGAAGGATTGAAGGTAGGAGGAAAAGGGGATGATAGAGGATGAGATGGTTGGATGGCATCAGAGACTTGATGGATGTGAGTCTGAGCAGGCTTCAGGAGATGGTGATGGAAGAGGAAGCCTGGTGTGCTGCAGTCCACGGGGTTACAAAGAGATGGACACAACTGAGCAACTGAACTGAACTGAACTGAGCATCCAAAGAGCCACAAGATGGTAAGAGGGGTGCAATCATGAGAAAATCAAATCCCATACTTGCTGGGTGAGTGACCCACAACCTGGAGAACGATAATAACAAAGAAGTTCTCCCACTGTTGTGAAGGTTTTGAGATGTATCATTGGGCTTCCCAGCCTGGGGATCCAGCAAAAGGACTAGGAATTCCCAGGGAATATGACCTTGAAGGCCAGCAGGATTTGATTACAGGACTCCCACAGGACTGGGGGAGACAGAGATTCCACTTTTGGAGTGCACAAACAAAATTTTGCACAAATCAGGACCCTGGGGAAAGGAGCAGTGACCCCACAAGAGACTGAACCAGACCTATCTGGTAGTGTCGGAGGGTCTCCTGTGGAGGTGTGGGTCAGCAGTGGCTCACCACAGGGACAGAGGCACTGGCAGCAGCAGTCCTGGGGGGTGCCCCTTGGCAAGTGAGACTTCTTGGAGGTGTCATTAACCTACCATAGAGCCTGGAGACTCCAAGGCTGGGTCATCTCAGGGCAAACAACTAACAGGGAGGGAGCACAGTCCCACCCACCAGCAGATAATTGCATTAAAGTTTGACTGTGCCCAACCCTGCCCACAAGAACAAGACCCAGTTTTCCCCACAGACAGTCCCTCCCATCAGCCTCTACCACCAGAGGGCAGACAGAAGAAACAAGAACTACAATCTTGCAGCCTCCAGAAGGAAAACCACAACCACAGAAAGTTAATTGAAATGAAAAGGCAGAGGATTATCTCCCAGATGAAGAAACTAAAGACGTCAGTCGCTCAGTCTTGTCTGACTCTGCAACCCTGTGGACTCTAGCCCACCAGTTTCCTCTGTCTATGGAGTTTTCCAGGCAAGAATTCAGGCATGGATAGCCATTCCCTTCTTCAGGGGACCTTCCTGGCCCGGGGATTGAACCTGCGTTTCCTACATTGCAGGCATGTTCTTTACAATTGAGCCACCAGGGAAGCCCCAGATGACAAGATAAAACCCCAGAAAAACAACTAGATGAAGTAGAGACAGACAACCAAATCCAGGAAGCACAGAGAGTCCCAGGCAGGATTGTAATCTCACTGACAAAAATTAAAGATAAATTTAAAACATTAAAAGGGGGAAAATGACAAATATTAATAACGTATAAGGGAACTCCCATAAGGTTATCAGCTGATTTCTCAATAGAAACTCTACAAGCCAGAAGGGAATGGCACAATGTATTTAAAGCGATGAAAGGGAAGAATCTAACAACCAAGAATATTCTACCCAGTAAGACTCTTGTTCAGATTTGATGGAGAAATCAAAACCTTTCCAAACAAGCAAAAGTTAAGAGAATTCAGTGCCACCAAGCCAGCTTTACAACGAATGCTAAAGGAACTTCTCCAGGCAGGAAACCCAAGAGAAGGAAGAGAACTACAATGAATAAATCTCAAACAATCAAGAAAATGGTAGTAGGATCATACATATGGATAATTACCTTAAATGTAAGTGGATTAAATGCACCAACCAAAAGACAGACTGGCTGGGTGATTGAAGACATGTGCTTATATATGTACTTCCACTTACCACATTACTCTACTTAACCCCCTAAATTGTAAGTAATTATTTTATGCTGTTAGGTTAATCATGATTCCATTATGGCTTACAATTATAAATATTTTATATTTTTGTCTGGCTATTAATTGTGAAACTGATTAACATCTTTTACTATTGTGATTGCGGTGTGCTGTGCTTAGTCACTCAGTCGTGTCCAACTCTTTGTAACCCCACGGACTGTAGCCCGCCAGACTCCTTCGTCCATGGGGATTCTCAAGGCAAGAATACTAGAGTGGGCTACCATGCCCTCCTCCAGGGGATATTCCCAACCCAAGGATCGAACCTAGGTCTCCTGCATTGCAACCAGATTCCTCACCAGTTGAACCACCAGGGAAGCCCACTAATGTGATTACCTAACTATTATTCATTTTGATACCATTGTATCATGATTGGTCAAAAGAAGATAATAGAATTCTGTATCACTAAAACCACCATTTAATAGAAATATCTGTAACTACTTTTTAAAATCCAGATACACTTTAGAATTATCTGGAATTTTTTGAAAAATACAAATGCCCAGGTATTGTTTTTTCTCCAAAGCTCCAGATGTAGTCTAATGAGCAGACAGGTTTAAAAACAACTGGACTATATGATGATCTTTACCTTTTATCTAGTTTCACTTTTTCTATTTCATATTCAGCACTCCCATTTCTTTTAGTTCATGTTTTCCAGTTTCTCCATGTTTTTTTGTTTTTGTTGTTGTTCTTTCTCAAGCTTTTATCAAGGGCAATAGAAAAGTTTATATAAATACATATATTTTAGAAAACTTATTAAATTTTGCTTAGTTAAAAAAATTATGACATTTTGGTTCCACTTGTTTGACAAAGTATGAATAGAATGCTGGATTTCTAATTTATATTTACTCAAAGTTTTGATACAGCTCCATTTATTCTAGCACTAGTATTAGTGGGAACAGTGACAGACTTTATTTTCTTGGGCTCCAAAATCACTGCGGATGGTGAGTGCAGCCATGAAATTAAAAGATGCTTGTTCCTTGGAAGAAAAGCTATGACAACGTATTAAAAAAGCAGAGACATTACTCTGCTGACAAAGGTCCATATAGTTGAAGCTATGGTTTTTCCAGTAGTCATGTATGGATGTTCCCTGGTGGCTCAGAGGTTAAAGTGTCTGCCCACAATGCAGGAGACCTGGGTTCGATCCCTGGGTTGGGAAAATCCCCTGGAGAAGGAAATGGCAACCCACTCCAGTATTCTTGCCTGGAGAATCCTATGGACGGAGGAGCCTGGTGGGCTACAGTCCATGGGGTCGCAGAGTCAGACACACCTGAGCAACTTCACTTTCACTTTCACTTTCATATATGGATGTGAGAGTTGGACCATAAAGAAAGCTGAGTGCCAAAGAACTGATGCTTTTGAACTGTGGTGTTGGAGAAGACTCCTGAGAGTCCCTTGGACTGCAAGGAGATCAAACCAGTTCATCCTGAAGGAAATCTGTCCTTTAGGATTGATGCTGAAGCTGAAACTCCAATACTTCTACCACCTGATGTGAAGAACTGACTCACTGGAAAAGACCCTGATGCTGGGAAAGACTGAAGGCAGAAGAAGGGAATGACAGAGGATGAGATGGTTGGATGGTATCACCGACCCAATGGACATGAGCTTGAGCAAGCTCTGGGGGATGATAAAGGACAGGGAGGCCTGGTGTGCTGCAGTCCATGGGGTCACAAAGAGTTGGACATGACTGAGCAACTGAACAACAAAGTATTACTGCTAAAATTTTAGCAATCTTATTATTTTAGTGATTAAAAAAAATCTTGAATGAGGCTTGAAACTTTTAATCCAATTCTGAAAATATAAGGAAATACTGCGTTTAAGTAAGCCAGAAAGAAAAACACCAATACAGTATACTAATGCATATATATGGAATTTACAAAGATGGTAACGATAACCCTGTATGCGAGAAAGCAAAAGAGACACAGATGTGTAGAACAGTCTTTTGGACTCTGTGGGAGAAGGCGAGGGTGGGATGATTAGAGACAGTAGCATTGAAACATGTATATTATCATATGTGAAACAGATCGCCAGTCCAGGTTCAATGCATGAGACAGGGCGCTCAGGGCTGGTGCACTGGGATGACCCAGAGGGATGGGATGGGGAGGGAGGTGGGAGCTGGGTTCAGGATGCGGAACACATGTACACCTATGGCTGATTCATGTCAATGTATGGCAAAACCACTACAATATTGTAAAGTAATTAGCCTCCAATTAAAATAAATAAATTTAAAAATAAATAAATAAAAAGTACTTAAAAAACCAAAGTAAATAAATAAATAAAAAATCTTGAATGAGGCATGATGCTTTTAATCCAATTATGAAAATATAAATACTGTGTTTAAAAGGAAACAAGAAATTAACATGTTATGTATTATTAACTAAAGTAGAGATTTTGTTCAAATTTCATAAAATTTTATGCTGGTGTCCATTATTTGTTTTCATACCTTATTCTGGATTCCATATTGTATTTAGTTTCATTGAGCAGCTTCAACTGCATGCAACAAATTCTGATAAATTATCTTTTCATATATGTTTTGTTACAAATATTTTCTAATTTTTCTTGTTATGGCTCCTTAGATACACCCATCATTTAAAAGTAGACATTTAATTTCCAAATACATTGCCTTTTTAAAGTGTCCCTGATATTAATTTCTCATTTTGGTATTAATTTCTCATTTAAATACTTTCTTCTTTGCAATCACCCTCTGTGTTTTTTCCAATCTTCTAACCTTCTTGAGGCTTTCAATCACTGAGTCAAAGATCTCTCTTGGCAAATGTCACATTGTGTTTGAAAATAAGTGGGTTATTTTCAATATATTTTTATATTGATATCTAACATAATGCCACAGTGATAAAAGAATAGTCTCTGGATGATTTCAATCCTTTTAGGCCATGAAATTTTTGCACCTTGTTTTATGTCCCTGGGTATGCTCCAGTATCTCTTGGTTTATAGTCTATGGGAACTTGAATAGAATTTGTGCCCTGCTTTGTGTGAAAATTGTATAAATCTTAATTATGTTGAATTAAGGGCTTTTCAGGTCTAGTGTATCCTTCTACTTTTCTGTCTATTCATTCTGTTAATTTTTGAGAGATTTACATTGAAGCTTCAACTAAAAAGTCTTAATTTCTCTACTTAAAAAAGAATTAATTGTAATACATGGTGGGACTACATGCAATTTTGTTCCGTATTTTCCAATCTACTGTAAATCTGTTCTCATACTCTCATAATGTAAAAGATTTTAAAAAGTTAAAAAAAAACCTTCATCTGACTTAAAAAAAAAAAATGTGTGTGTCTCAAAAATACCAAAAAGAAAAAGCGGAGTGTTTTAATCATCCCCAGAGGGCAATGTTGCCCTCAGTGGAGCAGACCCACTGGGTTCCCACCAGTTCTGTACAGTTGCTCCTGGGGGGACCTGAGCTCACTGGTTTCACATTTCCAAATGATGCTGTAACTCCCCTTCAGGTTCGCAGCTGCCTTGACAGCCTACACCTTAATCTGGCCTTGGTTCAAATTTTTCAAATTAAAAAATTCAAGAGGAGAGAATGCAGAACAAGGTCACTCAGTGATTGAACAATAGGGAGCCAAAATCTCAACCTTTTCCTCAGTTTAAAAACAAGGCCCATTAAGTCCAGGCTACGAGATCTAGAATGAAGCGAGGAGGAGGTGATGTTCGATTCTCCTTTGTGTGTTTGAACCAAGTTACTGAGACCCTGTACACACAGCCACAGAGTCAGCCTCTGTTGCTATGTGGTGGTGAGCAACAGAAACAGACTGGCCAATGGAAGCAAAACTCAGCAACAAGAGAAATAAAACTTGGAAGCATCTGGGGTAGCTTATGGAATGGAATAAAAAGCAAAAGGACGAGGCTTTAGAAGGATATGTCCCAGGGAAGATCTGGGTTTCAAGGGAGTGGTCTCTTTGAAATGCCTTCTCCGGGATGGTCTGCTTCCCAGTATTCTATCTTTATGTCATCTGCTCAAGATTCAAATTCCTACTAGACTTCACCTAGCCAAGCTCAGTCACCTCCCATCCTCTGGCTAGGGGAGGGCAGGCACCTTGATTGACAGCCTTACCAGCTCCTGCAGAGATAGTTTGCTAAGAAAATTCAGGGTCCCACAGTTACCAGAAAGAGGAAAGATAAACACTGAAGAAGGAAAAACTTGGATGCCCATTCTGTTAGATGACCAGTTCACAATTATTGACTGACTTCAGTGCCTGATAGACGCTGGTTAGAGAAGGAGGAAGTGAGTGGAAGAAGAAGAGGACAAAGAAGAAAAGAGGGGGAGGGGAAAGAGGAGGAGGAGCAGGAGGAATCAGGAAAGGTGCTGTGAGGGCCCTGGGGACCTGAGTAGAAGGGTTCAGCCCAGGCTGTAGAGCCTCCTCTTTCTGTTCCCCTAACTAGTGACCATCATTCCATCTTAAAATAGAGCTTGTAGTTAGTCCAATCTCTGATCCACCATCTTTTGAAGATCTCTTTTTTCCTGGACATTTCTCTGGCTCTGTGTGGGTTTTGTCTGGCCTGAAGAAATTAACACTGCAATAAAATATTCTGATAATACCATACCCACAGCCTCAGATCTGCACAGAGTTGATAAACTTAAAAAATACAAAACACTTGACTGTGCTGCTGCTGCTAAGTCACTTCAGTCGTGTCCGACTCTGTAGGACCCCATAGATGGCAGCCCACCAGGCTCCCCAGTCCCTGGGATTCTCCAGGCCAGAACACTGGAGTGGGTTGCCATTTCCTTCTCCAATGCATGAAAGTGAAAAGTGAAAGTGAAGTCGCTCAGTTGTGTCCAACTCTTCGCGACCCCATGGACTGCAGCCCACCAGGCTCCTCCGTCCATGTGATTTTCCAGGCAAGAGTACTGGAGTGGGGTGCCATTGCCTTCTCCGAAAACACTTGACAGTATAGAATAATGTTCTTAGTGTCATTTTTGATTGCAAATTTATAAAAATAACATGGTTGAAATTATGCTATATATAAAGCTTATGACATGCTTTTCTTACTTATAAGAAACATTTTCCTATGTCCCTAAAATTCTTGTAATTTCAGTGTCTGTAGAATATTCTACCTTATAATGACAATATAATTCATTAATGCCAATGGTTAAGGGCTTAGAGTCTCTACTAAGAAGTACCTGGGTTCAAATCCTACCATTTTCTTGTTAACACTAGCCATATTGCTTATTCCCCTCTGGTTTCAGTTTCCCCATCTGTACATGGAGATAATAATAATACCTTCCTCCTAGGTTGTCAGGAGGATTAAATAAGAGGACACATGTAATGCTCTTGGCACAAGGATACCCATGTTACTGACCTCAGGTCTGGCTGATTGCTGCCTGAAAATTAACACTAGAAAAGCAAATGTTGGTAGAAAGAAATGTTGATTTAGTCAGAAAAGCCAGCAATCTGGGGAGAAGGTGGATTCATGTTCCCCAAACCAACTCTGAAGATTCTGCTTGTCCATGAAAGTTCTTAAAGGGAAAGAAGGAAGTAATCTCTTTAATTATTGATCTCAATAATCTTAATCATTGAGATGTGGTGGTGATTTAGTCACTAAGTTGTGTCCAACTCTTGCAACCCAATGGACTGTAGCCCACCAGGCTCCTCTGTCCATGGGATTTTCCAGGCAAGAATACTGGAATGGGTTGCCATTTCCTTCTCCAGGGGATCTTCCGGAGCCAGGAACTGTACCAGGGTCTCCTGCATCACAGGCGGATTCCTGCGTTGCAGGCAGATTCTTTACCAACTGAGCTACAAGGGAAGCCCCTAATCATTGAGATAGAGAATTAGATTCATCACTGTCTCCTACTGTGTGCACACTTGTTGTCAACACTTGTTGACGCCTTCTGATCTTTAGATGCTATCTTGTTCACAGTTTGTTCACAAGATTACCGAAGGGGAAGCTAAGGAAGAGATCTGGTCATTTGTTAATTACTTATTCCTCATTTTACTTCTTTGGGCTATGGAAAGAACCAACATGTCTAGCTAAGCATTGTGTGATCAAAAGATTTCAAAATTGTGCTTTGTCTTGAGATAAGTAGAAGATGAGGGCACTTGGCTTAAGGTTAATTACAATGTAGCTTTGCTAAAGTTATTGTAAGACAAAAAGGAGCCTCCTGCAGGTAGCTCTTTCCTGTTAAAGAGCTCTTTCCTGCCAAAAGCTGCGTGCACCCAGAGTAAGTACCTATAAGTTTTCATTGGTATCATAAGAGGATTTTTTCCTTCAAGTTTTTGCAAATGTAAATGGCTCTGTATTGAAAATTCCAGAGAGATCCCTGAAGTTAGAATTTCTGGCTATGCACTTCTTCAAGGTTCTCACTACAGTTTGTCAGTTCTGCAGTATTATTTACAATAGAAAAAAGTCTGCCTATATGTGGACCTGCACAATTTAAATCTATGTTGTTCAAGATACTTACTGTATTGACAATAAGGTCTCAACCTGTCTCTGTCTGCCTCTTTCACTCCCTATCCCACTATGTCATCCAGACTCCTGTTTTGACTATCCCCTATCCCCAGCCCCAAGTATGGCTCACTCATCTACAGTCCTATAGGAAACCAGCATCTGGGGTCTTGTCACAGAGAAGAGCCCAAGATTCAAATATTGATTTTGCTTTGCAATTTGGAGACTGCTTTGATTAGCCTGCATTGTGTCAACATTTTACACTACCTGTTATCTCTGTGCTTTCTTCATTTATCCATCCAGATAAAGTAATTTCAGGAGCATTGGTCGCCATTCTGTGCACCATTTAATTTAGCCTTTTTTTTTTTTTTTAAAGATGTGTGCCTGCCTGGTCCCATCAGTGTCTTTTTTCAGAGCAGTGGTTTTGTTTCTATGGCAACTGAAAGGTCTATTGTAATCAAATAATTGAGCCCCATTAAATTGCAATCTTCTCAGCCCCACTACAGTTTGCTCTGACTTTTATGCTATATTATGCTGCTTTTCTTCTGTATTCTCAGTCAGGCAGTTGCCATTCATTCCACTGTGATGGGCAGAGGCCACTCAAATAACACTCTAGACGTCTAGAATAGTCATTAAAAAAGATGATATGCCCCTCAAAAGCCAAAGTGTATATGTGCAATTGCCCTTTTAAAACAGCAAAAACCCTCCAAAATATTTGTCTTAACAACATTCTTGTGTCATAATTGCCTTTGATTTACATATTTGACTCCAAGTTGGATTAGGCCTTTCTCATCCCATAATAACAATACTAATAAGCTACCATATATTGAATATATACTATGTGCCAGGCCGCATGCTAAGTCTTTTTTTAAAGTTTTTAAAATTTCATTTTATATACAAAGAGATAGCATTGTTTCTGCATAAGGCAGGTGTCTTGAATGACCCATTCAAGGAAGTTCATTTAGCCCAACTTAATGAAGCTGATGTCCTTCAAGTACTGCTGTAAACCCTGGCTGCACATATTGAGGCTGTGTTTCTGAATTAGACTGTGCTAATCTGAGCAGACCCATCAAGAGTGAAAACCCTGGCCACATTTTCTTGCACGGCTGTAGTAGAGCAGCTCGTGGCCCGTGTTCTACTAGGCTTCAACAAGGCAAAAGTGCTAATTCTTTTTTAAATTATTAGTTGTTATTCAATAAACTACAAACTTTCAAATTTTAAGTGTGGTGCATTTTCAGGCAAGGAAGCAGAGAGGACATGAGGTCCCACAGAGACATTGGAAAGAGGGTTTTGGGCTTTGAGAGCTATTGGTTACAGGCTATTCTCCAGGGGCAGATGCTGACACACACAGAGGGAGAGCTGGAAGTTTATTTAAGATAGATTGGGTGTTTCTTGGAAAACATATCTTAAGAATGAAGAGACAGAAAGGAGTCTGTCCCTCGCCACTCATCTGCTCAATATCCTCTCTAAAGTAATCCCACCTTCTTCCTTGGAAATGAGCTCTGACTGCCTGATTAAGGATGCCAAAGAAAAGCAGCATAATATAGTAAAAAAAAAAAAAAAAGGCAGAGCAAGAAAAACAGTTAGTGAATTAATGTCCTGATTTCCTTTTGGGGAATGATCTTTCCTCCACTGTGTGGTGTCTTGGTGGGAGAGTAAATCAAGGATCCTACCCCTCGCTATAGAAAGCAAAGTGACCAAGCCTGGCACAGCTGGGAGAGGGCACGTGGCCTAAGAGAGGCTTGGTCAACAGCTCCAGAAGTCCTTCCAACAAACGTCCTTTTGCTTAATTAAGCCAGAGTTGGTTTCTGTTGTTTGCAGCCAAAGAAACTAAGGTAAGGACCTAGTTCTGAGAAGCAGAGGAGCACAGCTTAGTAGGACATAAGTCCATGAGAGAAGAGGGCTCAAAGGCAGATCTTAACCAGGCATGCCAAGGCCCACCCTAGGAATGGGGAAATAAGTGGGACCATTATCTTCTTGATTTAAATTTCTGGCACCTAAATATTTACAAATAATTCATCTGACAAAAGACTTAAATCCAGAATATACAAGGAACAAATACAACTAAATAAAAAGAATACAAAAGAGTCCAATTTTTAAATGGGCAAAAGATTTAAATATACAATTCAAGAAAGAAAATGTGGCTATTAAACACATGGCAAAATGCTCAATATCATTAATCCTTCAGTACAGATCAGTTCAGTTGCTCAGTTGTGTCCCACTCTTTGTGACCCCATGAATCGCAGCCTGCCAGGCCTCCCTGTCCATCACCAACTCCCGGAGTTTCCCCAAACTCATGTCCATCGAGTTGGTGATGCCATCCGGCCATCTCATCTTCTGTCGTCCCCTTCTCCTCCTGCCCTCAGTCCCTCCCAGCACGAGGGTCTTTTCCAATGAGTCAGCTCTTCTCATCAGATGGCCAAAGTTTGGAGTTTCAGCTTCAGCATCAGTCCTTCCAATAAACACCCAGGACTGGTCTCCTTTAGGATGGACTGGTTGGATCTCCTTGCAATCCAAGAGACTCTCAAGAGTCTTCTCCAACACCACAGTTCAAAAGCATCAATTCTTCGGCACTCAGCTTTCTTCACAGTCCAACTGTGAAAATTTTGAGCATTACTTTACTAGCGTGTGAGATGAGTGCAATTGTGTGGCAGTTTGAGCATTCTTTGGCATTGCCTTTCTTTGGGATTTGAATGAGAACTGACCATTTCCAGTCCTGTAACCACTGCTGAGTTTTCCAAATTTGCTGGCATATTGAGTGTAGCACTTTCACAGCATCATCTTTCAGGATTTGAAATAGCTCCACTGGAATTCCATCAACTCCACTAGCTTTGTTCGTAGTGACGCTTCCTGAGGCCCACTTGACTTCACATTCCAGGATGTCTGGCTCTAGGTGAGTGATCACACCATCGTGATTATCTGGGTCATGAAGATCTTTTTTGTACAGTTCTTCTGTGTATTCTTGCCATCTCTTCTTAATATCTTCTGCTTCTGTTAGGTCCATCCCATTTCTGTCCTTTATTGAGCTGATCTTTGCATGAAAAATTCCCTTGGTATCTCTAATTTTCTTGAAGAGATCTCTAATCTTTCCCATTCTGTTGTTTTCCTCTATTTCTTTGCATCGATCCTTAGAGATTTGCAAATAAAAACCACAATGATATACTAATACATACCCAGTAGAATGTCTACAATCAAAAGACAGATATAGTAAGTGTTGGTGAGGATGTGGAGAAAACAGAACCCTCATGCCTTAATGCTTTTGGTGCAGTCACTTTGGGAAACAGTTTGACCTTTTCTTAAAAAGTTAAACCTAACATTTCCATATAAACCAACAATTCTACTTCTAGGTATCTACCCAAGAGAAGTGAAAACATATGATTACACAAAGATCTGTATCCAAATGTCTATAGAAGCTTTATTTATAATAGTCAAACAAATGAAAACACTCCACACATCAATTCTAGTGAATGCTCAGTGATAAAAAAAGGAAGGAAGTTATGATACATACTATAAGCCAATGATCCTCAAAAACATTATGTTAAAAAAAAAAAAACAGACACAAAGACCACATATTGTGTGATTCCATTTACATGAAATACTCAGAAAAAAACAAATCTATAGACAAATATCCAGAAAAGGAAATGGCAATTCACTCCTGAAGAATTTCATGGGCAGAGGAGCCTGGTGGGCTACAGTTCATGGGGTCACAAAGAGCTGGACATGTCTGAGCAACTAACAGAGACAAATAACAGATTAATGATTGCCTTTGGCTAGGGATAGGAACAGGGAATGATTGCAAATGAACATGAAAAATCTTTTTGGGATGACAAAAACATGTTCTAAAAGTGGATTTTACAATTCTGTAAATTTGCTAAAAATCATTGAATTTTATACTTAAAAATGAGTCACTTTAATAGTATATAAACTATGTATCAAAGGCTATTTTTAAAAACCCCATCTCTCATTTCTGGGAAGAAGGCATAGAGAAGAAGTTGCTTTCTACCCATTGTCAGTTCAATTCAGTTTAGTTGCTCAGTTGTGTCTGACTCTTTGCGACCCCATGGACTGCAGCACGCCAGGCCTCCCTGTCCGTTACCAGCTCCCGGTGTCTACCCAAACTCATGTTCTTTGAGTCAGTGATGACATCCAACCATCTCATCCTCTGTTGTCCCCTCTCTGCCTGCCCTCAATCTTTCCCAGCATCAGGGTCTTTTCAAACGAGTCAGCTCTTCGCATCAGGTGGCCAAAGTATTGGAGTTTCAGCTTCAGTGTCAGTCCTTCCAATGAACACTCAGGACTGATCTCCTTTAGGATGGACTGGTTGGATCTCCTTGTAGTCCAAGGGACTCTCAAAAGTCTCCTCCAACATTGTACCCATTGTAGCTTCTACTCATTGTAGCTGACGTTAAATGTTATGTCTCTGGTGTGAAGAACATGTAAATTCCTAAAACAATGAAACTAGAAGGGCCCTTATAGCAGTTTTAGTTAAATTCTCTTTTTTAAAGTGACAAAAATCCAACTTAAAATGGTTTAGTCAAAATAACAAGTGTCAATTATCTTACATAAGTGAAAATTTCAAGGGCATGTTGGTTTCAGACACATCCGCATCCAAGGGCTCAAATGATGTCACCAGTTTTTTTCATCTTCCTTCTTTCTCTCTGTCTCTCAATTCAGATTTCCTCCTATATCAGCTCTTGTATCCATGAGATGGCCCCAGAAAGTTCTTTAAATACATCAATCCCGAAGAAAAGAGATCCTTTTCCCCAACAGCTTCCGCTTACTAACCTAACAAATCACACTCTAGTTTCTGATTCAGTTGGGCAATCTGGTACACCGACATAGTTTGAGAGAAGGAAAAAATTGATTCCCCAAAGGAAAATCAAATTATAATAATCAGAAGAGGATTGGATGCTTGGCAGGCAAAAATAAGAGAAGGAGGTGGGAGGGGGGTTCATGTTTGGGAACGCATGTACATCAGTGGTGGATTCATGTCAATGTATGGCAAAACCAATACAGTATTGTAAAGTAAAATAAAGTAAAAATAAAAATTAAAAAAAAATAAGAGAAGTTCAATAGAGAAAGCATTTGGTTATACCCTGAGGCCAATAGAAAGTTGGAGCCTTGCCTAAGGCAGCAGGGAAGCTCAGAGGAGTGTGGCAATCATGTGCTTCCCCAAGCCCACAGGACAAGCAAGTTTCGGCGTCCAGTGGGCGATGTGGGTCAACATCATGGAGAGCGCACACCAAGTCTTCCCTCACATCAGGATATTGCACGGGTTGTTCTCTGTGCCAGACTACTGTATCAGAGAGAATCCTGGCGGCAAAAAAGGGTTACATTCAAAGAGGGTAATTATCTTAGTCCATTCAGGCTGCTATAATTGAATACCACAAACTGGATGGCTTGTAGATGACAGATATTGATTTCTCACAGTTCTAGAAGCTGCAAAGTTCAAGATTAAGGTGCTAGCAGATTCCATGTCTGGTGAGAGCCTGATTCATAGAGAGCTGCCTTCTTGCTGTGACTTCAAATGGTGGAGAGGCAAAGGATCATCTCTCCGGGATCTCCTTCCCATTCTTGGGGGCTCTGCCCTCATGACAAAATCACCTCCCATAGGCCTCACCTCCAAATATCATCACATTGGAGATCAGGTTTTTTTTCTTTTTAATTTATTTTTTTATTGAAGGATAATTGCTTTACAGAATTTTATTGTTTTCTGTCAAACCTCAGCATGAATCAGCCATGGGTATACATATATCTCATCCCTTTTGAGGCTCCCTCCCACCCCTCTAGGTTGATACAGAGCCCCTGTTTGAGTTTCTGGAGCCACATAGCAAATTCCTGTTGGCTGTCTATTTTACATATGGTAATGTAAGTTTCCATGTTACTCTTTTCATACATCTCACCCTCTCCTCCCCTCTCCCTGTGTCCATAAGTCTATTCTCTATGTCTGTTGGAGATCAGGTTTTAACACACGAGTTTTGGGGAGATATAAACATTCAGTCTATAGCAGTAACTTTTCTGAGTTTAATGATGGGAATTCTTAGAAAGTTGCAAACAGGCCTAAGGGAAACACCACCCAGGGACTAACAACAGCTGAGCTGGAATCACAGCTAGGCCTTAAAGAGGCGAGGAGGGAGCAGCTGCTGGGAAAGGGTGAGCTGGCAGTTGAAAATGAACACCCTCTCAGCAAAGGCAGGTTCTCCAAGAAACAAATGCCAAGATGAGATTAAACATGCTAGGATCTTATTAGGGAGAACATTTAAAAGAGAAAATGGGAGGGGACTCAGAAAGGTTGGGAGGAGCATCAGACATGATGTGATTCTGACTCCAAGTGAAGAATAGAGGAAGAAGGATGATTGGACTAAGAACGTTTTGACAAGATTGTCAGGAGCCAAAACTGACAGTTAGAGGAATCCCAGATCTCTCAGGAATGCCTTAGTATCCCTACTGCACAGGCTAAACGTCTGGGAGCAGCCCATGCAAGACATGGCCTTGGAGCAGTGCAGGGATGGGCTTCAGAGCACAGCAGCCAGTGCCTTCAGTTATGTTCCCTGTAGTCAGAGACGACTTGTGGTTGACACAGGCTGACACAGGCTGACACAGCTGCGGCCATCCGTAGAGGAATGCTACCTCAGACAAGGAGGGAGCAGAGGAATAAATACCACCATTCATCTGCTCCCTGTACTCACCTCTTGGGGGTGCCTCCCATTGGCCAAACCCACTCGAGAACCTGGAGTGACAGTCCCTGGAGGCCGTGCCTGGAGCACAGAGATGGAGAATGGAAAGCGAATCCGGAGGGGCAAACATGAGAACTCTTCCTCCCCCACTCTCTTCACCTAATCATCTCCTACAAAACTCTCATATTGCAGCTCAAATATCTTTTCTCCAGGAAATCTCACCCGATCCACAGGGAGTGAGATCAGGGAGCAGTTTCAAGCATTTTTGAAGCTTTCTGGGCCTTCTGTTGTTTATAGTTATTTATGTTTATAACTTTAATGGTCATAAAATAAGTTTGAAAACTGGAAACTGATGCCCACAAAAACCTGGAGTAAGATACACTATGGAGAAAAGGAATTGTTGAGGGAACATTCCTCCTGCTCCTCCAGCACTGGCCTGCCTAAGGCTCTCCACCCCTTTACCTCCTCCTTACCCTTCCTCCCTCCCTCTCTCTCCTTCACCTCCTCCTTCACTTCCTTCATCCCCCCTTCTTTCTTCCTCCCATTCTCCTCTTTCTCCTTTTCCTCCTCCTTCTTTTTCTTCTTTCTTCTCTTCTTTCTGTCTCTCCTTTTTCCCTCCCTAGGATTGTCTTTTCCACCAAAAGGAAAAGCCAAATGTCTTTCATTTACAAATGAGGATTCACAACACCACCAACCTGAGTTAGTGAGTGAAAAGGGGCATTCAGTTCGGTTCCATCTGTATTTCCAAGTATGGACAAGTTTTATGTCTCCTATCCACCTCCACAAATGAGGGGTTTGTCTTCAAGTATTCAACACCCTCATTTCCTGGTACAAAAAGAAAAGGAATTGGGTAAAAATCAGTGTTCAGGAAATGAGGCAGAGGTTGGGCTGACAGCCCCTTTCTTCCTGATTCTGAGACTAATTATAGGTCTTAAAGTTACGGGCCAAGGTCGTGACAAGTGACATCAGTGAGCCAAGGCCTGACATAAGTCAACAACGAGTGGTGAGGACTATGGATCTTTCCCTCATTTTCAATTCAGTTCAGTTCAGTCACTCAGTCGTGGGCGAATCTTTGTGACTCCATGAATCGCATCACACCAGGCCTCCCTGTCCATCACCAACTTCCAGAGTTCACTCAAACTCATGTCCATCGAGTCAGTGATGCCATCCAACCATCTCTTCCTCTGTCATCCCCTTTTCTTCCTGCCCCCAATCCCTCCCAGCATCAGAGTCTTTTCCAATGAGTCAACTCTTTGCATGAGGTGGCCAAAATACTGAAGTTTCAGCTTCAGCATCATTCCCTCCAAAGAAATCCCAGGGCTGATCTCCTTCAAAATGGACTGGTTGGATATCCTTGCAGTCCAAGGGACTCTCAAGAGTCTTCTCCAACACCACACTTCAAAAGCATCAATTCTTTGGCGCCTAGCTTTCTTCACAGTTCAACTCTCACATCCATACATGATCACTGGAAAAACCATAGCCTTGACTAGACGGACCTTAGTCAGCAAAGTAATGTCTCTGCTTTTGAATATGCTATCTAGGTTGGTCATAACTTTTCTTCCAAGGAGTAAGCGTCTTTTAATTTCATGGCTGCAGTCACCATCTGCAGTGATTTTGGAGCCCAAAAAAATAAAGTCTGGTACTGTCTGCACTGTTTCCCCATCTATTTCCCATGAAGTGAAGGGACTGGATGCCATGATCTTCGTTTTCTGAATGTTGAGCTTTAAGCCAACTTTTTCACTCTCCTCCTTCACTTTCATCAAGAGGCTTTTTAGCTCCTCTTCACTTTCTGCCATAAGGGTGGTGTCATCGGCATATCTGAGTTTATTGATATTTCTCCCGGCAATCTTGATTCCAGCTTGTGATTCTTCCAGCCCAGCGTTTCTCATGATGTATTCTGCATATAAATTAAATAAGCAGGGTGACAATATACAGCCTTGACGTACTCCTTTTCCTATTTGGAACCAGTCTATTGGTCCATGTCCAGTTCTAACTGTTGTTTCCTGACCTGCATATAGGTTTCTCAAGAGGCAGGTCAGGTGGTCTGGTAATCTTTCAGAATTTTCCACAGTTTGTTGTGATCCACACAGTCAAAGGCTTTGGCATAGTCAATAAACAGAAATAGATGTTTTTCTGGAACTCTCTTGCTTTTTCCATGATCCAGCGGATGTTGGCAATTTGATCTCTGGTTCCTCTGCCTTTTCTAAAACCAGCTTGAACCTCTGGAAGTTCATGGTTCACGTATTGCTGAAACCAGGCTTGGAGAATTTTGAGCATTGGTTTACTAGCGTGTGAGATGAGTGCAATTGTGCTGTAGTTTGAGCATTCTTTGGCATTGCCTTTCTTTGGGATTGGAATGAAAACTGACCTTTTCCAGTCCTGTGGAAAAGGTCCTCATTTTAGTCCTCATTTTAGTGGGCATTTATTATTTAGGTCCCCTCTTCTAATAAGAATCAAGACAGAAAATCTGTTGGAAAATGGAGAAAAGCAGTTCTTAATGGTATTTCTGGAGTCCATGGATCCAGCTCTGCTAGATATTTATGGATATTTCAGTCATGCAAATGGATACCCTCCTTTTCTATTCCTGGTGTGCAGAAATGTAGGGGCCTGGGCTGACAACCCCAGGTCCAGCTGTTTGTCCTTCGCCACACAGTTTCACCCTCATTAATTTCTCTGAGCACCAGAATGTCCCTGAAACTTCCCTATGACACCATCCTCATTTTTTGATAAACCGAACAAACTGGGGCTCAGCAACCCCCCAGGATCCAGTGACTTCATACCAATGTCTGGATTTCTTATTTTTAATTTTTATTGGAATATAGCTGCTTTACAATTTTGTATTCATTTCTGCCATGCAGCAAAGTGAATCAGTTACATGAATACATATATCCACTTTTTAAAAGATGTCCCTCCCATTTAGATCACCACAGAGCACTGAATAGAGTTCCCTGAGCTATACTGCAGGTTTTCATTAGTTATCTATTTTATACATACTAGTGTATATATGTCAGTCCCAATTTCCCAATTTATCCCATGCCCCCTTTCCCCACTTGGTAACCATAAGTTTTTTCTTTACATCTGAGACTCTCTCTTTTGCAAATAAGTTTGTCTGTAAGCAATATTATATGATATTTGTTTTTCTCTTTCTGACTGACTTCACTCTTTATGACAGTCTCTAGGACCATCCATGTCCCTGTAAATAGCATTATTTCATCCCTTTTTATGGCTGAGTAATATTCCATTGTATATATATACACCACACCTTCTTTATCTGTTCCTCCGTTGATGGACATTTCGGTTGCTTTCATGTTCTGGCTATCGTAAATAGTGTTGCAGTGAACTTCAAAGTGCATGCATCCTTTCAAATTGTGGTTTTCTCTGGATATATGCTATGGTTTTTCCAGTGGTCATGTATGGATGTGAGAGTTGGACTGTGAAGAAAGCTGAGTGCCAAAGAATCGATGCTTTTGAACTGTGGTGTTGGAGAAGACTCTTGAGAGTCTCTTGGGCTGCAAGGAGATCCAACCAGTCCATCCTAAAGGAGATCAGTCCTGGGTGTTCATTAGTAGGACTGATTTTGAAGCTGAAACTCCAATACTTTGGCCACCTGATGTGAAGAGCTGACTCACTGGAAAAGACTCTGATGCTGGGAGGGATTGGGGGCAGGAGGAGAAGGGGACGACAGAGGATGAGATGGCTGGATGACATCACTGACTCAATGGATGTGGGTTTGGGTGAACTCCAGGAGTTGGTGACGGACAGGGAGGCGTGGCGTGCTACATGCAGTTCATGGGGTCGCAAAGAGTCGGACACGACTGAGTGACTGAACTGAGCTGAACTGAACTGGATATATGCCTAGGAGTGGGATTGCTGGATCATACAATAGCCCTATTTTTAGTTTTTAAAGAAACCTCCATACTGTTCTCTATAGTGGCTGTACCAATTTACATTCCCACCAATAGTGTAGGAAGGTTCCCTTTTTTTCATACCCACTCTAGCATTTGTTTGTAGATTTTTTTGAAGATGGCCATTCTGGCTAGTGTGAGGTGATACCTCATTGTGGTTTTGATTTGCATTTCTCTGATAATTAGTGATGTTGAGCATCTTGTCATGTGTTTGGTGGCCATCGAATCTTCTTTGGAGAAATGTCTTTTCAGGTCTTCCACCCATTTTTTGTGTGGGTTGTTTGTTTTTTGATATTCAGGTGCATGTGCTGTTTGGACATTTTGGAGATTAATCCCTTCTCTGTAGCTTCATTTGCGAGTATTTTGTCCCATCCTGAGGGTTGTCTTTACATTTTGTTTATCATTTCTGTTGCTGTGCAAAAGCTTTTAAGTTTAATTAGGTCTCGGTTTTTACTTTTGTTTTTATTTTCATTACTCTGGGTGGTGGGTTGGAACCTTACAGCAATCTATCAGTGTTCTGCATATATTTTCCTCTAAATGTTTTATCGTATCTGGCCTTAATTCTTTAATCCATTTTGAGTTTTTTCTTTTGTGTGTTAAAGAGTGTTCTGTTTTTATTCTTTTGCATGTATATCTATCCAGTTTTTCCAGCACCACTTATTGAACAGACTGCTTTTTCTCTGTGGTATATTCTTGCCTCCCTTAGGTGGCCATAGGCACATACGTTTGTCTTTGGGTTGGCTACCCTGTTCCTTTGACCTATATTTCTGTTTTTGCGCCAGTGTGTACTGTTTTGATTACTATAGCTTTGAAGTATAGTCTGAAGCTGGGGAGTCTGATTCCTCCAGCTCCATTTTTCTTTCTCAAGATTATTTTTGCTGTTTGGAGTCTTTTGTGTTTCCATACAAAATGTAAAATGTTTTGTTTTAATTCTGTGAAAAATGCCCTTGGTAATTTGCCAGAGATTCATTGAATACGTAGATTGCTTTCACAATATTGATTCTTGTCATTTTCTCAATATTGATTCTTGTCATTTTCTCAATATTGATTCTTGTCATTTTCACAATATTGATTCTTGTCATTTTTACAATATTGATTCTTTCAACCCAAGAACATGGTATAACTGTCCAGTCATTTGTGTCATCTTTGATTTCTTTCAGAGTCTGGATTTCAATCCAGGACTTATACCTCTAAGCCCAGTGCTGTGAGTCCTCATCTCTCCAAGAGAGGATCACTTCTCTTCCAATGCCCCAAGTACAATCGTTTGATCAAGATAGTTTAAGTAAGTCCAATTTTCTGAAATAGATCACTTTGACCTGATATGCGCACATTGGACAAAGTAACAGTTGTGTGTGCATATAAAAGCTAATACTGATGGGGGAAGCCGGGGGAATGTTTTTCAAAGCAGAGACTATTTGCTACTTACTTTTATTATAATGAGTTTTGGGGAATGAATTTGACAAGAATAAGACACCTGACACTGCACAATACACAAATCAGAAAGCCTTCCAGCAAAGTGGCAGAGAAACATGGCAGAATCCATAGAGCTAGTTGTCACAAGAACAAACAGGACAGCATTTCCCAAAGTGTATTGTATGCACCATTACTCTCTAGGGATGTTAAGGCAAGGTGGTGAACGGTGTCCAATTCTGTGCAAAAGAAATTCTGTCATCTCTGAAGAAGAAGATTTAACTTCAGGACCAGGGACCAGTCTTGATCACTCAAGAGCTTTTGTATAGCAGAGTTTTATTAAAGTATACAAAGGGACAGAGAAAGCTTCTACATAGACATCGGAAGAGGGGTGGAAAGTGTCCCCTTGCTAGTGTTGGCAAGGGAGTTATATTTATTCAGTTCAGTTCAGTTCAGTCGCTCAGTCGTGTCTGACTCTTTGCGACCCCATGAATCGCAGCACGCCAGGCCTCCCTGTCCATCACCAACTCCCGGAGTTTACTCAAACTCACGTCCACCGAGTCAGTGATGCCATTCAGCCATCTCATCCTCTGTCGTCCCCTTCTCCTCCTGCCCCCAATCCCTCCCAGCATCAGAGTCTCTTCCAATGAGTCAACTCTTCGCATGAGGTGGCCAAAGTATTGGAGTTTCAGCTTCAGCATCATTCCCTCCAAAGAAATCCCAGGGCTGATCTCCTTCAGAATGGACTGGTTGGATCTCCTTGCAGTCCAAGGGACTCTCAAGGGTCTTCTCCAACACCACAGCTCAAACGCATCAATTCTTCGGTGCTCAGCCTTCTTCACAGTCCAACTCTCACATCCATACATGACCACTGGAAAAACCATAAATCAAAAGACTGTCTCAAGGTTGTAAAGATCTTACTAGACCCACTCCCATAATTTACATTTTAAGAAAACAGGATTAGCCAGAAAGTTTTCAGGAAGGAGAAACTGTCCTCAAGCAGGATACATTGTTGTTTTATAACCCTTAAAACTGAATTGTTTGTTGTGTAATCATCAGTTCTGGGCTTAAAGAAAAAACATTTTATGTGACTAAGGAATGTAGAGGAAAAAAAGACATTTGTCCTTTCCTCCTTGAGAATTCCAGACCCCTATCTCCTCCGGGACCCCTGGACTTCTTATCAACCTGCCTAGGAATTGACTCTCTCAGTGGGAAGGGGGTATTAATGTCAAATAACAATAGGGCAGCTGCATACACTACCCGTTCTGAAGGATTCACTGACAATCCTGAAATAAACCTGTTTAACATGGGCATTCTAAAACTTATTTTAACAAGAACATCAACGTATAGAGTTATCTATGGCTACAATAGAAATCAACAAAGGCTAGCATGCAGAAATGGAGGAAATTGTTAGAGGGCTATAGGTTAGCTTGTAGAATTACATACTTTGTTTTTTTAAATATTAATTTGTGTCAGCAAGCTTTCCATGTCATTGTACCAATATGCATATGTTCCCTTCATTCTTTCAAATTGCTCCAAGATATTTCATTGAGTGGATGGGTATCAATATTTATTACTATGAAACAAACTATCCTAAAACTTAGTGACCTAAAGAGGTCAGCTGCACAGTTTTTCTGGTCTGATTCAGTCTGATTGATTGCTGATGAGCTTTCTTATGCATCTGTGGTCAGCAGGCAGGTCAGCTGGAGACAAGATGGTCTAGGATGGCCTACGATTGTTGTTGTTGTTCAGTCAGTAAGTCTTGTCCAGTCACTAAGTTCTGTCCAGTTGCTAAGTCCTCTTTGCAACCCCATGGATTGCAGCATGCCTGTCCTTCATTATCTCCCAGAGACTGTTCATTCATATTCATTGAGTCAGTGATGCTATCTAACTATCTCATCCTCTGCTGTCCCCTTCTCCTTTTGCCTTCAATCTTTCCCAGCATCAGGGTCTTTTCTAATGAGTCAGCTCTCTGCATCATGTGACCAAAGTATTGGAGCTTCAGCTTCAGCATCAGTCCTTCCAGTGAATATCCAGGGATGATTTCCTTTAGGATGGACTGGTTGGATCTCCTTGCAGTCCAAGGGACCCTCAAGAGTCTTCTCCAGCATCACAGTTGGAAAGCGTCAATTCGTTGACACTCAGCCTTCTTCCTGGTCCAGCTCTCACATCCATACATGACTATTGGAAAAACCATAGCTTTGATTATATGGACCTTTGTCAGCAAAGTAATGTCACTGCTTTTTAATGTGCTGCCTAGGTTTTTCATAGCTTTTCTTCAAAGAGCAAGCGTCTTTTAATTTCATGGCTGCAGTCATCATGAGCAGTGATTTTGGAGCCCAGGAAAATAAAATGTCACTACTTCCATTTTTTTCCCTTCTATTTCCCATGAAGTGATGGGACCAGACGCCATGATCTTGGTTTTTAGAATGTTGAGTCTTAGGCCAGTTTTTTTCACTCTCTTCTCTCACACCAAGAGGCTCTTTAGTTCCTCTTCTCTTTCTGCCATTAGAGTGGTATCATCTTCATATTTAAAGTTGTTGATATTTCTCCCGGCAATCTTGATTCCAGTCTGTGATTCATCCAGCCTGGCATTTCACATAATGTACTCTGCATATAAGTTAAATAAACAGAGTGACAACATATAGACTTGACATACTCCTTTCCCAGTTTTGAACTAGTTAGTTGTTCCATTTAAGGTTTTAACTACTGCTTCTTGACTTATATACAGGTTTCTCTGCAGATGAGTATGGTGGTCTGGTATTCCCATCTCTTTAAGAATTTTCCACAGTTCGTTGTGATCCACACAAAACTTTAGCATAGTCAATGAAGCAGAAATAGATGTCTTTCTTGAATTCCCTTGCTTCTCTATGATCCAATGAATGTTTGCAATTTGATCTCTGGTTCCTCTGCTTTTTTCTAAAATCCAGCTTGTACATCTGGAAGTTCTTGGTTCATGTACAGCTGAAGCCTAACTTGAAGGATTTTGAGCATTAATTTGCTAGCATGTGAAATGAGTGTAACTGTACAATAGTTTGAATATCCTTTGGCATTGCTCTTCTTTGGGATTGGAATGAAAACTAACCTTTTCTAATCCTGTGGCCACTGCTGTTTTCCAAATCTTCTGACATAATGAGTGCAGCACTTTCACAGCATCATCTTTTAGGATTTTCAATAGTTCAGCTGGAATTCCATTACCTCCACTAGCTTTGCTTGTAGTAATGCTTCCTAAGGCCCATTTGACTTCACACTCCAGGATGTCTGGTTTTAGGTGAGTGATCACACCATCATGGTTATCTAGTTCATTAAGACCTTTTTTGTATAGGATGGCATCACCGACTTGATGGACATGGGTTTGAGTGAACTCCAGGAGTTGGTGATAGACAAGGAGGCCTGGCATGCTGTGATTCATGGGGTCGCAAACAGTTGGACACGACTGAGCGACTGAACTGAACTGAACTGAGTATTAGTTGTTCAGTCATATCTGACTCTCTGCAACCCCATGGATTGCAGCATGCCAGGCTCCTCTGTCCATGGAATTCTCCAGGCAAGTATACTGGAGTGAGTAGCATTTCCTTCTCCAGGGGATCTTCCCAACCCAGGAATCAAACCCACATCTCCTGCATTGAAGGCAGATTCTTTACCATCTGAGCCACCAAGTAAGTACCTTTTTTGTATAGTTCTTCTGTGTATTCTTGCTCTTTTTAATCTCTCTGCTTCTGTTAGGTCCTTGCATTTTCTGTCCTTTATTGTGCTCATCTTTGCATGAAACGGTCCCTTGATTTCTCCAATTTTCTTGAGGAGATCTCTTATCTTCCCATTTTATTGTACTCCTCTCTTTCTTTGCGTTGTTCACTTAAGAAGGCTTTCTTATCTCGCTTTGCTACTCTCTGGAACCCTGCATTCAGCTGGGTAAATCTTTTCCTTTCTCCCTTGTCTTTCAGTTCTCTTCTTTTTCTCAGATATTTGTAAAGCCTCCACAGACCATCCCTTTGCCTTCTTACAATTCTCTTTCTTTGGGGTTGTTTTGTTCACTGCCTCCTGTAAAATATTACACATCTCTGTCCATTGTTCTTCCTTCAGACATTCTGTCTACCAGATATAATCCCTTGAATCTATTTGCTATCTCCACTGCATAACCATAAGGGATTTGATTTAGGTCTTACCTGAATTGCCTGGTGGTTTTCCCTGCTTTTTTCAATTTAAGTCTGAATTTTACAATAGGGAGCTCATGATCTGAGCCACAGTCAGCTCTAGGCCTTTTTTTTTGCTGACTGTATACAGCTTCTCCATTTTCAGCTGCAAAGAATATAATCAATCTGATTTTGGTATTGACCACCTGCTGATGTCCATTTGTCTTTTCATTCTATTCATAGGGTTCTTGAAGCAAGAACACTGGAGTGGGTCACAATTTCCTCCTCCCATGGACCATGTTGTCAGAACCCTCCACTATGACCGGTCCATCTTGGATGGCCCTGTACGGCATGGCTTCACTGAGTTCCGCAAGTCCCTTCACCATGAGAAGGCTGTGACCCATGAAGGAGGATATGGTTCAGAATGGGATGCAAATCTCAAGTCCTATTAAGGTGCCTTTATCTCTCCACCCAGTGTTCTATGTATAGGCTCACCCTGAGCTTCTCCAGGCCTCTGTTCAATTGTCATCCCCTCCAGAGGCCTTCCTTGCGTCACTCATGTCATGGAACAGCCCTGGCTCTCTCCAGCCCCTCTTCCCTGTGATACTCGTGCTTACCACCACTTGACACTGTATTCTGGATCTGTGTGTGTGCCTCCTCTTAGAAACCAAGTTCTAAGGGGGCAGAGGCCTGTCTTGTTTGATGTATTCCCAGTGCCTGATCTGGACAGCACTAGATCTATTTTCTGGTTAATGTAAACATAACCTCAGCTAGAGGTAAGATTCAAATTCCAGCCCACTGGAAATGTGATGTGGGTGCCAAGTAGTTTCTCGCCTTCCCTAGTTAAGAGTTCATGGCTGCCTCCCTCAGGACAGTGCTGGGTGGGAAGGGTCTCTGCTTCTGAATAAGGGATTACCTCTGCATTTCCAGGGCTGACAGCTGCAGAACAGGGTTTTCTTGAGCAATCACGAGTGACCACTCACAGGAGTACCTTTTATGCTGGCTCAGGAGTCAGAAGACCTGGTTCCACTCTTGATTTAGCCACTCACACATTGAGTGTCCACAGACCATCACAGCACCTCTGTGAGTCATTTCTCTTATCAGAAAATTGGGAGGTTGAAAGCCCTATGGACTTTGAACTACTAGTTCATTTGGTTGTCACCCTCTTGTAAGATATGTAAAAACTAAGGTTTCTTGCCAGCATTATGTACCTGGGAATAAGACCCAACGAAAGTAATCAGCAGGGGCAGAGACTCATCTTAAATGAGAAGGGGAAAAAAACGGAAGTGAAAAGAATAACTTTCTTTTGATTCATCATGATTCATCTTTTGTACAAGTAACCTATGTTCAGTTTGGATTAGAAAATAGCAAGGTTTGGCCTCTTCTCAGAAGTAGACTCTGTGAGCTCCACACAATGTTTTAGTTTCAGCTGCAGTATGAAACCACTTGGGAAGCTTAAAAAAAAAAAAAAAAGTTATATTTCATTGGTGCGGAGAGTGGCCTGGGTCTTTTACATCTATTATTATTATTTTTTAATGTCTTCAAGTGACTGAAGTACAGCTAGGTAAGATCCACCCCTTTTGTCACTGTTCATTGTTGCCTCCTATCCCTAGTACTGCTTCTTATATTCAGAATACTTAACCAAAATCATTTCCCAAGTACCAACATGGCCTAAAGTGGCATTTTCTAAATTTCCAGAAGCTCAGAGTACATATTGCTTGGATCCTCCATTGGAGATTACCGGGGTCTTGCCCTGGTTGGATCCAGGGTATCTGAAGTGTGACGGTGCTGGCGAATGAATGATTTAGAGAGAGATAAAAAAAGAATGTTGCAGATAAGAAAATAGAGGCAAGAAAGAGGCTGATATTCCTTGGTTTACACAGAAAGCCAATAAAGCCCCAAGACAAGGGACTTTCTCTGTTCACGTAGGCCGCAGGCGCCCTCCCGGTCTCCCAAGGGAGTGAAGACGCAGTGCGCCTTCCCGTTCCGGTCTTAGAAGCCCAGGCAGATAAGTGAATGCAGAGAGCCTCTATGCTTCAAGGGATCAGCCTGAAAAAGAGAGTAAGAGAGAAAAAGACAGACAGACACGGGGGAACCAGGCTTTTGTGGAACGGGTCCTGGTCCTGGTCCATCACTTTATTTTCATAAGGGACTTTTATACCTTGACTTGTACATAGAGGGAAATGAAAGATGCAAGGTCATACAGAGTCAGCACAAACATTACATCTGTTTTGTCTTTATCAAAGCCAGGATATTTTCTGCATACCTTTCCCATAAACAATGTTGTGTACATTATCTTCTGGCCTTGGAGGCCTGTGGACATTTTATGACCCTCTTTTAATAAAGGCTGCTCAACCAGAAAACTTATTTTCCCTCAAAGTGTTGGTTTTTTTTTTAATATTTCTAATCTATGTCAGCCTCAAGTATTGAACAGAGTTACATTTCTCACGGAGCAAAGGTGCAGTGAGTTACAACAAAGAAAGAACCAATTAGCTCAAAGGTCTGATATGGTTAATTCCAAGGTTACTGCTTGTTTTTCTTAAATTCCAACTATGTTAACTAATGCACTCCCAGGTGCACAGTGGATAAGAGATATGGGAACTTAGCAGCAAGCATTGGCTCAACAATGAAATCCTACAACAGCACTATTCTAATAGTTTTTAACTCTTCGAAAGGGTCTGTATTTTTAGGCTTCCCATGCCTCTCACAGTTGGGAGGCTGTGAACAATCATATGCGTAGCTGCAAGAGTGCATAAACCTGCCAAGCTAGCTAGAATGCCAACAGAGGGGGTTTGAATTGAAATATTCCTTTCATGTCCAAGAGACTTATTAGCTAGAGCCCTGAGTTTGATTTTGTCCAGAGAAAGGTGGTTGGGGATAGCCCCCATTAATGTCAGAAGAGTTGGTGAAAGGCACAAAATAGTAAAACAGACAGATTCTGGTTTTGGGGTAGATGCTCGAGGTCTTGGGAGCCCCTCAAACCCTGATCCACCTTTGCCTATCAGGTCTTCTCCACATGACCTTTGTCATGGGTGGGATCTCCTGTGGTGGCTCCCAGCAGGAGATTAGGTTTCCTTTACCCTGAATTAAGGCTTTGTGTACATTGCAAATACAGTTAAAATCACCGAATTACCAGTATTAAACATTCTTCATTGACCCATGTAAACAGTGGGTGTTCTCTTTCGGTGACTTACTCTGAAAAGGTCTACAGAATGGCAGCCCAGCTGAGGGGAAATATCCATCTCCCAAATCTTCAGAGAACTTTTAATTCTCTAGTTTTCTCACCATATCAGAACTTTTCCCAAACGTCAAAGATACAAGGGCACAAAAGATCAGTAAATTTTATTCCATGCTTTGATACAGATATTTTTATACCCAGTAATAATGATATACAACAACTGAGGGCTTAAGTCAGACACTAAGAACTTTATATGAGCTTGATGTATTAATACATAGGGTCATGCCACCTCTGTGGTACAAGTGTCCCAGTTTACACATGAAGAAACTGAGGCCACAGAGGTTAAGTTCATTGCCCAGAACAAAAGCTAGCTAAATGGTACTGGGTCTTGAATTCAAGCCACCTGACTCCAGACAAAGCCTCTGCTCTTAACCACTGTGACTCAGTGCCACCTATAGGAACTACAGTGGGGACTGAATTAATAGGTCAAGAGTAAAAATACTGAATGAGCACATAGTTACAGTGTGTACTTAAATGCTGGAAGAGGAAGTTCAGTGTAACACAGTGCTGTTGCACACATGGATGTTAAGTGAATTATCTGTATGATGTATATGTGTCCTGGGAGATGTTCAAGATGTTTGCTTTCATACATGAAAGAATACCAGTAACAGACCATTAGCTTTCTTCACAGGAGGGTAGCTCTTCACCCATTTCAAGGAGGCTACCTGGAGTGGCATAGTACAGCTGGGGAAGAGCTGACTATTGCCGGAAAGAAAACGCACCTAGCACCCACTCACTGGTTAACTTAACAACAATGTACATTAAACTGCAAACGCACTCTACTAGTTCCTCTTATGAATCAAAATAGATAGCCAATGGGAATTTGCTGTATGTCTCAGGGAACTCAAACGGGGCTCTGTATCAACCTAGAGGGGTGGGATGGGCGAGGGAGATGGGAGGGAGATTCAAGAAGGAGGGGACACCTATGGCTGATTCATGTCTATGTTTGACAGAAAACAACAAAATTCTATAAAGCAATTCTCCTTCAGTTAAAAAATAAATAAATTCAAAATAGATAGTATGAAAGGAAAAAGGTCCAAAATTGTTAATAGCAACTTTATTGTTTCACTGGTGAAAAAAAATCATAACTGTATGATGCATTTCCCCCTAAATTTACAACAATGAAGGTTATACATAAATTATATAGATCACAAATTTTCTATTTTATACTATTTAGAACAAAATTATTTTGATAAATATGTCCAGAACACAACATAAATTCTTAATGGATGGCTGAGTCCAAATATGCAAAATATAGCTTCTGGTTTAGACCATGGTGCTTTAAAATCCTCAAACATGCATTAATATTCTCTAATTTTAGGGAAAATATGGCCTAAAATATCACATGGCCTGATCTTGCATTTTGGGAGAAGCCCAAGCTGAATTTCACATACAGTGTTCCTTTCCTCTAAATTAATTTCAGAACAAAGATACTTTCAGGTTAGTACTTCCAAAGAATGAAGGAAATTATACACTCAACAGTGAAACAAAACAGAAAAAACGGAAGGGACACTTCATTAGTAACAGAGATAAGTGGGGGTTTTTTGGCTTTTTTTTTTTCGTTTCTTTTAAACAGATCACAGGAATTTTAAATAGCAGATCAATCATGCTACTTAGGATGAGCAGACAGACCTGAACACTTATGAAGTGAATAATTTTATTAAGGTCTTGAAGGTGAGTGTCCGGAGGTGCTGGGTAAAACACACCACAGGTAAGAAACGGGAAACCTACCTCAGCATTTCTGAAAGGCACAATCTATGGAAGGGAAGCCTAGTATAATAAAACCCTTACTGGATGTGCATGGAAAGGACGATGGTGAGCCTGACTCCTTTTTAAAGGATGAGACCCTCATAAATTGGCCCTTCAGATTCTGGTGATTCCCGCCTCAAGCGCAAATGCTCCAGTGTGTTATGAAAATGTTTGTTAATCTGCTCTGTTTCTTCACTGGATTCAAGATTTGGGAGGTCTTCTCGAATCTTTTGGATAAGCTGATTCAAAACCTGAATAGTGACCTATAAAAGAATACATATAATTTCACAATCAAGTATGTACCATAAAAGATAATGTAATTTAATACGAACATCCTGAAGAGCTTTTGTTACCCTTAGAAGTTACCAGAATAATTATGAAAAGAAAAAAAAAAGAGAGATGTGAGAACATGATTCCTGGCTTCAGGAAAAACTATTGGCTATTTATCTAAAACATCAACAAACAAACAAAAAATACTTAATGGAAAAAAAGAACTTCATAAACCAATAAAAGAACAAAAGCAAAATTTTATTTAACCTATAAATATTGATCAATCCTTTATTTGGGAATCACTCTATACTTGTGATAAATACTATTCAGCATTTGTAAACTCTTTTTTATTTTTTAAACAGAGAGTGACTGGTTCCAAACTGGGAAAGGAGTAACTGAAGGCTGTATATTGTCACCCTGCTTATTTAACTTATATGCAGAGTACATCATGAGAAATGCTGGCCTGGAAGAAGCACAAGCTGGAATGAAAACTGCCAGGAAAAATATCAATAACCTCAGATATGCAGATGACACCACCCTTATGGCAAGAAGGGAAGAAGAAATAAAGAGCCTCTTGATGAAGCTGAAAGAGGAGAGTGAAAAAGTTGGCTTAAAGCTCAACATTCAGAAAACTAAGATCATGGCATCTGGTCCCATCACTTCATGGCAAATAGATGGGGAAACAGTGTCAGGCTTTATTTTGGGGGCTTCAAAATCACTGCAGATGGTGACTGCAGCCATGAAATTAAAAGACACTTGTTCCTTGGAAGAAAAGTTATGACCAACCTAGACAGCACTTAAAGCATAGACATTACTTTGCCAACAAAGGTCTGTCTAGTCAAAGCTATGGTTTTTCCAGTAGTTGTGTATGGATGTGATGGACTATAAAGAAAGCTGAGTGCCAAAGAATTGATGCTTTTGAACTGTGGTGTTGGAGAAGACTCCTGAAAGTCCCCTGATGCAAAGAACTGACTCATTAGAAAAGACCCAGACATTGGGAAAGATTGAAGGCAGGAGGAGAAGGGGATGACAGAGGATGAGATGGTTGGATGTCATCACTGACTCAATGGACATGGGTTCTGAGTAAACTCTAGGAGTTGGAGATGGACAGGGAAGCCTGGCGTGCTGCAGTCCATGGGATCGCAAAGAGCTGAACATGACTGAGCGACTGAACTATTTTTATAAAATATTCATAAGCAAAAGAGATAAGAATTTTCTTGCACATAGTGAGCTCTTCTCTTAGATGCCATCCATATAGACAGAGAACTTTAGAGAATGAAAGAGACCAACTAAGTGGATTCTCCAAACTCTGACCCTTGTAAACAAAAAAAGAAAGTATCAAAATAATAAACTTTTGTATGTGTCAAACCTAAGAATAGGAAAAGAAAATATTATTTCACTAACAATTTACTATTCACTTACCGCATCATTTTCCTTTTCATAAAAATAGATATATCTGTTCAGGATTTCTATAAAAAGTTGCACTTGTAGAGAGGGGTCCATGCACTGATTTGCTATTTTCAGAGCTTTCTTTAGGCATTCCATTACCCTTTTGCCTCCATGCAGCTAGAAAAAAGACAGTGAAGAGTATTAAAGAAAGAATATTAAAGAGAGAAATGAATTACCAATGTCCCATTTCACACAAAGAAATAAACACGCTAATATGGCTCTTTCATATTTTAAAAGGACACAAATTTAAATCCTCTTCAGTTTTTAAAGTACACAGCAATATTTTAAAGCAAATATATTGTTTTATATATTTATATGTTAAATGTTTTATATTTATTCCGTGTATTTTTAAAAGGAAGTGGTACAAACTTGTTATGTTGCAAAATCCTCAAAGTGGAGGCTTCACCACAGGATGTAACTCTCTATACATTACGGTTCATTTCATTTAACAAAACAAAGAAATTTCCTGTCAGGTGTCTAAGCACTCTACCTATTTCACCTCCAAGGCACACCGCCACAGCAGCCACTCCCTATCAATGATCCTCTCTCCTGTAACACTGCTGGTCAGGAATGACCTCCCATCTTACCTCCTCTCCGTTTTTGTCTGTGTTTCTGCCAGACCAGAAGAGATGTGCACAGGTGCTCACAGCTCGGCCCTGATCAGGCTTCTTCAGAAGTTTGGATGCAGCAAGAGCACACTGAGTCCTCAAGGGTTCATGGTTTTCTTCACTGAAGCACTTCATCCTCTCAAAAGTACCAATGATCAAGGTGATGGCAGCCAGTTGTGCTTTGGAATCACTGATTTCATCTTCGTACAGAGAAAATGCCTGGTGCACACACAGCAGAAATGACCTTTAGAGACTGTGTATTAGAGCATTTTCCAAAGTTACTTTCCATCAAAGCCTCATCCTGTGAGTAGTTCAGATTAGAATATACATGTGCCCTGGCTTGGAGAGCCTCAAAACAAAGATGCTGACAAGCTGTAACAAAGAAACTTGCTTTAACTTTTAATCCAGAGATTCCAAACTGAATTAACAAAGGGATTTTTTTTTTTCCTCATGAAAGTTTTACCATGACACACTTGAAAATCCTCAAGCTCACTGAAAGCATGAAAGGATTAGTTTCTCAGTCGTGTCCAACCCTTTGTGGCTGGACTGTAGCCCACCAGGCTCCTCCGTCCATGGGATTCTTCAGGCAAGAACACTGGAATGGGTTGCCATTTCCTTCTCCAGGGATCAAACCCAGGTCTCCCACACTGCAGGCAGACTCTACCATGTGGGCCACGAGGGAAGCAGTGTCCAGTAATTCTGATCAATTTTTCTGCTCCAAACCAGTCAATAAAACTACAGTATTAAGAAGTACAGTATTTCTTATCAAGACGGTGGGAAAGGGGTGCTTAATTTTAAGAGTAAATCCATGTGCACCACAATCATTAACATAAAACATAACATAGCATAACTTAACATCATTAACATAACAAGTGACTGAACAGAGCAAACAGATTCATCCTAGAAAGAGAGCAGATCATCACCTGGGACATAAATTCATATGCTACTGTTTCATGATTTTCAAAACCAATTTCTCCAGCAGCTAGAGCCCCCTGAAGAAAAAGTCTTAAGGGTAATTCTGCCAGCTCTGCTTTGATCAAAGCACTGATAGTCTGGTGAGCAAATGAAAAAATCTTCTGGCATTTCTTTTCCCATTTGTCATCCTAAAAAAAGAAAAAACAGTTTAAATTACCTTAAATTCAAGATTAACTTAAGAATATTCATTTAAAATAAAACTTTAATAGAACAAATAGGAAACGTGGTAAAAGTTGAGTTCACAGTTTTCCTACTATCTTCCTGTCTCTTCTGTGGAGTCCACAAGTAAATCAACCAGGATGCCTGCTCAAAACAACCATTTGAGGTCACTTGCTTTGCCATTTTTATATATTTGTTATTTTTTTTTCCTATCAGAAAAAGCAACATACTCCCAAATTGGACAAAATTTGTAAAATACATAAAAAGAATTTTTTAAAAATTCTTAAAAACCATCCCTAAATCTACCACCCAGCAATAATCACTAATTGCATTCTGATGTTAATGTCTTCCTTTCTTTTTCCTATGCAAATATTATGTAACTGGGATCCTCTGGGTATGGTTTTCTTTTCTGCTTTGAAGTACTTACTGAGAAGAGTTAAATTGGGCTCAGTGCTGCATGTAATTTGTATTCAACTTCTTTTCTTTCACTTATTTTATCATGATTTTCCTCATGACATTAAAATTATTTAAAATCATCTTAATCACTAGAAAATATCCCATAAAAAGGATACAGCATAATTTACTTTCTTTTGGAAATAAATATAACAAATGGTCTATAAACACAAAGGATTATTGAGTCCTTAATTTTTTCCTTAGTATAAATTTTTAGAAGTGCAAATATTGGGTTTATTAAGGCTGTAGTTACATACTGCCAGAGTTTTCTAGAAACACTGCAGTAATTCACATTCCCACCATTACTAAATGAGAATGAATTCACATCACACCACTGCCATTGCTGAACATTTTTCTTTTTTCTTTACCAGTTTAATTTTTAAATAAGTTCACTATTACAATTACCAGTGAGGTTAAATATTTTATCCATGTTTGACCATACAAATTTCATGTTAAAGCAATTGATTCTTTTCATCTTTAAAAGAGGGTAACAGTCACAGAATTTTACAAGGAATAAATGCAATAATTCAAGTTTATAGTCCTTGGCACAGTGTATGGCAGATAGTAATGTGCTAGTTGGTTTCTTTATTGTTACATTTACAAACATGTATCCATAAAATACTGGGAAAAAAGGAATTACATGACAGGCCGGCCTTATAAAAACGGGCCAAAGGCATGCTATGTCATGCTGGTAGGTCTACTGAATATACCTTGTTTCTCTATTAATTATTGTTTCTCCATTATTAGATCTTACTTGTTATGTACTGCAACCTCTGAACGAGACTACTGCCTCAGTTCAGAACTTGTACTTTATAAAGACTCCAAGAAAATAAAATCATTCTTGAAAAAGTAAAGCATTCTCAGTCACTGTGAAAAACTTATCAATGTCTCACAAGAGATCTTTAGACACAGGAAAAACTTCAGCATCATTTAAACTGTTTGAATCTTTCATTTCTAAGTGTTTGTTTTAATGTGATTCCTCAACTAGTATGTAATCTATCAACATCACTATAAGTAATACTTAACACAGGACTAGTAATGAATTGAGTTATTGAAACTGGGATTTTATTACACCATTTTCTATTTGTACATGTTTGAAATTTTCTAGCATAATAAAGTAAAATATACACACAGAGGAAAAAATCAGTGACATACTTAAAAGTAAACCCACCACTTTAGAATTCTCTTTGTAGCGAAAAGCCAGCTGGTAAGCTGCAAATACCAAAGGTGGCAGTGTGAAGCGAATCCGTTGATTTCCACCAGCTCCAAAATGTTTTCGTGCTGTGTTTAAAATCTGACCAAAACAAAGAGACAAAACCCATTAATCTTTTGTGTAATTATAGAAACTATAATTAATTATTTATAAAATTAAATGAGAGCTCTAATCATGATGATTGCTACCATTTTTTGAATACAGTTTTTATGATATACTCTTACATTTCTTTTCTTGCCAAGTCATCACCATCGCCCAAGAGACAGATGCTCGCCAAGCTCCTCTGCCCATGGAATCCTCCAGACAAGAATACTGGATGGATCGCCATTCCCTACTCCAGGGGATTTCGTGACCCAGGGATCAAATCCGCGTTTCCTGCATTGCAGGCAGATTCTTTACTGTCTGAGCCACCCAGGAAGCCCATCTCACAAATGGGGGAAAGCTTGAGGTTCAGCGAGGTTGTATAACTTGCCCTAACATACAGAGCTTCTCAGGGGCAGATACAGAGTTAAATATATTTTCACACACACATGTAAAAAGTATGCTGTGTTGATAAAGAGCACAGGCTCTGAAGATAGACACATTTAAACGTAGATTCTAACACTTACTATTTGTGTGACCCTGGGAAAATTACCATTTACCTTCTCTTAACTATAATTTTCACTCTCAGGGTTGTTGGGAAGACCAAATAACAGATGTAAAGTGTTATCAGTACTAACACATTGCATGTACTCAAAATACTGGCTACTATTATAATATTAAAAATATGCATATTGCTGGTATATCATGCCTCTTACTTCAGGAAAATATTTAGACCATTTAAGTCATGAAAATGGTAATAAACTTTAAAGAGCCATTAGGAAACAAACATCTGGTTGTTACAGAAAAAACACAAGAATTCATGAAATACTTGTTACTGCGTGGAGACACAGTGTGTGACATATTCAAGTTTTGTAAATTTCTTTGATAATGGTAGATGGATAGGAAGAGAATGCATTCCCCCTTGAGAAAGTCAAAGGTAACGATCCTCACCTTAAAGGTGTTTCTTTACATGGCATAAACAACTGGTCACAGGTGGAAAGCACACTTTCTACTTTGGTTTGCAATGAGAAATGAAAACCCACATAGGCTATGTATGTGTATGACACAGAAACATAAGGCAATCAGTTAAAACATTTGAACAAGCAGGCCAGTCACTAGGTCAGATCACACGCAGTGCACAGACTGCTTGACACTAAGCCAAGTCAAAGACTACTGCACTACAGACAGAAATCAGCTTCTTTTTCACAATGGTATTGAAGGAGTAGAAGAGTGTCAACTATGACAGAGTCAACACAAGAAGTCAGGGCTCATCCTCAAACTAAGGTGTTCTTCATTACAACAGACTAACAGTCCCATGTATCCAATAATGGCTAAACAACTTTGCCCAAACAATAATTAAGCCACTATCTGTGCCTCCTTTCATAAATTATCCACTATCAGTCACCAATATCCTACTCAGGCAACATGTTTTATTCATTTCACAAAGGTTTATTAAGGACTAATGACAAAGAAAGGGAGAATCTCATCTGATTGTTTTTTGCCAGGAAAAGGGGGTTAAGAAAAAGGCAACTTTAAAGTCTTCACACATTTTTAATGTGGCAAACAAACACAACCTCTATTTGCAAACCTTGGAAACATAAACACAACTGAATATAAAGGTTGTTGCTCATACTAAAAGTTTATTATGAAAAACAACTGAACAATTCTAAAAGCAACAGTTCAGAAGGAAAATAAACATGGAATGATTACTGGACAGATACCCAACTAAAGGAAGATTGACTTTTCTACAATTCCTAAGAAGTCTTCAGAAGAAATTACAGCAACCAACTTGTTCTTCATAAGTTCCAGAAGTTTACAATTAATGCATTTAACCATAAAGTAAAAGTCCAGTTAATCTCTTACTCAGTTTCAATTCTTTTGAAACCTGTTAATACCACAAGCTGGATTAAACTATTTGAGACACATCTACATATGACTTCACAAGAAGCTGTTGAAGGGATATAAGAAGAGTTACTTCATACCAAGTACTGTTGGTCAGGGTCCTCAGACCGTAGAAGATGAATGAATCTGCCCACAAGGCTCTGCTCATCGGCAAAGTCCTCTGGGTCAGGTTCTTCTACAGGTTGATCTGGCTGATCCTGAATCAGTGTAGATACCAAATTCATTATGGAATCCACCTGTAGTATGGAAGACATGGAAACCGACTAGGGTGAAACAATCTGCACGTAATGCCACTGGCAAAAGTGCTTTTAGTTGCGTAAAGTTACAGAACAGTATCAACAACTTAATTCCTTTTTTCTTTATGAAAGTGTATGTATGTTGGTACACATACAGATAAAAGTCTAGAAAGAGACAGACCAAATGTTAATTAAGAGCAGTTATTCTCTTCCTGTGGGATTATAGTTATTTTAAATTTTCTTCTTTATACATCTCCAATCTTCTTATTTATATAATGAATAGCTACTTATAACTATTTTTTAGTAGTAAATGACCTTCCCCTCCCATCTCATGTGTCCGTCTCATTGTGTAAAACCATAACTACATTGTCTCTGTTTTCTTAATATATAGCATGTCAGTATTCTCTTACCTGGTCTTGAGAGACAATTTCTGTATTATAATCTAGAACATTACTAAGCACGTAACAACTCATGCTCTTTCTGGACTCATAGTCAAAATACTCAAAGAGTGGGTGGAAATGTTTTAATTTCAAGACTGTTAAAATATTGTTGTAAGTGTCAACAGGAATCTTCAAAAGTCTGGTGAGCTCCTTTGAAACCGCACTACTGGTAGCAATACTGTCAAAAGAAAAACAGCAGTCCTTTAGTGAATAAATTAACCTCTTATATATACAAATAGCACTTGATTCATAAAAATTTGAAAATTTTCATTTACATATTAAAGGAGATGGGTGAAGTGAATCACACCATCCCAAAATACCCCAGTGACTTCCAAGAGAGGTCTATCAGATGTCCACCTTAACACACACATTTATTCATCTATTAAAGTCCTATAGATACAATAGGTTATGCTGGTCTACAATTCATGAACAGGTTGTATGCTGCTGCTGCTGGTGCTAAGTCGCTTCAGTCGTGTCCAACTCTGTGCCACCCCATAGACTGCAGCCCACCAGGCTCCCCCGTCCCTGGGATTCTCCAGGCAAGAGTACTGAAGTGGGGTGCCATTGCCTTCTCCAGAACAGGCTGTATACCTGGAGTTAAAAAAGACTGTCTAAAATGTGGTATTTCTAAGGGAAGTATTTTAAGTGGTAGTTAGGTTTCTAGAGCAGTCAATAAGTACTGTATATTCAGGATGAAAAATCCACACAAAACTAGCAATTCAAGAACATAATACATAATATATAAATTATTTCTTCTGCATCAGGTGTTGGTGAATAAGGAAAAGCAGGATAAAATTAGGAACATTCCAGGGTGACTGAGGAATATCCAGGTATTTATAAGACCTTTAGAGGTTGGGACTTCAAATTCTTTATTCTGTCTAATTTTACTTTAAAATTCACTTAGTGGGGAAGATAAAGATACAAAATTTATTTAAGATCTGGAATGTTTTTTGATTTACACAAAAAATGAGAGTGACAAAAGAAAAAGAGGTAAAAGAAAAAAAAATCTTCCAGATGCAACTAAACCACTGGAAGAGAGATGGAAAACAGAAAGATTATGTGAGATGAAATGATAATACAGGGCAAGAAGGGGCCTAGCTTGACTCATGTTCAGAAACAGGGGAGGATGGGATAGTAAAGGGACTACTGGGAAAGGGGAATAAGATCACAGCTGTGCAAGCGGTCCCTAGAGGATGCAACAGGACTAGGGCAGGATAGCTGAGGAAGACGCAAGCACACAACAGAGTATTCGTACTGTGCCTGGTATCACAATAAAAGCTGAAAATAGAAAAAAATTTAAACCAATGTAATTCTCACATCTTAAACACATACACTGGAGAAGGAAATGGCAACCCACTCCAGTACTCTTGCCTGGAAAATTCCATGGACTGAGGAACCTAGTAGGCTACAATCCATAGGATTGCAAAAAAAAAAACACACAAAAAATACATACATGCATCCCTAATTTTTTCATAACTTACTCATCTGTGGGAAACTATTTATGGAAATACTAACTCACCCTTATATACAAAGGGGTCTGAATGGAGACACGGGTCTCTAAAGATGCCTATGGTCTACGACTGTCACTACTTGATCACTGTACACAACCAAGCAATTAGCTGCCACTTTCTGTGCCGTTTAGTACCAGGCATGTCAATCTAACAGATGCTTAGAAAACAAGATGAACTCTAACATTTTAAAAAATTACTGCGGAAGAAAAACAAATCTGGGACAACAAAATTTTACAAAGGTTTTTATAAAAATGTTTAACTTACTGTTCAAGGTTGAGCTTATTAAATATCTCCACTGTTGTTTCTAGAACTTTATCAACATAGTCCACACGATCAGGATAACACTTCATAGCGAGATTAATGAGAGAGACTTGTAAAGATACAACATCCTCCGAAGGCATGTCTTGTCTAGACTGGAATGTTCAGAAAACCATGGAATTTATTTTTAAGAATTACCAAAAGACTATCAGCTGAGAATTATGAAAGTTTTTAGAACTTAGGAAGAAAGTCATACAAACCTGTATTACCGTAGCCACCTGCTGTGAAAATATGTCAAAAAGTTTAATATCTGTTGGGATCCCAGGTCCATCTTCACGGTGAGCAAATAAAGCTAATCTAAAAAAGAAAATACTCTTTATTTGAAAAGATATAGGGATCTGGGTAGCGGGATCATGGACGACATTTTACCCTTTCAGCTTTTCTCTCAATTCATTTTTAATGGAACAGTTTTACCCATGATGCCTTTCTCACTGTATTCTTACTTTATACCATATGCACCAGATTTTTAACAGGTCAGTTCTGTCAAATTCTTTGAAGCCTAATTAAGCAGTCACAGATAGAACTGTATTACCATGACAAAATGTATTCAACAGCTATGATTATAAAAAATAATCTCTAAAACGTAAAAAGTACATAGATGATTTTACGACACTGCATTTTTACTGCTGTAAAGTTTAAAACACAACTAATTCCAAAAGCAGCCAAGTTAACTTTTATTTACCACATCTTAAACTACTCAAAGAATACACAGAAGAACTGTACAAAAAAGATCTTCACGACTCAGATAATCACGATGGTGTGATCACTCACCTAGAGCCAGACATCCTGGAATGTGAAGTCAAGTGGGCCTTAGAAAGCATCACTATGAACAAAGCTAGAAGAGGTGATGGAATTCCACTTGAGTTATTTCAAATCCTGAAAGATGATGCTGTGAAAGTGCTGCACGCAATATGCCAGCAAATTGGGAAAACTCAGCAGTGGCCACAGGACTGGAAAAGGTCAGTTTTCATTCCAATCCCAAAGAAAGGCAATGCCAAAGAATGCTCAAACTACCACACAATTGCATTCATCTCACATGCTAGTTAAAGTAATGCTCAAACTTCTCCAAGCCAGGCTTCAGCAATATGTGAACCGCGAACTTCCTGAAGTTCAAGCTGGTTTTAGAAAAGGCAGAGGAACCAAAGATCAAATTGCCAACATCCGCTGGATTATGGAAAAAGCAAGAGAGTTCCAGAAAAACATCTATTTCTGCTTTATTGACTGTGCCAAAGCCTTTGACTCTGTGGATCACAATAAACTGTGGAAAATTCTGAGAGAGATGGGAATACCAGACCGCCTGACCTGCCTCTTGAGAAATCCGTATGCAGGTCAGGAAGCAACAGTTAGAACTGGACATGGAACAACAGACTGGTTCCAAATAGGAAAAGGAATACGTCAAGGCTGTATATTGTCACCCTGCTTATTTAACTTCTATGCAGAGTACATCATGAGAAACGCTGGGCTGGAAGAAACACAAGCTGGAATCAAGACTGCTGGGAGAAATATCAATAACCTCAGATATGCAGATGACACCACCCTTATGGCAGGAAGTGAAGAGGAACTAAAAAGCCTCTTGATGAAAGTGAAAGTGGAGAGTGAAAAAGTCGGCCTATAGCTCAACATTCAGAAAACGAAGATCATGGCATCCGGTCCCATCACTTCATGGGAAATAGATGGGCAAACAGTGGAAACAGTGTTAGACTTTATTTTTTTGGGCTCCAAAATCACTGCAGATGGTGATTGCAGCCATGAAATTAAAAGACGCTTACTCCTTGGAAGGAAAGTTATGACCAACCTGGATAGCATATTGAAAAGCAGAGACATTACTTTGCCGACTAATGTCCGTCTAGTCAAGGCTATGGTTTTTCCAGTAGTCATGTGTGGATGTGAGAGTTGGACTGTGAAGCAGGCTGAGCGCTGAAGAATTGATGCTTTTGAACTGTGGTGTTGGAGAAGACTCTTGAGAGTCCCTTGGACAGCAAGGAGATCCAACCAGTCCATTCTGAAGGAGATCAGCCCTGGGATTTCTTTGGAAGGAATGATGCTAAAGCTGAACTCCCGTACTTTGGCCACCTGATGGGAAGAGTTGACTCACTGGAAAAGACTCTGATGCTGGGAGGGATTGGGGGCAGGAGGAGAAGGGGACGACTGAGGATAAGATGGCTGGATGGCATCACTGACCCGATGGACATGAGTCTGAGTAAACTCCGGGAGTTGGTGATGGACAGGGAGGACTGACGTGCTGCGATTTATGGGGTCGCAAAGAGTCGGACACAACTGAGCAACTGAACTGAAACTACTCAAAACAATGTTTGTTCCATTATCATTACTGTTTATCCTGATTACAACTGGACCCACATTTTGTTATGCATAGAAGAATCACTACTGACAGAAATGGTTAAGTGGTGTTACGCCTAACATAAGAAAACTTAGTTATTAGCTTCCATTAAGAGTATCCCCAATTGACTTATAATTCTTAAAACCAAGGACTGACCTCATAATTTGGAGAATTCAGCTATATAAATTGACTTTAAAACTAATAACTTAGATATTTAAAACACAATAAAAATATTTGCAGAAATAAATCTTAACTTGGGTTTCTGGTTTCATAATGTCAATGAGTGTATGCTCAGAAGCAGGACACATACTATGTACTGGTACCCAGCAGGCACTCATTAAAGCTATATCAAAGGCCAAGTTTTATACATTTAACCAAGACCAAAGGCTAAAGAAATATTATTTAAACATATTGGGGATTTACTAATATTTTTAATACTTGAAAACTCTTCTTTAAAAAAATGCAGGAACAGAGTGATTACTTGAACACTCTTAATCATCTATATTTACGTTTACTTGATAAAGACCCCAGATCAAATTGTTTCCCTCTGAAAGATAACTTTCATCATTGTAAAACACGAGGTTTGCTCTTTGGTGATAACTGGATTTATAAAACTTAAATGTTGGGACTGTATAATGTCTTTAAACACCAATTAAATGCACAGATTAAAAAAATATTATCTCCATGCCTTTTGTTCAATTAAGAGCTAAACTTCTCTCATGAGTAAGCCAGACAAGTATTTAGTAGATACTCAGACTTACAGAACTAATGTAACTAAATCAAAATCATTAATAAAAATGTAAAAAAGAATTCACAAAAATGTTTTAAATTCACTATTCAAAAGTCAGAACATCTGCCCTTCATTACGGGAAACTCTTACCTATCAATTAAAGCAATGATTATGTTTTTCACATTTACATTTTGGTGTAACTCAGCACAGGCCCGAAGAAAAGGATTCAAAGTTTGAAGGTGGAATTCATCAGGGAAAACCTGAAAATCAAATGATAATCAATTATTACTAAAATCAACTAGCAAAAATCAATTAGTAACAGCATTTTCTACTATATTCTGGACTTAATATTTAAAGCTCATATTTGTGGGGGGAAAAAAACCATTTTAACATTATACAAGCGAGTGCAAATACATCACTTTCAAGCCTCTCTAAACATAACCCCAGAAAGAAATATTCTGTTAACCAAAGTACATCTACAATTAAACTAAAACTAATGATACCTAAACAACTTGGAGGTTACTCTTTCCCACATTTTGGGAGGAAAAACGCATTAATACAAAGACCATGTTATTATATTAACAGGAAAAAAGGATTTATTTAGGAAAGCTTAATCTCTCTTTGGTCAAGATTTTTTTCCCAAAAAAACAAAGAAAATTAATGAAATAAAAAATGAGTTCTTTAAAAACCTGAAATGTTCTCACCTACCTGAATAATGCACTCCATGAGATATTCCTGAGCCAAAGCATCTCTGCAATTCACCACTTGCTCTAATATGCCGGTCAAAACAATCTGAAAGAAGAATAAGATTTTAAGACTTAAAGAATTATTTTCAAAATCTTAAGTCACTCCTCCAGTAACATATTTGAACTACTAACTTAAAAATCATATTTTAGGTTTTCCTGATCCATACTTCTAGACTAAACTGTAAAATTTTACAGAAGAATGTTTAAATAAAAAAAATTCTGGATTTCTATTTTGTAAAAGTCAAAGTCCATTTCATTGGTGTTTTTTATGATTTGTACTTTTTGTGTCCTAAGAAAGCTTACCTAATCCAAAGTTATAAAGACTTCCTTTGTGTTTTCTTCTAGAAATTCCAGTTGCAAATTTCACACTTATGACTTTGATCAATTTTTTTGAGTTCCTCTGCATACTATGAGAATGGGTCACAATTCAGAGGCTTGGTTTGCATACAGATGTCCAACTGTTTCAGAATCACTTGCTAAAAATTTGCCTTTGCACCCTTATCAACAATAATTGATTATACACACGTGAGTCTATTCTGGATCATCTCTTCTAGGGGTCAGCAAATCTAGTTTAATGACCATTTTTGTATATTGTTTCCACATTATCTTCGGCTGCTTTTGCACTACACTGGCAGAATTTAACAGCTGCAAACTATATGGCTTGTAAAACCAAAAAATAAGTACTATTTGGTCCTTTAAAGAAAAGGTTCGCTAATTCCTGATTTATTTTCCACTGATACATGTATTTATCCTTTCACCAATATCACATTACTTTATTGTAGCTTTAGAGTAAATCTATAGTAAAATAAATCTCAATGTAAAGAAAATTGGTATCTTGATAACGATAATACTGAGTCTTCCAATCCACAAACACAGACTCAAATATGTCTTTTAGTTTATTTAAGTCTTCTTTGATCAACAGTTTTCAATGCAATATTATTTTTAAAATATTTCAATTTCAAAAATCAGACTTTATATATCTCATAAGAAAAGATGAGAAGTAAAAAGATATAAACCTGTTTGTAACGTTCCACATTTACACCTTCCAACTGACTAAGGCGCACCAAATTTGTTCCCACTAAAATTCTCAGTTCTTGTCTTTCTCGTTCTCTTTTTTCTCTATCTCGGCTATGTCCCTGATGCTGCATTCGAACCCAGAGCTTGTTCATTTCTGCAAAGTTGAGTAGGACAAAATCCATGGAATCACTGATATCACCAGTTGTTTCTTCACTGCAAAGAAACAGTTGGAAAAATCTTTATACACAGTATTTAATTTACTACTATTTCTCTTCTTTGTGCATTTCCTTCTTACCTCTTTAATACACCAAACGCTTCATGAAAGACATCTTCAACTACACTGTCTTAGTGCTCAATTCCAAGAGGAAGAGAGAAAAGGGTATCAGGCAGGGGACATAGCTCAAGTTTAGAGGGACAAAATGCCCCCCTCACTCCTTTTGGGGCTTCCCAGGTGGCACTAGTGATAAAGAACCCAAAATCTAAGAGATGTGGGTTCGATCCCTGGGTTGGGAGGATGCCCTGGAAGAGTGCATGGCATCCCATTCCAGTATTTTTGCTGGAGAATCCCACGGACAGAAAATCCTGGCAGGCTACAGCCCATGGAGTCATGAAAAGTCTGATACAACTGAAGCAATTTAACCACTCCTTTTCCTGGGCCAGCTAAACTTGTTCTTGGAATTATATTCCATTAATTCAAAAAGCCTTAAAAAATTGACACGTGTTACTGTTAACTCATTTTATTATTGAGTATTTTATGTTTGCAATTGAACTATCAACTTTGTAAGCTCTGTAAGGTAAAAGACCAAGTATTTCTTGCTTATTTTTACATTTCCTAAGATGGGGAACTTAGTAATTTTCAAAACTTTTTGCTGATTACTAAATTAATAGTCAAAACTGAATCAAATAATAACACAGCAAATACCATCACCATCTTCACACTGTTAAATTTTTATCTTTTCTACACCACTTAAATTTTTGTCATATACATGGTTAAAGTTTTAGTATAGCTTTTCTTTTAAAAAGGAATGATGCAGATATACTAAAAACAACTAAAATATACATATTAGAAATAAATGAATAAAGAAACTTTTTAAAAAGGGAAATAAGTTCCTCAATCAAGGGAACTTGTCATGTGAATAGTTCACCCAACTGGATAAAGACCACCTGCCATCTTTGTGGGATAAAAGCACAACAGACTTGGATGCTAGAATATTGGTTGCATAAGACACAGCTCTCTCTGAATGGCTTCCCCCCATCCCCCATCCTGTTCTGGAGTTAATATCTTATTTGTGTGCACAGATAATTAAAATCACTTATACTCTGGGGTACCTGCTGCTGCTGCTGCTAAGTCGCTTCAGTTGTGTCCAACTCTGTGCGACCCCAGAGATGGCAGCCCACCAGTCTCCCCTGTCCCTGGGATTCTCTAGGCAAGAACACCGGAGTGGGTTGCCATTTCCTTCTCCAATGCATGAAAGTGAAAAGTGAAAGTGAAGTCACTTAGTCGTGTCCGACTCTTTGTGACCCCCATGGACTGCAGCCCACCCGGCTCCTCCATCCATGGGATTTTCCAGGCAAGAGTACTGGAGTGGGGTGCCATTGCCTTCTCCGCTGGGGTAACTAGAAGTTCCTAAATTACAAAAACTGATAAGACATTCAAGAAACAATATGAAAACTGGCTAGCTCATAAAAAAAGTTAAACATACTTCGTTATTTTATCACAAATACAATTTTCAAACTGTAACTCATTTAAAAAGTTGTATTTTCAAAGAGTATCTGATGGAATGGAAAAATGCTCTCAATTATGCTAAATTTAAAAAGGTTCTAATAATCTACACATAGCTTTTATAAGAGTACATTTTATATCACATCACATGTACTGTGTCTCAAAGGAAATCTATACACAAAATGCTACCAGTGGCTGACTCTGGGTAGGAGAATTACTGATATTTATTTTCTTCTATATACTTTTCTATACTTTTTATATGTTTTACAACAACAACAATAAAAATACTACACCTAAATCAAGAAAGAAAACCACTTACTCTGTTGGCTCCCCTTCATCAGGTAAGATGTTTCTGGTACACTGAAGTAGATAATTTCGAAGAAATAGACCTCTCAAGGGATGCTGCACACCACGGCACATTTCTACCAAATCTTTCAAAATATCTTTCCTGGACTGAGGAAATGACTTGACATATACAACTCCAACTGTGATCAACAGATAACTAGAAGAATGAGGCAACATTTGATTAGAAATAAAATACTCAAGAATTTGACTATATTCAAACACAATATATACAAATATGAAATAAACAAGACAGGAAGCAGGTTTTCGCCTATGCAATAAAGAAAATATCATCTAATTTAAAATATAACTGCTTACTGACCCCCTTCCATTTATTTATAATATCACCTTTAAACACATTAGGACTCATAACTGTCATGATATTAACTTGTCTAGTAGTCAAGAAATTAGAATATGTCCATTTTTTTCTATTTTCAAAGTTCCTCAATAATCTATAATAAATAGTGATTTATACTTCACAGCCTTAAAAAATCACTATCAAAATGTTAACCGCTATTCGTTAAGAAACTAAATAACCTTAAGCCCACTGATTTTAAAGGATGTAACACAAAGTGTGAAATGCAGATATAAAAGCCCGCAGAATCTTAATAAGGAAATGGCAGCCCACTCCAGTGTTCTTGCCTGGAGAATCCCAGGACGGGGGAGCCTGGTGGGCTACCGTCTACGGGGTCGCACAGAGTCAGACACGACTGAAGCGACTTAGCAGCAGCAACACAAAGTGGGAAATGCAGATATAAAAGCCGGCAGAATCTTAGTAACTTACAGCCTTGGGATGATGTTTCCAGCATACTGTACAAGCTCATAGAGATCTGCCACTTTTCTTCCTTTAGCAAATTCATCTGTCAGGTAAACTTCCAGGTAGTGCAGTTCATCAGAAATAGCCATATCTTTTAATTATCATTAAGGATTTAAAGCTGAGTCATCGTAAGAACGCTGACTCTGCAACTTTTTGGACTCATTAAATTGGGCAAATTTCTTAGTTTTTCCTTTATTTATTGGGGGCAGGGAGCATGCCCCATAGCCTGTGGGATCTTAACTCCTCAGCTAAGGATTGAAACTGGGCCATGGCAGTGAAAGCCCAGAATTCTAACCACTAAACCACCAGGGAACTCCTATATCAGGCAAATTTCCTAAATGTTAGTCATGTAAGAAAGCATGTTTAAATTCTGGGCTTTCCTGACTTTAAGGGGTTTTAAAGATGTCTGCTAAAGCAAAACAATAAAAATAAGATTGCCTGTGAAACTACTTCAGGGTTTTGAAATGGCAAATCATTGATGTCCTTTACATTTCAGAGTCCAGCTTGACAAAATCTTAGTATTAAAAACCATTTGCTTAATATTTTCAATATCCTTCATGAGTAGTCTGAAAACTGAGATAAAACAACAAGCCACATAAAGAAGTGTAAGCACAAAAAAGGGGTTTCTGATACTCTTCTCAGCGCATTTGCAGGGAGAAGTACTATTTGGTCAAGACAAGGAGAAATAATACAACTTCCAAAAAACCTAGGGAACAAGCAAAATAAGCCTTATCAAGAAAATAGTATGATCAAAATGTTCTTCAACTTTCAAAAGATACAAAGTTCATAGTAGCTCTTTGGTGATAACATAGAAGTCCGCAGTTCACCAAGCATATTAGAAGCATGTTTCAGAGCATCCATAAGCTTGTTTTTGTCCTACAGAAAAACCAAGAGCATTGGTGAGAATGCTTAATTTAAATGAACATTTAACTTGGCTATACAAACTTTAATCAAGGATCTATTACACAGTTCTGAAAGTACAGAGCACCTAAATTATCTTAATCACATAAAAATCAAGTTTAATTTCACCTTGCCTTCACTTTACTGAAGAGAGTAAGATAACGTAATTCCTCACCAGGCTGCAAAGCTTAGCAAATCTCATTTATCTAGGACCACAAGCTTCCTGGCAATAACTCAAATCTTTACAATCCTGGCAACTATGAAACTATAGCTCCATTAATTTATCTTTTACCTTTAAGCAAGAAAACTGGCATACTGATTCTTTTGAAAGAAAGTTACTATTCTGACAATGGCTTGGTCATAGGTTAAACACTCTTCAGAGACCTCTGGAATGACTACTCTTTAAGTATGCTTTTCTCCTCACAATGTCCATATGCCCCACTTAAGACATAAACATAGACAATTCCTTTAGATACAGAAACACTGTTCATACACAGAAAGAGATAAAAGCAAGCAATAGCAAGCTCCATACCACCCATTTCCTCCACTCCAGTTTTGTTTTTACAAACTGGTTTGCAAGAAAAACAATACAATAGAAACAACTGGTTAAAAGAGCATATTATTACTAAGCTTTAGAAACTCTAAGACACTTTACGAAGGCAAGATATTATCATCATCATCAATACAGCAACTTATGATTTAAGTACCAGCCTATTTGGTTCCATTTCTTAAATTTTATCCAGAGAATCTATAGCTTCTACACAATCTACTCTTTCAGAATATGATAATTAAGTATAGTTTTTAAGGTAGTTCTTGTAAAAGAAATGTATCTGTTCAGAACAGAAATAAAAGCCTTCAAGATAGAGGGGAAAGGCTGAACAATTCAAACTGAAAGCGTTTAAAACCAGTATTTATTAAGCAACTATTATATGTCAAGTACTCCTCAGATTTGAGGTATAGAACTGATGAGGCCAGTAATTCAGGTCAGATAGGGTATGGAGATAATACAGTGATGTGTAAATAGAAGGCAAGGTCTCCCATCCTCATGGAGCTTAAATTCTGGTAGGGAAGACAGACAATTTCAAACCACAAATATAAAGGTAAATAAAATATTTCAACAGGGCTATCTACTGAAATTGCTCCACATAGCGCCTGAGGGAGCTCAGGCTGAATATTATTAGGTTTACCAGAGCAGTAGTGCGACAGGCTTTAGAAAACACAGCCTAACATTCCCAGGAACACGCAGATTACAACTGTGCCTCTCACACTGTCCTTCTTACCAGGCATCTCTTCATCTGGAATGACTGGACCTTCACAGCCTGTATGGCTTCATCCAGGAGTTTTTCCTGCTCATCCTGCGGTGACTGCTGTGTTGTAGGCTAAAAAAAATTTTTTTAAATCTCCCATTAATGTGTCATTAGAACTCTCGTCAAGCAAATCTGTTATTTTTATAGGTCCAGCCATAGTTTACATTTACAAAGCTTTCACATAAGGTTCATTCCAGTTCTACATCTCAAGACTCATTTATCAATTTTTGACAACTGAACAGAGAGCTGTGCTGTTACTGAAGTTAATAGCATAGACTGCTGAAGGAGAAAACTAACAGATACAGAGAATTTCTTCTCAGAAACTGACTCAACATTCCTGTAGTAGGTTGTCTTCAAAGAAATAGAAGGTGGTAGTTTATGGCTGCCTATGCTCTGCTGCTGCTGCTAAGTCACTTCAGTCGTGTCCGACTCTGTGCGACCCCACAGACGGCAGCCCACCAGGCTCCCCCATCCCTGGGATTCTCCAGGCAAGAACACTGGAGTGGGTTGCCATTTCCTTCTCCAATGCATGAAAGTGAAAAGTGAAAGTGAAGTCGCTTAGCCGTGTCCGACTCCTAGTGACGCCATGGACTGCAGCCTACCAGGGATTTTCCAGGCAGGAGTACTGGAGTGGGGTGCCATTGCCTTCTCCGGAGCCTATGCTCTGCTAATACACTCTAAATCCACCTAGAACATAACCAATCTGTGGTGGTTAAGCAGTATAACCCAAATCTCTAAAAGCTTCCTTTTTTCCTAAACTACCTTTCATCTGCATCTTAGTCTATTCTTAGGAAGACCAAGGAACTAGTTTACGAGAACACTTATCCTCTTAGACAATATATAATGAGGGACTAAACAGCTTAGAAATAAAATAGCTAAAACTGTTGACGGTGACTTGTGGTAGAACACCATGAAGAGTACACTCCCTCAAGGATCTACCGTACCATTTCAAATATAGACAGCTACAGTTATAATGGACTAAATACATCTGTACAGTCTTCTTTCTGCCATCAGAAAAATTTGCTTGCAAAATGAATTAGATCTACCTGTGAACAGAATTAACCACTCCATCACTTACGTTGAATAAACACTCTTTACACCTCTGCTACAGCAGGGAGCACATTATAACTATAAATGATGGCTATTTTTACATCCTTGGAACCCAACACATTGCCAGACACATAATGGATGCTTCATAAATGTTCACTGTCTGAATAAGTAAGCTGGTTTTAGATTACGTTTTTAATAAAAAGCAACTAAAGAATCAACAGATGAATAAACAAATTATGTTATATACATATAAGGAATATTACTCAATCATAAGGAGTGAAGTATTGATAGATGCTATGTGAACTACAAAAAGATTATTTAAGTAAAAGAAATCACACATGGAAGACCACACATTGTGTGACTCCACTGATATGAAATTAAGGCATAGCTCAGAGATGCTACACGTTCAGGTCCAGACCACAGCAGAAAAGCAATATTGCAATAAACTGAGTCACATAAATTTTTCAGTTTCATATGTTTACACTGTACTGTAGTCTATTAAGTCTGCAACAGCATTATGTCTAAGTAAATAATATATATGCCTTAATTTAAAAAGAATTTATTGCTAAAAACTGCTAACCACCATCTGAGCCTTCAGCAAATTTGTGCTGGTGCAGGGTCTCACTTTGATGTTGATGGCTGCTGAAGGTCATGGAGGCCTGTGGCAATTTCTTAAAATAAGACAATAATAAAGTCTACCTCATGGACTGGCTTGCTCTTTCACGAATGATTTCTCTGTAGCATGTGATAGTCTGATACCATTTTACCCATGGTTCAGTTCAGTTCAGTCGCGTCCGACTCTTTGCGACCCCATGAATTGCAGCATACCAGGCCTCCCTGTCCATCACCAATTCCGAGTTCACCCAAACCCACGTCCATCGAGTCAGTGATGCCATCCAGCCATCTCATCCTCTGTCGTCCCCTTCTCCTCCTGCCCCCAATCCCTCCCAGCATCAGAGTCTTTTCCAATGAGTCAACTCTTCGCATGAGGTGACCAAAGTACTGGAGTTTCAGCTTTAGCACCATTCCTTCCAAAGAGAGCTTCCCAAATTGGAGTCAGTTGTCTCAAACCCTGTGTGCTCAGTAGCTCAGTCATGTCCAACTCGTTGGACTGTAGCCTGTCGGGCTCCTCTGTCCACGGGACACTCCAGGCAAGAATACTGGAGTGGGTTGCCATTTCCTCCTCCAGGGGATCTTCCCAACCCAGGGATCAAACCTGCCTCTCTTGCGTCTCCTACACTGGCAGGTGGATTCTTTACCACTGTGCCACCTGGGAAGCCCCTCAAACTGCCCTGCTGCATCCACTAAGTTTACGTAATATTCTGAATCCTCTGCTGCCATTTTCAACAGTCTTCACAACATCTCCACTGGGGCGGAGTTCATTTCAAGAAACCACTTTACTCATTCATACAAAGCAACTCTTCATCTGTTGAAGTTAGATCAGGAGATTTGGCAATTCATACCTTTAGGCAGTCACATCTTTAGGCTCCACTTCTGATTCTAGTTCTCTTGTTATTTCCACCACATCTTCAGTTACTTCCTCCACTGAAGTCTTCAACCAATCAAGGTCATCCATGAGGATTGGAATCCACTTCTTCCAAACTCCTGTGTATGTTGATTTTTTTGACCTCTTCCCTTGAATCACAAACATTCTTAATAGCTTTCAGAATGGTGAATCCTTTCCAGAAGGTTTTCAATTTGCCTAGATCCATCAAAGGAATTATTATCTGCAGCAGCTACAGCCTTCTGAAGTCTTTTTATTTGGCTGCACTGGGTTTTAGTTGCGGCATGTGGGATCTTCAATCTCTGTTGCAGCATGCGGGATCTTTAGCTGTGGCAATGTGAACTTTTAGCTGTGGCATGAGATTTAGTTCCCTGACCAGGGATGGAACTGGGCCCCCTCACTGTGAATGCCGAGTCTTAGCCACTGGACCACCAGAAAAATCCCTGAGATGTATTTCTTAAATAATAAGACTTGAAATTCAAAATAACTCCTGATCTGTGGGCTACAGAATGGATGTTGTGTTAGCTAGCAGGAAAACAATATTCATCTCACTGTATGTCTCCATCAGAATTCTTGGGTGTTAGGTACGTAATCAATGATTATTAATACTTTGAAAGCAATCCTTTCTTTTCTGAGCAACAGGTCTCAACAGTGAGCTTAAAACATTCAGTAAAGGATGTTATAAACAGATGCGCTGTCATCCAGGCTTTGCTTTTCCATTTATGGGCACAGGCCCATACTTCATAAGGACCCTAGGATTTTAGGAATAGTAAATGAATACTGGCTTCAACTTAAAGTCATCAGCTGCACTAGCCCCTAACAAGTCAGCCTGTTGCTGAAGCCAGACATTGACTTCTCTCCGGCTGTGAAAGTCCTACATGGTATTGTCTTCCAATAGAAGGGTGTTTCGTCTACAAGGAAAATCCTTGCTTAGTGTAGCCATCGTTATTAATTATCTCATCCAGATCTGCTAGGTAACTTGTTACAGCATCTACATCAGCATTTGCAGCTTCACCTTGCATTCTTATGGTATGAAGATGGCTTCTTTACATATACCTTAACCAACTTCTGCTAACTTCAAACTTTTCTTATGCAGCTTTCTTACCTCTCTCGGCCTTCACAGAACTGGAGAGGGCCTTGCTCTGAATTAGGCTTTGGCTAAAGAAAATGTGATGGCTGGTTTGATCATCTACCCAGACCACTTAAACTTTCTCCATACCAACCATAAGGCAGTTTCACCTTCCTTTCATTCATGTGTTCACTGGAGTAGCACTTTTAATTCCCTTCAGTAACTTTTCCTTTACATTTACAACTTGGCTAACTTTGGTACAAGAGGCTAAGCTTTTGACATGTCTTCCTCACTGAGCTGAATCATTTCTAGCTTTTGATTTCACTTGAACTCTTTCAACTCTTCCTTTCATTTGAACACTTAAGAGACTGCTGCTTCTGCTGCTAAGTCGCTTCAGTCGTGTCCGACTCTGTGCGACCCCATAGACGGCAGCCCACCAGGCTCCCCTGTCCCTGGGATTCTCCAGGCAAGAACACTGGAGTGGGTTGCCATTTCCTTCTCCAATGCATGAAAGTGAAAAGTGAAAGTGAAGTCACTCAGTCGTGTCCAACTCTTTGTGACCCCATGGACTGCAGCCCACCAGGCTCCGCCATCCCTGGGATTCTCCAGCCAAGAACACTGGAGTGGGTTGCCATTTCCTTCTCCAATGCATGAAAGTGAAAAGTGAAAGTGAAGTCACTCAGTCATGTCCGACTCTTCGAGACCCCATGGACTGCAGCCTACCAGGCTCCTCCGTCCATGGGATTTTCCAGGCAAGAGTACTGGAGTGGGGTGCCATCGCCTTCTCCGACTTAAGAGACTACTGTAGGGCAATTAACTGGCTTAATTTCAAGATACTCTTGTACCTCAGGGAACTGGGAGGCTCAAGAAAAGGGAGAGTAATGGAGAAGAGCTGGTCAGGGGGCAGTGAGAATACACACACTTACCAATTAGTTTGCAGACTTACGTAAGTACAGATTGTGTCACCTAAAACAATCACAACTGATCACCATAACAAACATGATAATGGAAAAGTATGAAATACTGTGAGAATTACTAAAATGTGACACAAAAACACAAAGTGAGCAAATGCTGTTAGAAAAACGGCACCAGAAAGACTTGCTAGATGCAGGATTGCCACAAAGTTTCAATTCTGGGGCAAAAAAAATCCAGTAAAGCAAAGCACAATAAAATGAGGTATATTTGCATCCAGAATAGGAAAATCATCCATAGAAACAGAAAGCAGACTGGTGGTTACCAGGAGGGAGAGTGGATGAGTAACTGCTTAATGAGTACAGGGTTTCCTTTTTGGGTGGTAAAAATGTTTTGAAATTGAGTTTCCCTAGGGCATACTTCTTCATAAGCATAAATAAATATCAAAGAAAAAGTTCAATATCTTTTATACTGAACACTAACTCACACAACAAAACTAATGGTGTAAAATGCTGACAAGGAGCATGTGCATTTAAGGGTTCTGACTTAATGAAATTCACTATTCATCATGGGCTAGTTCTCTGAGACCAAGCAACAGTTTGGCTCCTTATCTCTGGATGCAATAGATTTGACAATTATTACAATCAACGGATTTCACTAGGTTCAGAAAGCCAGCTTTGAAATAAGCAGAAATTTTTATTGTGATAAAACATACACATTAGAAATGTGTATGTTATAAAATTTTTATTGTGGTAAAATATACACATTTTTATTGTGGTAAAAATTTGCCATTTTCATCATTTTTAAGAGTGCAGTTCGGCAGCATTAAGTACGTTCACACTGTTGTACAGCCACTGCCACCATCCATCTCCAGAGCTTTTTCACCTTTCCAAAAGGAAACTCTGTGAGCAATAAACAGTAACTTCCCATCCCCCCACTCCCGCCCTAGGCAACTACCACTTTCTCTGTCTAAGTGCTTGACTTCTCTAGGACCTCATATAAGGGGAATTGGCAAATGGGGGCGACTCTCTACTTGTGGTGCTTCTCTCTTATTGAAGACTACGGGTTCTAGGGCTCTCGGCTTAGCCGCCCAGGGACATGTGGAAGATGTGGCAATCTTCCCAGAGCAGGAATCGAACCTGTGTCCCCTGCATTGGCAGGCAAATTCTTAACCACATTCTTAACCACTAGATCACCAGGGAGATCCAAAATTTCCTTCTTTTTGAGGTTAAATAATATTCCATTGTGTGTATATACCATTTTGTTTATCCATTCATCTGCTGATGAATATTTGGGTATAGTACTACATTTTGGCTACTGCGTATAATTATATGGCAAATAAAAGCGTGGTTATAAAAAGGCTGGGTTATGCTCAGTCTCTAAATCATGTCCAGTTCTTTGCCATCCCATGGACTGTAGTCCCTCTGGCTCCTCTGTCCATGGGATTCTCCAGGCAAGAATACTGGAGTGGGTTGCCATTTCCTTCTCCAGGGGATCTTCCCAACCCAGGGAGCGAACCCAAACACAGGTTCTGCATTGTGTCTCCTGCATTGGCAGGTGGATTCTTTATCACTGAGCCATCTGGGAAGCCCTATAAACAGATTACAAACAATTCAAAAATATTTGTATAGAATTGACTAGACTCAGTAATCTGTAGGCCAATTAGCAAAATTTTTCTATTTTGTACCAACTGGGTTTAAAATTAATAGAAAAGCATATATACAAAATGTAGAAAATAAAGAGATAAAGCTATAATAAAGAAATGTACTTTTACATGTTACTTGTAAGACAATGCAGCTGGCTATTCTAAAGGAACATCTAGATGCCCTTCCTGCCAAGCATGGGACTGAGCAAGTCAGTTTAACATGAACATGATTTCACTATACACAAATTAGGTAACCAATGACCCCTCACTCATAAAAGTCATTTACAAATGACTCTGTACACAGCAGTTATATATATCAGAGAAAAATGGAAACACTAGAGTCAAGATCAAATTAACATTTGTGATTAGGCCCCTTTTAGCCCACACATTCAAGCCAAATAGCCCTCACACCTCTACAGTTAAAAGGTGCAGAGAAAACAAAGGTCACTATGAACATATCACTTATAAAACTAGTTCCCATTCAAACAATGTGCTTTCATTTCCTCTTGCAGCAAACAAGGATAATAGAAATACTTGTATCATTGTTATGACTAATAAAGTGAAATGACACCGATAAAGCTTGAAAATTGCTTAGCACTTAGTAATAAGCAATCCACCTAAGTGTTCCCATCATTATTATATTCCCCATAGATACCAGCAATTATCTACAACCATCCTAGAGACTTGTCGATCTCTCCACTCATATAGATGTTTTCAAGATAGATGTAATCAAACAATGCAATGTTAATCAACTACAAAACGAAAATAACACATCTCACAAAGATACAGAATTTCATTATGTTAATGAAAACACTATTTTTAAAATGACGGTAAGACACAAAATAGCAACTGAAGTAGGGAGAACTAAGCACGATGAAGGAATGGAACATCCAAACATATATTTTAATACCGGCACCTCCAATTTCATTTACCAATAAATTTCCCCAGGAATCCTATGATGGCACACACCATAACCATTTACTTCCCCCAGCTTTATCTACTAGCAGTACACATTCTTCTCCACCTAGAAAATTCCTACTCACTGTCCTCAGAATCTCAGTTCACATGTTACTTCCTGTAACCTCTCCCATACTCCCCGAACCTTCTCTCCTTTCATGGTCCCACAGCACTGAACTGACGGACTGTCCTCAGTACTCAGACTGTACTACATTAAGTTCCATAAGCGTGTCTTCTGCTAGACTCTTCAGTTCTTTGAAAGCATGGGCTATGTTTTCAGTGTCCAGCACAGTGCATGACATAAAAGACACACAAGATGCATGATAAATTGAACTGAACCCTAGATTTTAGAATTGGGAAGGGCCAAAAGGGGAACATTTGTTTTCAGATGCAAAAAGGAGACTCAAAGAAGAATGAGTGATTTGCCCAAGTCACAGAGACAGTGGTTGTGACAAGACTTACTACTCAAGTTTTCTTTCCCAGTAAAATTCGTGAGGACAATACAGGGTGTCTCCTTCACTGTTCCAAACTGGTTCCTCACGCACAGAAAGGGGATATATAAGAGATCCTCAAGTAGGTGCTTTTTTATTACAAACACTATAAATGTCAATCCATAAATGCTGAGAAACAGACAAATGCTAGTTTAATTTTTGCACCATTCTTATATCAATTCCCAAATAAGAATTCAGAGAAATAAGCAGAATCACCTCGTACAGCATCATATTATATGAAAGCAATATATGTCAAACATTTTGCTTTTTGGCATTAGTGCATTTAAAGTGCAGCCTGTTTCCAGGCTTACAGGTTTTCAGAAGCCTGTCTACACAAACTGAATAGTGAGATAACTAAAACTGACATACTGTACACCAACATGCAAAAATATTATTTATACAGTACAGGCTATGTCAAACGCTAATAAAATGCAAGTGACAACTTGCCTTTGTGGAAACTAGACACAAGGATTCACATTTTGAGGAAGTTCAAGTTCACCAGCCAACAGCTACACCACGATTTGCTGCCAGCATGGAGAGGCGCTAAGGAGAATGCCTCCTTCCAGTAAGTAAAAGACCTGGATTTTATCAATGGGGAAGTCAGTAAAAGAGCCAGGGCGTCCAATGAACAAATATTAAAGGAAACAAGCAGTCTCTTTTTTGTCTCTCAGAATTAATGGATATCAGATAGTATGAGTCCTTCCAGGAAATTCACCTAAGCCAGTCCCTAGAATTCTCTGACACATACTGCAATCTAAGAGGCCTATGAGGCTAAAAAAGGCCCGGGCACTATTAAGGACCCTCCAGAAGGTATTTCTTGCACAAGAAAGGGACACGAAAGCACTACCAGGCACAAAGGTGGAACCGTCAGCAAGGGAGCAGCCTTTGGGCGGGTCCCAACGCAACCTCTGAGCCTCAGGCCCTCCGTACGCCCCCGTTCTAGCCAGACGCCCAGACCCAGCACTAGAGATCCCCTCAAGGCGGGGCAGTGGCGAACTCCACTCAGAGGGCTCGCAGGCCCTTACTGACTCTCAGAGCTAGGGAGCGAATACACCCCCTCAAAGAGCAACGGCCACGGCCAGGCGCCGCCGCACCCCTGATCACGGATCGGCCCGCCTGCGGCCTTCCCCGGCCTGCCCCCCAACCCGTAGGCCAAGCCTGGCTGGTATTAGCCCCGACCCGGCTGCTGGGCCCCGACTCCGCCTGCATGGTTCCAAACGGTGGGAGCGAGCAGTGGCTAGGAAAAGGGTCAGCCCGGGGCCCGCCGCCCCTCAGCACTCACCATGGCGACTCCCCTAAGCCTGCAGCTTGAAGCACCCACCCCGCGCGGAGCCTCCCGCGGTCAGGTGACTCTGCGGCCCCTCCAAGCCCCGCCCCCTCTAGCTCCGCCTTCGCACCCAGCAGACGGCTTCTCGATTGGTCCCCCAACTCCCGCGTGTTTATTGGTCCCTGTCACTTCACGGCGGACTGACGGACCTAGGCACCAGCCAATCTCTCCACGATGTATGAGAGGGCGGGGGCAATGCGGAGTACCGGGGAAGCTCTAGGCGGCAGGAAGGGGCAGCCGGAGAGAAAGGCAATACTAGAGTCTCTCCAGAAGGGAGGAGTGGAGTGAGTGGAGCCACCCCAGCACATTCACTTTTTGCCTTGACGTGTGTACTCGCAGCGCGCACGCGCAGAAGGATGGCCAGGATTGGTTTGCGGGGCAGTCGGAACTTCTAGTCCTAACCAATCCAGGTGCCGCAAGGGGGGGCGGCCCAGCCTTAATTGGCTAGCGCAGCATCTGTGCGCGGGTTTCGTCTGGTCTCAGCTGTGGGTGTCGTCCTAGTCCGGGCCATGGAGTCTGGTCTGATCAGGCGTTTAGCCCCGCGCCTGGGCATCGCCGAGCCGGAGGTGCTGAGGTAAGTCCGGCTGTGCACGCCCCAGTAGCCCTGCACCCTCCTCAAATGGGGCCCCATGCTTTTCCCGCGCAAAGGCAGGATTTAGGCTCTACATCAAGAAAATCCTACCGGCAATAGGCTCTGTGAGCTGGCCGGAGGGGCGAGCGGCCCCTGGGACCAGCTGGCATTGTGAGATGCACGGTGGTGGGAAAGCGAGAGAGGCGGAGAACTTGGGTCGTTTCCCTGAAACTTACTGAGAGTGCGTTTACGGCAGAGGCAGACGGGATACAGAACCCAAGGAGGGCAGTGTCTGGTGGCCACGACATGCAGTAAACGAAATAGGATTGGTGTGCGGAGCCGCGGCCTGTGCCTGCTTTTAATTTAAACAAACAAACAAAAGAACTTTCCAGAAAGCCTCGGAGGGGTTGCTGTTTGCGCTGAGACTCGATTGATAGAAGCTGCCAGCCACGGGAAGATGTGGGAAGAGGGCCCAAGCTGGCACAGCAAACTGTACAAAAGCCCGGAGATGGCAAGGGCCTTTGCAAGATCCAGGGTTAGAAATAAAGTATTTCTAAATACTTTAAACTGTGGAGTGCAGGACTTAACTCTGGAGGGCAGGGCTAGGCCGGGTGCCTGGGCTGTGGATTAGTTGAGGGAAGGGAAGGAGCATTTCTTAAAAGACAGGAAGTATGGCCTTCTGCACTCTTAATCATTTAGAACAGTGGTTCTGAAAGTGTAGTCCCTGGACCAGCAGCATCAATATTTTCTTGTCACTTAGTAGAAATGCACATTCTTGGGCCCCATTCTAGGCCTACCGATCAGAAACTTGGGACTTGTTTTCACACGCTCCAAGGTGACTGTCATAGACATTAAGTTTGAGAACTACTGATTTAAAGGAAGGAGGAACCCTGGTTTCACCTGCCTGCCTCTGTCTGCCATAGTTCATGCTTGTTCCAGTAATGGAAGGCTGAAAGAAGGGTTGGCCTTTTTTGAAGGATTTCAAGAACTTAATTCTTCCTGAAAGGATTGGAGCACAGTGATGTTCGGAGTCAGGGGGTTTGTTCTGTCTTGTAGAACCCTGTCCTCTCTCAAAGGATGTGAGTTTCATTCCCAGCCCCAAAAAGAGTGTGGGTCAGAATGAAGTCCACCAGGCTGAATTTATTGCTTACCAAAGTATTGGGCAAACTTCTGAAAAAGAAAGAGTTTTAGTGAATGTGTTGCTTAGGAAAGCGGAGGAGTACTTGCGACTGTCCCATGTGAAGTGTGCTGGCCTGTCTGCACGAACCACAGAAACCAGCAATGCAGTCATGTGCCTGGACCTTGCAGCTTCCTGCATGAAGTGCCCCTTGGACAGGGTAAGTAGGTCCCACTGAATGTCTGAATACTCTGGTGTGACTCTGAAGTTTAATCATATGTTTTCATCTCTGGTTGTATTAGCCCCTGTTACAACTCTGTTTTAGAATTTTCATCTAGAATATGTAGAATATGTTACTGTAGATGAAGTTTAGAACCATTGTGTCAAGTTGCAGAAAAAAACTTTTTTGCAATGATCTCTTTACTCTTTACTACGTACTTTCCCTGAGCACTTCTTTCCTTATACAAAGGCATCTATCAAACTGCCACTAGCATCATCCTCCTAAATCACATACTTTAAAACCATTGTATTATTTTTCTTCCAATGTCACAGTGATTGAGAGCCAAGCTATGGCAAGACTCACATGTTGAGACCAGATCTCAGCACCACCAGTTACTAGTTCTGTGAGTCTCTTGTTTCCTCATCTGTCAAGTGGGGTAAGAGGTATCCATTTGGAGAAGACTCTTGAGAGTCCCTTGGACTGCAAGGAGATCCAATCAGTCCATTCTGAAGGAGATCAGCCCTGGGTGTTCTTTGGAAGGAATGATGCTAAAGCTGAAACTCCAGTACTTTGGCCACCTCATGCGAAGAGCTGACTCATTGGAAAAGACTTTGATGCTGGGAGGGATTGAGGGCAGGAGAAGGGGACGACAGAGGATGAGATGGCTGGATGCGTCACTGACTCGATGGACGTGAGTTTGAGTGAACTCCGGGAGTTGGTGATGGACAGGGAGGCCTGGCGTGCTGATTCATGGGGTCCCAAAGAGTCGGGCACGACTGAGCGACTGAACTGAACTGATTTCACTGGATAATTGTAAGGAAGAAACAATGTACTATATGTAGCACTCTTAACACAGTGCCTATCACACATAAGCATCATGCTACATTGATAAAATGGTGGCATTGTAAACACCATTGACTTCCAATGGGTTGGCTCGCCATTACCATCAAACTCTCCAGCCTCTCTTGATCCCTGCTAACCTCAAGCTACAGTATTCACTTAACAGGCCATGCACTTTAATGACTGACTTTGTAAATGCACTGCCTTTTTTTTTTTTTTTAAACCTGGGATGTTCTTCTAGCAAGCTCCTGTTTGTCTTAAAATGACCTCACTTTGCTGTCACATCCTTTATTAAGCTTTTCTTCCCCAGGCAGAGTTGGTGTCCCTCAGTCGTCGTCCCTCCTGTTTCTCTCCCAGTCTCCGTCTCCTGTCCCTTTTGCACACACTCACCCTCCCACTAGTCCCACACGCCACTCCCACTGCTTCCCTCGTTCGTTTTTCCAATGGATTACAAATTGGCACCTTTGTTAAAATAAGTAGCCATATATATATCTTCTCTGTTTTTTAATTCATGGACTTCTCACGTGACACTAGTGGTAAAGAATCCACCTGCCAGTGCAGGACGCACAAGAGACATGGGTTCTCTCCCTGGGTTGGAAATATTCCCTGGGGTAGAAAATGGTACCCTAGTCCAGTATTCTTGCCTGGAAAATTACATGGGCAGAGGGACCTGGCAGTCCATGGGCCTGGCTACAGTCCATGGGACCTCAAAGAGTCAGACACAACTGAGTGTGCACACATGCACGCGTGTGCACACACACACACGCATTTTTAGTTCACAGCTCGGCATTGGTAGTATTATGTTGTATTTTAAAGTATCTGCACACACATGTGACATGACTGCCTTTCTATAGATATGAGCTATTGCAAGCACTAGTTAACTTGTCTGACATGGTTACTGATTTTGAGTAAATGAAGCTAAACCTTTAGGTAGAGTGACTTGCCACAGAAATAATTAATTTTGAAAAGTTGACTTATTAAACAAGTGTTAAAGGTACTAATATAGAGCACTTACGATTTTTATGATTCATTTCTTTTTCCTTTCAAAGGCTTACTTAATTAAACTTTCTGGCTTGAACAAGAAGATGTATCAGAGTTGTCTTAAATCGTTTGAGTGTTTATTGGGCCTGAACTCAAATATTGGAATAAGAGACTTAGCAGTACAGTTTAGCTGCACAGAAGCAGTGAACTTGGCTTCAAAGATACTGCAAAGGTATGAGGCATATAATTAAAACTCAGTACTGATACGTAAATTGAAAGTATCCAATGTCCTGGTAATTTTCAGTTTAAAAAATAATTAACATGCTGAAGTGACAGAATGTATTTCTTTTACATTTAAAGTGACACATTTATGAGTTTGTATTTGCATTTTCAGTCCCTTTGAAACAATATTTTCTAACAAATAACTCTGTGAACACTGGTTTTACTCAGCTATGAGTCCAGTCTTCCACAAACACAGCAGGTGGATCTTGACTTATCCAGGCCGCTTTTCACCACTGCTGCCCTGCTTTCAGCTTGCAAGTAAGTGTTCCTTTTACCGTTCAGTAAAGTCTGTAATTTATAAATAAATTTCTCATTCCCAAAGAATACTTCTAATTTAGTTGATTTTGACTCGAAGCATATTTTCCTAAATAACAATAGTGGCCAAGTGACCCGAGTCTCAGTTTATCCCACAACAGATCTGACAGCTAGGAATTAGTGTTGCCTGAAGGCTACTTGCCAATATATAAGCTGGGTAATCTGATTTCAGAGTCTGCCTTTTTTAAATCGTGAAATCTATCATTAAAATAGCATTTAGTTGTGATTTTCAGTCACATTTTTGAATTGTTGATTACAACTCTTTTTCAAGTAATTTATAAAACAGTTCAATAATAAATTCTTAATTTGAATCTTTGGTGTTATCTATATGTATACTGACTGAAATGTTACCCTGGAAATATTGGTAATTGCTGTCTTCATCTAAAGTTGTCTTGTTTTATCTTGCTAGAAAACTCCTCAGAAAATAAAATTAGTTGGCTGTTGGACAATAGGTTTTTTTACTACCTAACCACTAATTTTGATGTGTTTGGCTCCATTAGCTACTATTAGTGATTAATTGGCCTTAATAGAAAATGCCCTTTAATTCAATACAACTATATGGAAGGAACATGGCTATTATAGGAAACAATATGGACAGATTTACTTTTGAAACCAAGTTTCACTGAGCAAAAAAAGATTCAAATAGGTCTGTTATCTGAAATAAGAAGCTCACTTTGTATTTTTCATTAGTGGTTGTTGTGAATTGTTATTAGGGAAGAAGTTTTTGGAGGTGAGAGTGGTTTATATTCCTGTAGTAGCATAAATATAAGCATCTTGTGTTAAAGTGAATTAAATATTTTAACATGCTGTAATTGCCACTCAGCAAATTAGTTAATATCTGAGATTTACTAGAAAGAGTTCTATAAGGCATGAAGCGCTACAGTAGATGTCTTTATGTGTCCTGTTTGGTACATAACAGATAACATGTATATTTTAATTCTCGCAGTACAATGAATAACTAAATAAATAGCTTTAAAAGGTAAGTTTACATGATTTTTAGCTAATGATATATGTGTGAAGTAAAGGGAAAATTAAACAGATGGGAGCTCTTCATAAAGCCTGAGTGGAAAGGAAATAAGTTGATAACTGGTTGGCCAAAAAAGATAACAGTACTGATCTTAAGAACTGCAATTTATCAAATTCTTTTGTAGGATTCTAAAGGTAAAGGTGGACAGAAATAAAATGGCAGCCACATCTGGAGTAAAAAAGGCCATATTTGATCGACTCTGTAAACAGTTAGAAAAGATTGGGCAGCAGATTGACAGTGAGTAATTCATTCCATGTTTCAGGAATGTGTCACTTGAAAATGTAAACCTGCTGGTAAAAGTTAAATATTTTCAAACCTGCAAACTAGCTCCTTTCTATTTACTATCAGTTCAGTTCAGTCGCTCAGTTGTGTCCAACTCTTTGCGACCCCATGAATCGCAGCATGCCAGGCCTCCCTGTCCATCACCAGCTCCCGGAGTTCAGTCAAACTCATGTCCATTGAGTCAGTGATGCCATCCAGCCATCTCATCCTCTGTCGTCCCCTTTTCCTCCTGCCCCCAATCTCTCCCAACATCAGAGTCTTTTCCAATGAGTCAACTCTTTGCATGAGGTGGCCAAAGTACTGGAGTTTCAGCTTTAGCATCATTCCTTCCAAAGAACACCCAGGGCTGATCTCCTTCAGAATGGACTGGTTGGATCTCCTTGCAGTCCAAGGGACTCTCAGGAGTTTTCTCCAACACCGCAGTTCAAAAGCATCAATTCTTCATCACTCAGCTTTCTTCATAGTCCAACTCTCACATCCATACGTGACCACTGGAAAAACCATAGCCTTGACTAGCCGGACCCTTGTTGGCAAAGTAATGTCTCTGGTTTTCAATATGCTGTCTAGGTTGCTCATAACTTTTCTCCCAAGGAGAAAGCGTCAAACTTGCAGACTAGCTCCTTTCTATTTACTATAGATGAGATCAAGTTTTAGTAAGAAAATTACTGTTTATTTTCAGTAGCAAAATTACTGTTTGTTTTCAAATAAATAGCTTAATAGCTGTTTATTTAGCTTAATAACTAAAAACAACAATAAATGCTGTAATTCCGTAAATTCATGCCCAGAGAGTAGAGTCTCCCTTTCGAAATCTGACAAGAAAAGCCAAAGAAAAGATAGCAAGATAATTCCCCTTCTCCTTATCCTAGTACTTGGCCATTTGCGATATCTAATTTTTATTTCTGATGCAAAATATACCCCAAAACTGAAATTTAAAATTGGAGAAAAATGAACTCAGATGATATATATATATATATATTTCCCCCCCCCCCCCCAAAGGAGAACCTGGAGATTCAGCTACTCCACCACAGAAGAAAAAGAAGACAGTGATTGAACCTTCAGCAAAGGGTGAGGCATATTAATACTAGACAAAAATCGAAATTTGTACAACAGGATTAGTGTACGATGGATTTAGTGCAGTGAATAGCCCTTTGCTGCTGTAGCAGCTTGCCTTAACAAGAGTCAGATTCTACATTTGTAGCAAGATGGATGGACCTAGAAATTATCATACTAAACAAAATAAGTCAGACAAATACCAATGATATGTCCTTTATAGATGGAATCTAAAATATGACACAAATGAATTTATTTATGAAACAGACAGACTTACAGACACAGAGAACAGACTTGTGGTTGCCAAGGGGAAAGATGTGCAGGAGAGGGTTGGATTGGGAGTTTGTGACTATCAGATGCAAACTATATATAAAGGATGGATAAACAACAAGGTCCTAATGTATAGCAGGTATTGTAGGGAACTATATTCAGTGTCCTGTGGTAAGCCATAATGGAAAAGAATATGGAAAAGTGTGTATGTATATATATGTGTGTGTGTGTGTGTGTGTAACTGAATCACTTCATTGTACACCAGAAACTATCACAACATTGTAAATCAACTATACTTCATTTAAAAACAGAGTCAAATTTTAGCTAAATTCTGTCAGTTAATCATTGATAATACCAGTTTTTCAAGCAGTAGTTTACACAAGTACTGTGTAATTAAGAATATTTCTGATGGGCCAATAAACACATGAAAAGATGCTCAATATCACTAATTATTAGAAGAAAGAAAGTGTTAGTTGCTCAGTTATGTCCAACTCTGTTTGACCCCCTGGACTGTAGCCCACCAGTCTCCTCTGTCCATGGGATTCTCCAGGTAAGAGTACTGAAGTGAGCGGCCATTTCCTCCTCCAGGGGATCTTCCCAACCCAGGGATGAAGCCGGGTCTCCCACATTGTAGGCAGATTCTTTACCATCTGAGCCACCAGGGAATCAAAACTTCAGTGAGGTATCACCTCCTGCTAGTCAGAATGGCCATCATCAAAAAATCTACAGACAATAGATGGTAGCGTGGGTGTGGAGAAGAGGGAATCCTACACTGTTGGTGGGGCTGTAAACTGATACAGCCATTATGGAGAACAGTATGGTGATTCCTTAAAAAGCCATGAATAAATCTACCATATGACCCAGCAGCCCCACTATTGGGCATATACTCCTCTGAGAAAACCATAATTGAACGAGGCACATGTACCCCAGTGTTGATAGGAGCATTGTTTACAATAGCTAGGACATGGAAGCAACTTAGATGCCCATCGACAGATGAATAAAGATGTGGTGTGTGTGTATATATATACACATATACATGCAATGGAATACTACTCAGCCATGAAAAAGTACACATTTGAGTCACTTGTGAGGTGGATGAACCTAGAGTCTGTTATACAGAGTGAACTAAGTCAGAGAAAAACAAACATAGTATCAGTTCAGTCGCTCAGTCGTGTCTGACTCTTTGCGACCCCATGGACTGCAGCACGCCAGGCTTCCCTGTCCATCACCAGCTCCTGGCGCTTACCCAAACTCAAGTCCATCGAGTTGGTAATGTCATTTTAAAGCATATATACGGAATTTAGAAATATGATGGATGAGCCTTGCAGGGAAGGATTGGAGACACAGATGTAGAGGACACAGTCAGGGAGGGAGAGAGTAGGACGAGTGGAGAAAGTAACATCAGCATATGTGCACTATCACGTGTAAGGTGGATAGCTGGAAAGAAGTTGCTGTGTAGCCCAGGAAGCTCAGTCTGGTGTTCTGTGATGACCTGGAGGGATGGGATGGGGGGAGGGGAGGGAGGCTAGGGAAGGGAGGGAATGTATGTATAATTATGACTGATTTGCATTGTTGTATGGCAGAAATCAACACTGTAAAAAGTTTTTTCTTAATATTTAAATTTAAAAAAATAGAAGAAAAAATACATCTGAAGACAAACTGTTTAGGTTCAAATCCTGCTTTATCACCTACTGGCTCTGTGAACCTCAATTTCCTAATCTATAAAATATGATTAATGTTAGCACCTATTTCATAGAATTGTGGTGAAGACTGAATGAGATAATACAATTAAAGTGCTTGGTTCAAGGCTTGATAAATGTTAACTATCATCAAGAAGTCTTGAACTGCTTGGAGTATAAGGGAGAGTGAAAAACTGATGTGTTAACTTCTGTTTCCATTTTTCATTGTAGTATCTTATTCCCTGTTACCTTAATTAAGATAGACATTTTAAAGTAAATAAGCTCGCTTCTTTCTTACTCATTTATAACATAAGGAGTTTGAAACATTAAAAAAAACTTTTTCTCTTGTAGAAATGGAGAATGTAGTAGAGACCCTACATAAACCGCAGAAAGGTGAAGATCTGACACAAGATTATGAAGAATGGAAAAGGAACATTTTGGAAAATGCTGCCAGAGCACAGAAGGCTGCAACACAGTGATTTCAGCTTCCAGACTGACTTGTGCTGCAAACCAGCAGTGCACCTGCCACCTCAAGGAAAATGTGAGGACTTTGGAAATTTGTGTAAACTTTTAAAACAAAGATCCTATTCTTAACAGCAAAGAAGCCAGCCTTGGGGCTCAGCAGGATGGCTCTGATAATGGGCAGCAAATTCATTAGATCAACCACAGTGCCTGGTTGACTCAGCCTTGGCTCCCCACAGGTCTGCACTCTGCAAAATGTAATTGAAGCCACTTTGCTTTTTTGTTTTGTTTTAAGCAAAAGACAGTCGTCTGCCCTATCCATAATATGAAATTCAGGCTGAATGGAGTCTAAAGATTTTACTTAGGTTTTTGTGTAAATCTCTTGGTTTGAATAAATCCATATATGGTACAATCTTAAGTTAATAAATATTATTTTTATATGCATTCAAAGTGTACGTGTTATCAGTCTGGGAGAATTCTTGTGATGCCAAAAGCTGTCTCCCCTAACAGGAAAAAAGACTCAGCCAGGTTGCTGAACTGAACCATACTGCTCCCCAGAGCACAAACTCTTGAATCAGGCTTTCTGGGTTTAAAACCCTGCTCAGCTCTTACCACCTGTGAAACCTTGAACAAGTTATTTAGCTTCTTTATCCTTCATCCGGTTATCCCTATAGCCCAGATAGTAAAGAATCTGCCTGCAATGCAGGTTCGATCCCTGGGTCAGGAAGATCCCCTGGAGAAGAAAATGGTAATCCACTCCAGTGTTCTTGCCTGGAGAATCCCACGGACAGAGGAGCCTGGTGGGCTACAGTCCATGGGGTCACAAAGAGCTGGTCATGGCTAAGTGACTAACACACATCCTTCATCTATAAGTAGGAATAAAAGAGATGTCTACCTCATAGTATAATTGGAGGAGTATCTGAGCCAATACTTGTAAAGCATTTAGTGCAGCTCCTGGTAAAAGTATTTAGTAAGTATTAAAATATAGAAAGAAACACTTATAGAGGTCTCACATAATTATATATTAGCATCATATTAAAAAATTAAGAAACAAACCAAGGTGTGACAACATGGATGGACCTAGAGAGTGTTAAGCTAAGTGAAGTAAGTCAGAGAAAGGAAAATACCATATGCTCTCACATGTGGAATCTAAAAACAAACAGAAACAGACTTGGATACAGAGAGCAAATCGGTGGTTGCCAGAGGGGAAGGAGGGTCGAGAGAATAAGTGAAATAGATGAGGGAGATTAAAAGGTACAAGCTATGTGTTATAAATAAGTGGGGATGCAATGTACAGCATAAGGAGTATGGTCAATAATGTAATCACTGTGATGACAAATGGCAACTGACTGGTGGTCATTTCATAACGTATAGAAATATCAAGTCACTATATTGTACACCTGAAACATACATATATATGTTGTAAATCAATTATACTTTAAAAAAGAGAGACCAAGATTTATTTTCTTTGCTATCTACATACTGAAAAATATAACCTTACTAAATACTACTCATTTTACAACTATGGAAAAGGACTGGGAAGATAAGTTGCCAGCAGTTCTAAGGCATCATGCTAGACATGATTTTAACTAAGATTAAGAACACATGATCTAAGTAAATATTTCCATGAAGAATGCAATAAAGTGATTGCATCTAAATTGTTTAAACCTATTTAGGATGGTATCAGTAATAATAGTTGTTGCTTTCTATTTCCTATAAATAAGGTATAATACCTGCTACATAGAACAGAAGTAGCTAAAAGAGTGATTTTTTTCCCCCAGCCCCTTTTAATTCTAAACACTTAGCAAGCTGTTGGGGTTAAAGGCCATGATCAAATGATCCCAAAACAGGTATAATATCCCACAGCCCTGTGGTAGATGGGAATGAATGTGAGCTTTGGAACCACATGCAGTTATGTTTAAATTCTGACTTTGCCACTAATAGACTAAGGAAATTTCACAATCTTACTGAGCTTCAGTTTCCTTGTTTGAAAAATAGATATATTATCTACCTTGTGAGAATTGAAGGTAATGTTTGTAAAGTGTGTGATACTTAGAAGGCATTCACTAAATAGTACTTCTGTTATTACTTTGATCTAAAATGGGTGAGTTTTTTCCTCATTTATTTTAAGAAGGTATGTAATCTGGTTTTGGTGCCAAGATTTAGATTCTAGCTTTGCATCAAAATTAAAGCACACTCATTAAAAAAAAAAAATTGTGGTAAAATACATAAGTCGTTTCCTATCTTAACAGGTAAGTCAATATGGTCAGCAATGCTGCAGTGCTTCCCCGGTGGCTCAGTGGTAAAGGATCTGCCTGCCAATGCAGGTGATTAGGTTCGATCCCTGGGTTGGGAAGATCCCCTGGAGAAGGAAATGGCAACCCCTTCCAGTATTCTTGCCTGGGAAATCCCATGGACAGAGGAGCATGTTGGGCTGCAGTCCATGGGGTCACACAAGAGTCAGATGCAATTTAGTGACCAAACAAAAAAACAGTAGTGTTTAGTACAGTCACATTATGTGATCTCCAGAACTCTTCACCCCAGAAAGCTGACTCTACTCTCGAAACCCATTAACAACTCCCATTCCTCCCTCCCTCAGCCTCAGACAACCACCATTCTACCTCTGAATTTGACTAATCCAGCTAGAATCTTCATCTAAGTGGAATTAGACAGTATTTTTTGGTGTGTTTTTTTTCACTTAGCATACTGTCCTTGAGGTTCATCCGTATTGTGGCATATGTCAGAATTTCTTTCCTTTTTGAGGCTAATTTTCCATTGTGTGGATATACCACACCGTGTTTATCCATTTATCTGTCAATGAACACGTAGGTTGCTTTCACCTCTTGGCTGTTGTGAATAGTGCTGCTATAGATGTGTGTGTGTGTGTGTATATATAGTGTTTCTTGGAGACCCTGCTTTCTATTCTTTTGGGCATTTACCCAGAATGCTAGGTCATCTAATTCTATTTAAAAATTTTTGAGGAACCACCATACTTTTTCCATGGCAACTGCATCATATTACATTCCCACCAACAGTGCGCAGGAGTTCCAATTTCTCCACATCCTTGCCAACACTTATTTTCTGCTTTTTTTTCTTTTTTGGTCAGTAGCCATCCTAAATTGGTATGAGGTGGTATCTCACTGTGGTTTTGATTTGCATTCCCCTGATGACTAGTGAGCACTTTTTCATGAGCTTATTGGCCACTTAGGAAAATGTCTGTTGAAATCCTTGCCTATTTTTTCTATGGATTTTTGTTGCTGTTGAGTTGTTCTTTATATAGTGTAAATATTAAGCCTCTATTTAAAAAATGATTGCAAATATTTTCTTCCATTCCTAAGGTTGCCTTTTCACTGTTAATTTCATGAGAATAAATCTTAGTACTATTTGTGACCTTTCTTATGCCTTAAAAGCAAACAATGGTAATTATTTTGATTATCTGGTAGAATAAGATAATCAAACCAAGAATAAGTTTTGGTTATTTGTTTTGTTTTCTTTTTTTTAAATTTATTTTTAATTGGAGGATAATTGCTTTACAATTTTGTGTTGGTTTCTGCCATACATCAAAATGAATCACCTTTCAACTATTAGGTTGGTGCAAAAGTAATTGCGGTTTTTTTATTGTTGAAATTTTGCTGTTTGATATTGGAATACATTCTTAAATAAATGTGGTTATGTTACACATTATTTTAATGCACATTTCTTGCTTTATGTTTTTTTTTTTTTGCTAATGACACTAGCTGTTTATTTTATGTTTATTTTCAATTATGGAAATGATGTTAGACAAAATGCAAATTTGAGCAATTTTCTTACCCGAGTTCAAAATGGGTTTTAAAGTAGTGGAGATAACTCGCAACATCAACAATGCATTTGGCCCGGGAACTGCTAAGGAACATATAGTGCAGTGGTGGTTCAAGAAATTTTGCAAAGGAGACGAGAGCCTTGAATATGAAGAGCATAGTGGCTGGCCATTGGAAGTTGACAGTCACCAATTGACAGCCATCATTGAAGCTGATCTGCTTACAACTACACAGGAAGTTGCTGAAGAATTCAACATCGACCATTCTATGGTCATTTAGCATCTAAAGCAAATTGGAAAGGTGAAAAAGCTCAATAAGTGGGTGCCTCATGAGCTAACCACAAATAAAAAGAAATCATCATTTTGAACTGTTGTTTTCTCTTATTCTGTACAACAACAATGAACCATTTCTCAACTGGATTGTGGCATGCCACAAAAAGTGGATTTTATATGACATCCAGTGACGATCAGCTCAGTGGTTGGACCAAGAAGGAGCTCCAAAGCACTTTCCAAAGCCAAACTTGCACCAAAAAATGCTCATGGTCACTGATTGGTGGTCTGCTGCCAGTCTGATCCACTACAGCTTTTTGAATCCCAGCAAAACCATTACATCTGAGAAGCAGGTCGATGAGATGCACCAAAAACTACAACGCTTGCAGCTGACATTGGTCAAGAGAAAGGACCCAATTCTTCTCCACAACAGTGCCCCACCGCACATCACACAACCAACACTTCAAAAATTGAACAAGACTGAGAACAAGATGGCAGAGGAGTAGGTGGATGTGGAGTACATCTCTCTCCACGGATACATCAGGAATACACCTTCATACACAGAAGTGCATGCAGACCACCAGCTGAGAGTGGACAGGAGTACCTGGCCAGTGGAAAAGAATATATAGAACCACGCAAAACTCAGTAGGATGAAGGGACTAGGGGGAAAAATGGAAGTGTTAGTAGGATTGGACCTGCCCTCAGCAGGTGGGGGAACTAAAGCAGGGGTCCAATCCTCACATCGGGGCAATTGTCTGAGTCAGAAGAGAAACATTTAAGGCTGAGAGTGAAACAGTTGATCTGTGGCCACCTAAATGGAATGAGAATCATAATCCTTGCCACAGCCACACATACCCCAGACAGGAACGCTAGTCCCCTGGAAGGTGCAGTGGCTGGGAGCTGGAGTTTATGGATTGTGGCACAATCCCAGAGCTAGGGCTACTGTTGACTGGAGAGATGGATTGAAGGGATGTGAGAGAGGAGATCATGGTGGGAAATGCCGGTGGAGGAAAGCCAGGCAGCTATGGAAGCAAGGTGATACTGCTGAGCCACGTGTAGGGGGTGGAGCCATCAGCATAGTCTCTTTCTCCCCACATTCCAGCATTGGTAGCTGAACAATACCAAGGCTGGCCCATCAAACGCTTGACACTCTGAACTACAGAGTAGGACCCCAGCCAGGGGGACCCCTCTATGTGCCTGATGTGCTGAACAACAGAGAAAGACCCCAGGCAAGGGACCCTTCTAAGTGCCTGAATGGATAGAGCTATGGAAAAAGACTGGCAAAGAGGCCTTCTGATCACCGGCTACAAGAGGCTTAAAAAAAGACTCTGATTGATAGGGCCATAACTCTTATGCTGGAGGCAGTCCAAGTGCCTGCACACTTGGCACCACCAGGGTTCCCGCAAGCCAAGCAACTGCACCACCTTCATGGTCAACTCTCACTGGGGCAGAGCTGCCAAAGGCAAAAAAATCTTGTGTCTATGTGCGCAGGGTCGCTTCGGTCATGTCCAACTCTCTGCGACGCTGTAGACTGTGGCCTGCCAGGCTTCCACAAACTACTGGACCAACCTTAGGAGGGCAGAAACCAAAAGGAAGAAAGAATTTAACCTTCTTCAAGGAAAGAATTCAACTTTCCTTGAAGCCTGGGAAAAGGAGACCTCAAACACAGTAAGTTGAAAAAAAAGAAAGAAAAGGCAGAGAAATACTACACAAATAAAGGAACAAACTATAAACACAGAAGTCCAAATAAATGAAGAGGAAATAGGCAAACTACCTGAAACAGAATTCAGAATAATAATAGTAAATAGTAAAGATGATGAAAAACCTTGAAAACAAAAATGGAGAAAATGCAAGAATCAATGAACAAAGACCTGGAAAAATTAAAGAATAAACATACAGAGACAAGCAACACAATTACTGAAATTAAAAGTACTCTAGAAGGGATCAATAGCAGAATATCTGAAGCAGAAGAACGAATCAGTGAGCTGGAAGATAAAATGGAAGATAAAGAAGAAGATAACTTCTGCAGGGCAGAATAAAGTAAAAAGAATGAAAAAAAAAAACAAGGATAGCCTCAGAGACCTCTGGGACGATATCAAATGCACCAACATTTTAATTATAGGGGTCCCAGAAATCCCATGGATGGAGGAGCCTGGTAGGCTGTGGTCCATGGGGTCGCTAAGAGAGTGACTTCACTTTCACTTTCATGCATTGGAGAAGGAAATGGCAACCCACTCCAGTGTTCTTGCCTGGAGAATCCCAGGGGCGGGGGGAGTCTGGTGGGCTGATGTCTATGGGGTCGCACAGAGTCGGACATGACTGAAGTGACTTAGCAGCAGAAGAAGAAGAGAAAAAGAAAGGGTATGAGAAAATTTTCGAAGCGATTATAGTTGAAAATTTCCCCAACATGGAAAAGAAAATAGTCAATCAAGTCCAAGAGGCACAAAGAGTCCCATACAGGATAAACCCATGGAGAAACACACCAAGACACTTACTGATCAAACAAAGACCAAACACAAAGAAAGAATATTAAAAGCAGCAAGAAAGAAGCAAAGAGTAACATACAAGGGAAACTCTATATGCTTAACAGCTGATCTTTTAGCAGAAACTCTGCAGGCCAGGAGGGAATGGCAGGATATATTTAAAATACTTAAAGGGAAAAATCTACAACCAAGATTACTGTACCTGGCAAGGATCTCATTTAAAATTGATGCAGAAATAAAAAGCTTTTCAGACAAGCAAAAGTTAAGATAATTCAAACCAAACCAGCTTTACAACACATGTTAAAGGGACTTATATAGTCAAGAAAAACAAGAGAAGAAAAAACATCTACAGAAGCACCCCAAACAATTAAGAAAATGGCAACATGAACATATATACCAATAATTACTTTAAGTGTAAATGGATTAAATGCTTCAACCAAAAGATGCAAGCTGGCTGAATAGATACAGAAACAAGACCCATTTACAAGTGCTGTCCACAAGAAACCCACTTCAGACCTAAAGACACATATAGACTGAAAATGAGAGGATGGAAAATATATTCCATGTAAACGGGAAGCAAAAGAAAGCTGGAGGAGCAATCTTCATATCAGACAAAATACACCTTAAAGAAGATTACAAGAGATAAGGAAGGACACTACATAATGATCAAGGGATCAATCCAAGAGGAAGACATAACAATTGTAAATATCGATGTGCACCCACCATAGGAGCACCTCAATACATAAGACAAACACTAACAGACATAAAAGGACACAGGAAGAGTAGACTTTAACACCCTACGCACACCAATGGACAGATCATCAAAACAGAAAATTAATAAGGAAACACAAGTCTTAAATGATACATTAGATGAGCTGGATCTCATCGACATCTTCAGGACATTCCATCCAAATGCAGAAGAGTACACATTCTTCTCAAGTGCACATGGAACATTCTCCAGGAGAGACCACATCTTGGGTCACAAATCAAACCTCAGTAAATTTAAGAAAATTGAAATTGTATCAGGCATCTTCCCCAACCACAATGCTATGAGACTAGATATCAATTACAAGCAAAAAACTGCATGAAACACAAACACATGGAGATTAAACAACACGTTTCTAAATAACCAACAGGCTACTGAAGAAATCAAAAGGGAAATTAAAAAAATTCTAGAAACAAATGACAATGAAAACACAGCAACTCAAAGCCTGTGGGATGCAGCAAAAGCAGTTCTAAGAGGGAAGTTTACAGCAATACCATTCTACCTCAAGAAACAAGAAAAACATTGAATAGACAACCTAACTTCACCCCTAAAACAACTGGATAAAGAACAAAAAAGCCCCAAAATTAGTAGAGGGAAAGAAATCATAAAGATCCAAGCAGAAATAAATGAAAAAGAAATGAAAGACACAACAGTAAAGATTAATAAAACTAAAAGCTGATTCTTTGAGAAAATAAACAAAACTGACAAACGTTAGCCAGACCCATCAAGAAAAAAAGAGAGAAGAGTCAAATCAACAAAATTAGAAACGAAGAAGAGGTTACAATAGACAATGCAGAAATACGAAGGATTATAAGAGACTATTATGAACAACTATATGGCAATGAAATAGATAACCTGGAAGAAATGGACAGATCCTTAGAAAAGTTCAATCTTCCAAGACTGAACCAGGAAGAAATAGAAATTATGGACAACTCAATTACAAGCACTGAAACTGAAGCTGTGATTAAAAAAACTCCCAAAAAACAAAAGCCCAGGACCAGATAACTTCACAGGAGAATTCTATCAAACATTTAGAGAAGAGCTAATGCCTATCCTTCTAAAACTCTATCAAAAAAATTGCAGAGGAAGGACACTTCCAAATTCATTCTACGAGGCCATCATCACCCTGATACCAAAACCAGACAAAGACAACACACAAAAAGAAAACTACAGGCCAATATCACTGATGAACATAGATGCAAAAATCCTCAATGAAATATTAGCAAACAGAATTCAGCAACACAAAAAGCTCATACACCATGATCAAGTTGGGTTTATTCCAAAGATGCAAGGATTCTTCAATATATATAAATCAATCAATGTGATACATGTTAAATTGAAAGGCAAAAATCATATGATAATAGATGCAGAAAAAGCCTTTGACAAAACTCCCAGCACCCATTTATGATGAAAACTCTTCAGGAAAAGAAGGGCATAGAAGGAACCTACTTCAACATAGTAAAGGCCATATATGATAAACCTATAGCAAACTTTATTCTCAGTGGTGAAAAACTGAAAGCATTCCCCCTAAGATCAGGAACAAGACAAGGATGTCCACGTTCACCACTATTATTCAGCCACTTCCACCACTATAGTTCTGGAAGTCCTAGCTACAGCAATCAGAGAAGAAAAAGAAACAAAAGGAATCCAGGTTGGGAAAGAAGTAAAGCTCTCACTGTTTGCAGATGACATGATACTGTACAGAGAAAACCCTAAAGATAGTATCAGAAAATTACTAGAGCTAATCAGTGAATTTAGCAAAGTTGCAGGATACAAAATCAATACACAGAAATCACTTGCATTTCTATATACTGACAATGAAAAATCAGAGAAATTAAGGAATCAATCCCATTAATCACTGTAACAAAAAGAATTAAATGTCTAGGAATAAACGTACCTAAGGAGACAAAAAGAACTGTACATAGAAAATTATAAGACACTAATGAAAAAAATCAAAGATGACATAAGCGGAGAGATATTCCACATTCTTAGGTAGGAAGAATCAATATTGTGAAAATAACTACACTACCAAATGCAATCTACAGATTCAATGCTGTCCCTGTCAAATTACCAATTGCATTTTTCACAGAACTAGAACAAAAAATTTCACAATTCATATGGAAACACAAAAGACCCCAAATAGCCAAAGTAGTCTTGGGAAAGAAGAATGGAGCTGGAGGAATCCACCTTCCTGACTTCAGATTATACTACAAAGCTACAGTCATCAACACAGTATGGCACTGGCACAAAAACAGAAATATAGACCAATAGAACAAGATAGAAAGCCGAGGAATAAACCCATCCACGTATGGGTACCTTATTTTTGATGAAGGAGGCAAGAATATACAATAGAGCAAAGACAGCGTCTTCATAAATGGTGCTGGGAAAACTGGACAGCTACATGTAAAAGAATGAAATTAGAACACTTCCTAACACCATACACAAAGATAAACTCAAAATGGATTAAAGACCTAAATGTAAGACCAGAAACTATAAGACTCTTAGAGGAAAACATAGACAGAACACGCGATGACATAAATCAAGGCAAGATCCTCTATGACCCACCTCCTAGGGGAATGGAAATAAAAACAAAAGTAAACAAGCGGGACCTGATTAAACAAAAAAGCTTTTGCACAGCAAAGGAAACTCTAAGCAAGGTGCAACGACAGCCCTCAGAATGGGAGAAAATAATAGCAAATGAAACAACTGACAAAGGATTAATTTCCAAAATATACAAGCAGCTCATACAACTCAATGCAAGAAAAACAAGCCAATCAAAAAGTGGGAAAAAGACCTAAACAGACATTTCTCCAAAAAGGACATACAGATGGCTAACAAACGCATGAAAAGATGCTCAACATCGCTCATTATTAGAGAATGCAAATCAAAACCACAATGAGGTATCACCTCACACCGGTAGAATGGCCATCATTAGAATGTCTACAAACATAAATGCTGGAGAGGGTGTGGAGAACAGGGAGCACTCTTTCACTGTTGGTGGGAATGTAAATTGATACAGCCACTATGGAAGATGGTATGGAGATTCCTTAGAAAAACTAGGAATAAAATCACCATATAACCCAGCAATCCCACTCCTAGGCATATACCCTGAGGAAACCAAGATTGAAAAAGACACATGTACCCCATTGTTCATTGCAGCACTATTTACAATAGCTAGAACATGGAAGTAACCTAGATGTCCACTGACAGATGAATGGGTAAACAAGTTGTGGTACATATACACAGTGGAATATTACTCAGCCATAAAAAGGAACACATGAGTCAGTTCTGATAAGGTGGGTGAACCTAGAACCTATTATACAGAGTGAAGTAAGTCAGAAAGAGAAAGAGAAATATCATATTCTAACTCATATTTAAGGCAACGACACCCCACTTCAGTACTCTTGCCTGGAAAACCCCATGGGCGGAGGAGCCTGGTAGGCTGTAGTCCATAGGGTTGCTAAGAGTTGGACATGACTGAGTGACTTCATTTTCACTTTCCACTTTCATACATTGGAGAAGGAAATGGCAACCCACTCCAGTGTTCTTGTCTGGAGAATCCCAGGGACGGGGGAGCCTGGTGGCTGCCGTCTATGGGGTCACACAGAGTTGGACACGACTGAAGCGACTTAGCAGCAGCAGCAGAAAAATGGTACTGAAGAATTTATTTACAGGGCAACAGTGGAGAGACATAGAAAATAGACTTATGGATATGGGGAGAGGGGAGGAGAGGGTGAGATATATGAAAAGACATGGAAACTTACATTACCATATGTAAAATACATAGCCAACGGGAATTTGCTGTATGGCTCAGGAAACTCAAACAGGGGCTCTGTACCACCCTAGAGGGGTAGGATGGGCAGGGAGATGGGAGGGAGGTTTAAAAGGGAGGGAATATATGTATACCTATGGCTGATTCATGTTGAGGTCTGGCAGAAAACAACAAAATTCTGTAAAGCGATTATCCTTCAATAAAAAATAAATTGACTAAAAAAAAATTGAATGAATTGGTCTATGAAGTTCTGCCTCATCTGCCATATTTGCCTGGCCTCTCGCCAACTAACTACCACTACTTCAAGCATCTTAACAATTTTTTGCAGGGAAAACACTTCCACAACCATCAGGAGGCAGAAAATGCTTTCCAAGAGTTTGTCGAATCCTGAAACATGCACTTCTATGCTACAGTAATAAACAAACATTTCTTGTTGGCAAAAATGTGTTGCTTGTAATGGTTCCTATTTTGATTAATAAAGATATGTTTGAGTCTAGTTAAAATGATTTAAAATTCACAATCTGAGATAGCAATTACATTTGCACCAACCTAATAGTTGTGGGGTAGGGGAATTGTATTAACATAGTCTTGTCTAAGGAGAAGGCAATGGCACCCCACTCCAGTACTCTTGCCTGGAAAATCCCATGGACGGAGGAGCCTGGTGGGTTGCAATCCATGGGGTCGCTAAGAGTCGGACATGACTTCACTTTCACTTTTCACTTTCATGCACTGGAGAAGGAAATGGCAACCCACTCCAGTGTTCTTGCTTGGAGAATCCCAGGGATGGGGGAGTCTGGTGGGCTGCTGTCTATGGGGTCGCACAGAGTCGGACACGACTGAAGCGACTTAGCAGCAGCAGCAGCAGCAGTCTTGTCCAAATGCTCTCCTAGAGCTGGAATCCTTTACAGTTTTTCAACACATTCATTCCCCAGCAACAGAAGCTTTCTACTTAGTGGGTTCATATATTCCAGTGCTGTTGTAAAGATTTTTGGAAGCTCATTTCTTTAACAGCTCCTCTTGGCTTATTTAACTGATTAAAAAATGCTTTATCATGAAAGTTTTCAAATGTATACAACAAATGTATGTCCCTTTACTAGAGGAAAATACACTGATAGCCCATACTGACTACTCAAACCCAACAGTTAAGATTTTGCCACACTTGCTTCACTATATCTCCCTTTTTCCTGAAGTCATTTAATCTACATTATAAACACATTACTGTTATCATACTTCACAATATTAACACATATAGAAATTCTGTCATCAAATATACAATTTAGAATTAAATTTCCCTAAATGTCTCTGAAATATCTTTATTGTTTATTTGCTCAAATCAGGGTCAAGACAGGGTCCACACTTGACAAGAGGTGGCTAATTTTTAATTATAAAAGCAATACATGCTTATTGTTAAAAAATTCAAATAATTCAGAAATAACGTGACAAGTAAAATTCCCTCTCTCCCCATCACCCAATTTCCACGTTCCACTGTTAAGTTTCTTGCATAACCTAGAAAATTTTAACACATATATAAACATAACTTCACAAATAGGATAATACCATATATACGTTCCATAATTTTTTCATAACAAAAATCAGTACATCAAGATCTATCTTTACCAGCTACAAGGCAACCTCCTATACGTATGTGGCAAAATTTAAATTTATACTGATAATCACATGTAGGTTGTGTTCATTGGGCCACTTTGCTACAGTAAATGTCATCTTGCATACACCTCTGCCCACTAGTTCAAATATGGCTGAGGGATAAATTTCTAGAAACGGAATTTCTGGGTGAAAGTGTGGGCATCACTTTTATTTGGATTGGATACATATTCATCAAGAGTGAAAAATTCTGTTTTGCCCACACACCCACTAAATCTGATAGATAAAATGTGGGTCATGACGACCTTTCAGATTTCCTCTGCCGAGCAGTTTTCTTTCTTTTTAAAAAATTTTATTTTATATTGGATCTCTCAGAAGTTTTTAATGACTGTTCGTTCAGATTAAAAAGTCCCATTAGAAATAGTTAATACTAGCAAAGCATCAGTCTAAAAAATTTTTGAGTTAAGTACATACCAACAACTAAAAATATCCAAAAAATTTTAAATAATATATCCAGAAAATTAAAGCTTCACATTTCAAATAAGAGAGGCTAACTTCTGCAGTAACTTTCACTTGTGTGGGTCTGGCCTAAACAAATCCCTCAAAGGGACTTTGGAGAAAAGTTGTTTCTTTAGGTAGAGAATTACAGCATATGAGGGAAAATTGAAATTTGATAACTATTAGATTTTCCCTGGATCTGTCCTGTCATATAGAAGCCACAAACCATATGTGGCTAAATGCACTTATAATGTGGTTAATGCAACTGTAAAACGGAATTCCTAATTCCTAATTTTTATTAAATGTAAAAATACTAGAAAATATTTAAGATGCTTTGAATAACTTGAGCATGTGAATATATTTTTCCACAGTAAATTTTATGAAATCTAAATACAAATTATGTCTGATAAAAACCTAGAATCTAAACTGATGTATATTTTAAGTATAAAATACACACCAGATTTTAGAGACTTAGTATAAAAAAAGAATATAAAATAGCTTATGAACAATTTTTTATAATGATTAGATATTGAAATGTTTGATATATTATGCTAAATAAATTATTGAAATTAATTTTACCAGATTTTTTTTTAAAGAGAAGCTATCAGACATTTTAAAATTATGTATTTGACTCATATATTTCTGTTAGGCAGTGGTGTTCTAGATTAGAATAACTAACTGGGGAGACTCCATTTTTCTGGGGAGAAGATTCATAGCATTCCCCGCCAATGTGAAGTCCTGTGGAGGGGAAGAATAACCATACTATAGATAGAACTATAGATATCCTCTAGCTCTTTCTGAGGCTGCTTTCAAAACACCTTAAAGCATTTTACTAAGCCACTGTTACTGGCCCATGAAAGAGAGATCCAGCAGCCATCTCTTCTGATATTCACCCACTAGCCAGTCAGCTTGCAGCAGGCCGAGGTATGCCGGTACTGAAAATCTTAGCTTCCCAACAGGCATTAGTGTTCCAGAGGAACATTATAACCAAAGAAATGCATCAGGAGGATTAATCTCTTCATCTTCTGCCCCTCTCCCCACACCCATGTCCTGTACTTAAAAAAAAAAAAAAGTATTATGGGACAAAAAGTGTGAAACTGTTGCATGGCTAATTAAAAACTAAAAGTAAAAACTGCTGACCCAAGACAGTAATGGGGAATACCATGAAAATCAAGTTAGCAGTGAGGAAATTAAAAGGAATATTTACTTTTGAATAATAAAGCATTCCTTGTTACTCATTTCGTGAAGTTAGTTAAGTGACGGTTCTATCCCCATAAAGCAGGAGGAGAGCAGTTTTCATTTGATTTCTCACGATCCATCGTTTCCATATTTCTCTCAGAAAGCTGAACACCACTGCATTCTCTTTTCACATATTACATATCAGTTCCCAGACTTACTAGACCATAGATTCATAACTGAGAAAGACAGGTCAGGATGGAGACTGCCAGTGTCAGGACAGGGCAGAATTAGGAGAGGGCAGAGGTCTGCATGTTTTGATTCTCGAAAGGGAGTACAAGCTAAAACAAGTTTGAGGATCTCTGCCCTAAATCTACATTGCTTCACACTAGAGCAACAAAGGTAGTACAAAATGTCAGCTCACTTTGGAGCAAATCAAAATGCTCGGAATTCTTTGCACTGGAGGAGGTAACACTGACATGCCCTGTGTGATAGTCCACTGGGTTCTTTAATCAAAGTAAGCTGACTTTAAAGTTGACATATGCAAAGTAGGAGTTTTCCTACCTACTACTTAAAGCATGCCTATACTTATCACCCAAAGTAGGTACACTTGAAAAGAAACCACGTCATTTCAACTCAGTGATCTTACAAACCAGAAAAAATTCTTAGGTCACTTTCTTATAGCCACTTTTCATCCACAAGGAAGGCAACAGTCATAACCTTTTTGAAACAAAATAAGTAGAAAGCCAGATTATTAAGAATCTTCAGTCATGATGTCACCACCAGTCCCAGTAATTTCCAGGCCCATGGGAGCAGCAGAGTTGAGGATTAGGGACAAGTTGGAAATTTCCTTAACCTGTTGGCAGCAGTCACCACATAGAAGTGTTTCTTAAGCGAGGGAAAGAAAAAAAAGAGGAGGGAAGCATATTTTTAGACCAATTATTTAAAGAAGAAACAATAAAATGACTTGCTTAAGTTTAGCCACTTGAGTTTGTTTAAAATTGATAACTAAAGGGGAAAAGAAGATTCCAGCAAAACTATAGTAAAACAGTCACATGACTTTCAGGGGCATATCTGGAGCAAGTTTTAAGTGAGAAAATATGTTCTCCTGCCCTTTTCATGTGAAAGATGGAGCACTCTAGAATGATATTTTTAAAATTGTAATTCACAACCCACCAGTGAGTCATGAAATCAAATTCATGGAGCATGATTAGAAAATTTTTAATGAAACCAAATATAGAGTAGAAAATATCAGAGCTCATCATACTCTGTGGAGCAAAAGTCACAGTATTTTTGTTTCACGCATGTGTGAGTATACATATACTTGTATGCTGGCTTTATTGAGGATCTAAGCCAACATCAAAATATTGGAAAGTCACTTCTCTGGGGGACAATTGTTTTTAAGATATGTTTTACATCCATGGTTCCAAAGAGTTCTGTTGTAAACAAAATTATAAAGCTTTTAAAGCCTAATAGGGCTTCCCTGGTGGCTCAAATGGTAGAGAATCTGCCTGCAATGCAGGAGACTCAAGTTCAGTACCTGGGTTGGGAAGATCCTGGAGAAGAGAATGCCTACCCACTCCAGTATTCTTGCCTGGAGGATTCTATGGACAGAGGACCCTGGTGGACTACAGTCCATGAGGTCACAAACTGTCAGACAAAACTGAGTGGCTAACACTTTCACTTCTGGGCTTTCCTAGGCCCTCTTTCTGAAATGTGGAGGAATCAGCCTCAAACTACAGGCAGTTAGTTCTGATCACTTCACTGCAATGGTCATTGAGAACATATGTTCAAACTTCACGCTGTCACTTCAAGTGTTCACACAAGTATGAATTACATGCTACTTTTATGCCAGTCATTTTTGGTCTGAGGCATTTTTTTAATCAAGGTAATAGGTTTTGACATGAAGCTTTTTTCTCCCTAAATAATCTATTTAGAATCAAAATGTAAGTAAAAAACTTATTACACTTCTTTCACAGGACATTTAAAGAAGACAAATGCTGCTTTTACTAAAGGAAAAACAGATACCTTCCATTTCCTCTGAGCCATGTATTTCTGCAGCAATAGTTGGGATTTGAGATGAACTTTCGATTTTGAAGCTTTAGCAGGCAAATTATTCAGCCACTCATGTTTCAGGCACTGTGTGGCACTCATTCTGCAGCTGTGAAATCAAACAGCAGGTGAGACTTTTAGCTGGGGTTGCCTTTTCTGACTGTCCAAAATCTGTTCAATTGGTAGGAAGCTGAGTCAGTGGAAGAGATTAATCATTTGGGCAGATTCATGCCATATACTAAAGAAAGACACCCTCCTACCTAAAATTCCCATCCTTAAAAGTGCAAGAATGTCGTCAGCAAAATGTTCTCAGCCCTCTATGGAAGATGTATTTTCCAGTGATTAATTACCACTTCCCAGAGTAGAGCTGGGGAATTGAGGCAGGACAGAAGCGGGGCCAGGTGGGCCTGGAATTGCTCTCAAGAACTAAAAGAATTGCTCTAAAAGAACTTCATAGAGAATAATGTCAACTTGTTCTTCTGAATTAGAAATATTTTTCATCACACATAACTTTTCACAGAGCCCAGATCTTGGGCCTTACCACTTGTAGTTATTCCCATATGTCTGAGTATTGGAAAACTCAGTGGTCCAACCCATGACCTTGATAAACCTACTGAAAAGTAAGTAGGTCTTCATCTCCAAGAAATTAGGTTTTATGTCTTTTATTCTGGGGAATAACAACTGCATATCTCAACTTTTTTTCAACATTAGCCCATCAAAAGTGATAACGTGGAAATAGACCTAATTTGTAAGTACGGTCCTTTCTAAAACTCTGTCTAGATTTTGTGATCCTAGTCACTTGTTTCTTAATTGATTGCCTTTGTCCCTTTCCCTGCTACCTTTTTTTCCCAAAGAAGTAGCAGACTAAGAAATCCTGGACGGAACTGGTCTACAGGACAAAAGGACCATTCACTTCAGCAGCCCCGCCCAGTACAGCCTGATTCCACAGCATCCAGATGGATGGTCACCATCAGGATGGATCAAGGGCGATAAGCAATAAAGGGTACCTTTTCTCTTTGACCAGCAACCGAGAGACAAAGTCCTTGGCCTCCTCTGACAGCCCTTCAAAGGTATCAGCATCAAAATCCCAGTTGCAGTTCACAATGAAATTCATGGTCTCTGCGTCTGTTTCTCCTAGAAATGGGGACAAACCACTGAGTCTACAGAGGAGAGAAAGGACCGTCAGTATGTGGAATCCGCACCTGCCAACACGCATTGACGAGACAGAGAAGACTTACAAGGTCAAGCAAAACTAACCAGAACCAAGAAGGTTCGAAAGAAAAGCACCCCCTGTTGCCTCTCCATAGGAGAAATCCACAGCACTCCATAGAGGAAGTGGCAGGACTGCGAAATTGGTGGCAGGACTGCGAAATTGGTGGCAGGAAGGGTGTTGGAAAAAGTCCCTTATCATGCTCACTACATTCCCTCTTGTTTAGTCGCTCAGTTGTGTCCAGCTCTTTGTGACTCCGTGGACTGTAGCCCACCGGGCTCCTCTATCCATTGGATTTCCCAGGCAAGAATACTGGAATGGGTTGCCATTTTCTTCTCCAACATTCTCTCTTACCCTGAGTAAATTGGGGCCCAACCCAATATGCCCATTTGTCGTGTATATTTGACTGAATTTTAAAATAGCTTGGCATGTCTCTGAGACTACCCAGGCCTCAGAGGCCAAAGGAAAACTGGCTTTACTAGGCTCATCTAGAGGAGGGCAAAGAGACAGGACAACCTCCCTGGCTGGCCTTGAGCCTCAATATTCCCCCACCTGGTGCAGCATATGCGCAAAGTACAGGAAACAGTTAAACCGTAATAATAAGACTGGGAGCAAAGCTTGATTTTGCCGTGCCCCTGAGGAAATAGCTGAGAGAACTGGAGAGAGAGGAGAATGTTAAGTCTGTGGCTGGCTCTCCTCTCAGCCCATCCTACCTCTACTTCCTCAGCCCAGGGAGCAGAGGGACAAGGTTAGAAGACGCATGAGCTGAGCCCTGTTCAGTCCGCCCCTCTCCTTACCGCTTCAGTGCACTCCGGCCCCACCTGTACTGCAGGACCTCTATTTCTTCACCAGAGGGCTCTCTCTCTAGTGGAAGCTGATTTATCAACCCAGAGGTTTCAGGGAATTAATAACTCTGGGACCAGCCCACTAGCAGCAACTGATTACAGCCAGTGTATAAATACTCCAACTCCCTCCCCCCTCAGCTGAACTAGCTCTGAGCGGGTCCCACAGCGGGTCCCATGTTCCCCACAGGATTAAACTCCAGTTACCCACAGTGGTAACTGACTCCACCACACACAGCTTGCTAGTTGCCTTCCTTCCCCATTTCACTTCCCCACTCCTCAGTGTTTCTCTTGGGGACACCTCCCCAATAAACTCCTGGCACTCAGGTTTTTTCTGCTTCTAAGGATACCCAAACTAAGACAAATGACCTCCATCCCCAGCGGGAAATCAGGCCCCCGGGCACTCACAGCATGTAGGTGATGACTCCCACACTCCACATGTCCGTCGGGAACGAGACAAACTCATAATTGACGACTTCTGGGGCCAGGAACTCAGGAGTGCCAAAGTTAACTTTCAGCTTCTCCCGAGGCTTGTATCTGGGGAGGAGGGGTGCAGAGCACAATGAGAGTGAGCCCCGAGAGAAGCTGGGGATTCCAGGCTAATTCTTGTTGGGAGCTAAATACTCCTCAACCCTTGAGTCAGCCATGTTTTCTAGACCTCACATCCCACCATGTGTGGTTCACTGGGAAGTTGTCACACCCTCAGGCCCTAAATGCAGACTTTCCTAAGTCACTGGGGAAAATAAGAAAACCACAGTCTTCCTCCTCCAGGTATTTACAATCTGAAATGGAAGGAAGATCAATATATCTTAATTGGCCTACAGTCACATGAACGAGGGCTTCCCCTGTGGCTCAGCTGGTAAAGAATCCACCTGCATTGTGGGAGACCTGGGTTTGATCCTTGGGTTGGGAAGATCCCCTGGAGAAGGGAAAGGATACCCACTCCAGGATTCTAGCCTGGAGAATTCCATGGACTACAAGTCCATGGGGCCGTAGAGTCAGACATGACTGAGTAACTTTCACCCATTCACTCACTCACATGAGTGAGCAAAAACTGGGTAGAAGCTGTGTGGGGAGCAGTGTTCTGTTGTGCAACATGGTTAAAGGGAAGATGGTATGCATTATAGAAAGAGGCAAAATGCTCAGCATCACTGATCACCAAATCAAAACCACAGGGAAATACAAATCAAAACCACAATGAAATAGTACCCACCCCATCAGAAAAAAACAGAACATACCAAGTGTTGACTAGGATGTGATGAAATTAGAACCCTTAATAGTGGAAATGTAAAATGATGCAGTTACTATGGAAAACAGCGTGGCAGTTCGTCAAAATCTGTTTTAAGAACTACCATATGATCCAGGAATCCTGCTTCTGGGTATATATCCAAAAAAATTAAAAGCAGCGTCTTGAAGTCATATTTCTACACCCACATTCGTGGCAGCAGTATTCAAAACTAGCCAAAAGGTGAAAGCAACCCAAGTGTCCATCAACACATTAACGGATAAACAAAATTTGGTATATACATACAATAGAATATCATTCAGCCTTAAAAGGAAAGAAAATTCTAACACATGCTTTAATTTGGATGAACCTCAAAGACATTACAGTAAGTGAAATAAGCCAGTCACAAAAAGACAAATACGGTATGATTCCACTTATATGAGGTTCCCAGAATAGTCAATTCAGAGACAGAAAGTAGGATGACGGTTTCCAGGTGCTGGAGGCAGGAGGAAAATGAGGGGTATTTGTTTAATGGGCACAGAGTCTCAGTTTTGCAAGGTAAAAAGAGCTCTGGAAATCAGTTGCACAACAATATGAACATAGTTAAAGATGCTTGCTCCTTGGAAGAAAAGCTATGACAAACCTAGACAGCATATTAAGAAGCAGAAGACATCACTTTGTTGACAAAGTTCTGTATAGCCAAGCTATGGTTTTTCCAGTAGTCATGTATGGATGTGAGAGCTGAACCGTAAAGAAGGCTGAACACCAAAGAACTGATGTTTTTGAACTGTAGTGTTGGAGGTGACTCTTGAGAGTCCCTTGGACAACAAGGAGATCAAACCAGTCAGTTCTAAAGGAAATCAACCCTGAATATTCATCACAAGGACTGATGCTGAAACTGAAACTCCAATACTTTGGCCACCTGATGCAAAGAGCTAACTCACTAGAAAAGGTCCTGATGCTGGTAAAGATTGAGGGCAGGAGGAGAAGGGGGCAAGAGTGGATGAGATGGTTGGATTTCATCATTGACATAATTGACATGAGTTTGAGCAAACTCTGGGAGAGAGTGAGGGAAGCCTGGGGTGCTGTAGTCCATGGGGCCACAAAGACTCAGATACATCTGAGTGAACAACAACTGTAACTATTCTTAGTAATTGCTAACATTGTAAATTTTATGTTACATGTGTTTTATAAAATTACAGAAAAAGATTAGAAAAAGTACTCTGGACATGAAGTTTAAGGGAGACTAGGAAGATAACTGATTGCTGCATGGAGAAATTTGATTTTTGCTGAATGGCAAAAGTTGATTTTTAGAATCATTCTTGAAAGATAAAAAAATCCCTAGGTAAAATTTGACGGGCAGCAACAAAAGTGTCCTTCAGTTGGTGAGTGGATAATATAAAGTGTGGTACATCCAGACAATGGAATAGTATTCAACACAGAAAAAAAAATAGAAGAGAAACAAAAACCCATCAAGCCATGAAAAGACATGTAAGCGTGCTAGGTCGCTTTAGTCGTGTCTGACTCTTTGCGACCCTATGGAATGTAGCCCAGCAGGCTCCTCTGTCTATGGAATTCTCCAGGCAAGAATACTGGAGTGGATTGCCATGCCCTTCTACAGGGATCTTCCCAACCCAGAGACTGAACCCACGTCTCCTGCATTGGCAGGGGAGTTCTTTACCACTAAAGCCACCTGGGAAGCCCTGAAAAGACATGGAAGAACCTTAAAAACATATTGCCAAATGAAAGAAGCCAGTCCGAAAAGGTTACATACTGTATGATTCCAAATATATGACATTCTGGTAAGGGCAAAACTATGGAGACAATAAAAAGATCACGATTGCAGAGTTAGGGAGGAGGAACGATAAACAGGTGAAGCACAGAGGATTTTAAGGGCAGTGAAGATACTCTGTTGATGAGTATATGCCATCATACACTATTTGTCCAAACCCATTTGTTGTTGTTGTTCAGTTGCCAAGTTGTGTCAGTCTCTGTGACCCCATAGACTGCAGCACCCCAGGCTTCTCTATCCTTCACTATCTCCCAGGGTTTGTTCAGACTCATGTCAATTATGTTGATGATGCCACCCAACCATCTCATCCTCTGTTGCCCCCTTCTCCTCCTGCCTTCAATCTTCCCCAGCATCAGGGTCTTTTCTAATGAGTCAGCTTTTGCCATCACGTGGCCAAAGTACTGTAGCTTCAGCTTCAGCATCTGTCCTTGCGATGAATATTCAGGGTTGATTTCCTTTAGAATTGACTGGTTTGATCTCCTTGCTGTTCAAGGGACTCAAGAGTCTTCTCCACCATCACAATTTGAAAGCATCAATTCTTAGGCACTCAGACTTCTTTATGGTCCAACTCTCACATCCATACATGACTACTGGAAAAACCGTAGCTTTGACTATATGGACGTTTATTGGCAGAGTGATGTTTCTGTTTTTAAATACACTGTCAAGGTTTGTTATAGCTTTCCTTCCAAGGAGCAAGTGTCTGTTAATTTAATGGCTGCAGTCACAATCTGCAATGATTTTGGAGCCGCCCAAAATAAAATCTGTCATTGTTTCCACTTTTTCCCTGTCTATTTGCCATGAAGTGATGAGACCAGATGCCTTGATCTTAGTTTTTTGATGAGTTTTAAGCCAGATTTTTTCACTCTCCAAGTCTTTCACCCTCATCAAGAAGCTCTTTAGTTCCTTTTCACTTTTGGCCATTAGAGTGGTATCATCTGCCTATCTGAGGTTGATATTTCTCCTGGCAATCTTGATTCCAGCTTGTGATTCATCCATCCTGTCATTTCACATGATGTACTCTTCATGGTGTTGGTGGTTTAGTTGCTAGGTTGTGTCTGACTCTTGTGACCCCATGGACTGTAGCCTGCCAGTCACCACCCCTCACCACTACCCCATCCATGGGATTCTCCAGGCAAGAATACTGGAGTGGGTTGCCATTTCCTTCTCCAATACTCTTCGTGAGTACATCACTAATCCAAACCCACAGAATGTACAATGTCAAGAGTGCACCTTAATTTAAACTATGGACTTTGGGTGATTATGATGTGTCAAAATAGGCTTATCATTGCTGATGATGCGGGAGGCTTTGCATATGTGGGAAAGGGGATAAATGGAAAATCCCTGTTCCTTCCCCCAGTTTTGATATGCACCTAAAACTCTAAAACTTAAATATTTATTTTAAAAAATCAACAAATACTTTCTATTTGCAGATACCATGCTAAAAGTTTTAGTTATATAAACTTTTATCCCCATAACAGCACCATGAAGTAAGTCTACTGTCCCCATTTTACAGATGGGGAAATTGAAAGAGAAGAATAAAATAAATATTCTGCTGATGTGGCCCAACAGGGATATGAGTTTTCAAAATACAGTCTCCTCTCTTTCAAATTTGCCAAGAGCCAGGCAAATGCAAACCTTGAGCCAACACAGCCCACCCCCATCCAGTGAAAGCGCAACAGAGATCACCTTGGTGGCTGAGTTGCGACAGGAAGCCAGGGAGGGGAAGAAAGTGAAAGCCTTCCTCCGGCAGCCTGTTCCTCCCCTGCACTGGCACCTACCTGGAGCCTCAGAGCCAAGCAGCCAAACTGAGAGGAACAGCCTTCCTCTTGAGGACAGAAGGTCCAGGCTCTCAGCCCCTGGACACCACTTTCCTAGGATACATTCTTATTTCTACTGCTTCATCTGCCCCACATCCACATCTTGTATCATGTGACTTTGTAGTTCCTTCCACTAGAGATGGCATATTTTACCCCATCCCATTGACGCTGAGCTTGGCCATGTGAGTTGCTTTGGCTAGTGGTATGTGGGTGGAAGTGATAGTGGGCCAAGTCCAAGCTAGGCTATAGGAATGTGCCCTCCTGCTCCTTGGCCATCACCGTGGGAAGAGAATGAGAGACACCTGGAAAAGACCTGTCCTCACTGACCTGCATCCAAGCCCAGTTCAACTCAGCCTAGATCAGAAACTCCCTACCAGTGGTGTGTGGGTAAAAGTTTAACAACCAGCCATCTGATTTTTTTAAAAAAAATCCTGATTTTTAGCATCTGCCAATGGTGTAAATATTGATTTCACCATGCCTGATTTTAAAGTACTATCAGGATGTCACTGAATAAAGAGTTGAGAAGAGATAGGCCATAGCACACTATTTTATAGTCTTTCCACAATAACAATAGGCATAAATAACCTCATGAGCATAAATAATAGTGAAATGTAGTAAAATAATTAGGAATTATTAAGTTTTACAATATGTAATATCTTGGACTTCCCTGGTGGTACAGTGGATAAGAATCTGCCTACCCATGCAGGGGACAGAGGTTTGATCCCTGGTCTGGGAAGATCCCACATGTCACACAGCAACTAAGCCTATATGCCACAACTACTCAGGCCATGCTCTATGTCCCACAAGCTGCAACTGCTGTGCCCATGTGCTGCAGTTCCTGAAGCTTCTGCACCCTAGAGCTTGTGCTCTGCAGCCAAAGAACCAACACAATGAGAAGCCCGAGCACCACAGCTAGACAGTAGCTCCCACTCTCTGCAACTAGACGAAGGCCGCATTCAGCCACGAAGACCCAGAACAACCAAAGATGAAAATAAATAACGTAAGATTGTGATATCTTTGTTTCAATATTTCTTTAATTGTACATTTATACAATTTAATTTTAAATAATGGTCATGTTTAACAACTGGCTTACAAGATTCCTTATCATGAGCTAGTGTAAGTTGGGTCCATCATACTAATTCCCCAGCTGACTCAAAAATGTGCAGAGAGAAATAAACAATTGTTTTAAGTTACTGTGACTTGTTATACAGCAAGGAGTGTACATGGGTGTGACTCGTTATACAACAGTACTGTGGCAATAGTTAACCAATCCATCCACCCCAAAGTTGGGTCAAAGTATCTAAGATTCTCTTTCCAAATTCCCAGAGAAGGCCCTCTGTAATCATAAGGTCACATATGCAGTCACAGTCCATAAGGTTTGGGACAAGCACCTCCTTGCCTTGCCAAAGGATCTGATTAAATGTGCTTAGATCCCAATCTGAGCCCTAGACTGGGAGTCAGGAGGCACATCTCTGCACCTAAAATTCTGGAGACCCAGCTTAAACAAGCTATTTCCCATTTGTCTCCATTTTCGACCCTTTGATATGTCCTTACTTAGACCCATTGATGACTCTTAGCACCCAGCCTGCTGTAAAACTGGTCCCTCTTGGATGTCAGAGCCTCTGAAGATTTGTATGGCCCCTCCCTACTGAGGGCCATACCTCCACTCACAACCTCGGAGCCTTCTCATAGCTCCACCCAGAAATACAACTGTACTTTCTACAGTTCTTGTTAGGGGGAAACTTTGTCATTTCCTCCCTCTTTATAAACATTTAAACTTCTGGAGCATAAGGCATACTCTCTCAACACACATAGTCCCTCCCAGAGGTCCCTCCTCTTAAAATCACACTGCCCAGTAAGCAGGCCAATTTGCCAAACAATCTTTTGGCTGAGTGACCAATTTGCCAGACTACTGAGGATGTTTTTGATGTTTCCTTTCATCTCACAGCCAGAACCCATGAACCTGTGGGCCCAGCTCCACCAAGGGCCATCTCCGGAGCACCATGTTTTCTGACACCTACACTTCTCCAGTGCTCCGCAAGTGCCCTCAGCATCCACTGGCCCACCTGCAGCTCCTGCCTTCCCCAGGTCAGCCTGCTCACACACAGAGCACATCCTATTCTCAGCCCCCGAGTCACACTAGCCCTCTTGCCTCGCCTCCACGTAGAGTCATGCTGGAGCCAGTTGTCACAGGTGTGTGAAAGCCAGCTGTGCACATCTCCTCTCAGCTCTGTACTCAGTGGTGTCATATTGGTAGCTTGAAATCAGCCAAAGTCAGCAAAGGTTACAGATCAATCCCATCCCCTCTCCCGCTCCAGCTGCAGCGGGTTGTTAAACGTTTACCAGCACTATCGCCTGCAGGTAACAAAACTTCATCCATTCCTTTCTTCTGGCTGCTCAGAAAACCCTTCTCAGACTCCAGGGACCTCAGGTGGTTACTTCTTGCTCTGAATTCACAGTGTGTCACTGTAAATCCTCATTTGGCAATTGGTCATCTGACATTTGGGAGGGTCCTGCATACACACTAGCGTGGCAGTCTCTGAAGAACATACTGCCCTGCAGTGAGGGAACAGTGGTTCTTACGGAAAAGTCAAACTGAAATTGTTAGTCGCTTAGTTGTGTCTGACTCTGTGCGATCCCATGGAATACAGCCTGTCAGGGTCCCTTGTCATTTCTCCAGGCAAGAGTGGGTTGCCATGCCCTTCTCCAGGGAACTGTCCCGACCCAAGGACTGAACCTGGGTCTCCCGCATTGCAAGCAGACTATGCCGTCTGAGCCACCAGGGAAAACCAGTTCTGGTGGGGGTGGGGCAAAGATAGTCTTAGCTATTACAATGGCCTGTGGCTCCCCAAAGGGCCACAGTACATAAACAGATACACAGTACACCTGTGGCATCATGAAGATGGAACCTGGGGATTAGGAAAGAAATGGTTAAAAAGGCTCTTTGTGGAGCAGGCAGAGACATGAAAACTAGGTTGAGAAGCAAGCCCTGCTGCATAAGATATGCACCTGTATAGGATGCATCCCAATGTTATACAACATTACTCGGAGAAATACTAAGCGATTCTTTTTCTTACATTATGGGTTAAGTGTGATTTTTAAGCTTTTGGGTTGGGGGGCTTGGTATTGTTAATGAAATACAATACACTGTGTAATGAGGATGGGGATGATAAGAACTTCCCTCTGCTGTTACTCTACAACCCCACACTTGGCCTCCCATCCATCATGTGGAGCACTGAAAATGCACCTTTCACACCTACAAAGAGATAACATTGGCCACTTCAACCAGTGGAGCAGCGGCCGAGGAAGACCACCACTGGAGGCAGGTGCTGGACACCAGAGGCTGAACTCAGGCAAGCAGCTCTGCCTCCGTGGAGATGAGAGTCCTTTCTCCCCTTGTGGAGAGAGTGGAAGATGCTGCAAGGCTCATAAAGTGACAAAACAACTTCTTTGTGGAAAATGATCATTAGAGAAAATTTCAAGATTTGATTGTTCAGCTGTGGTGTGAAGACTTATCTAGAAAGTATGTGATTCTCAGAGACATGTCATTTCCTGGTGGAAACAGAATTCTGGAGGAAACATGGAGGATGAGCATACATTTATTTCCATCTTTATAGACTGTGGAAAATGTTAACTGTTAGTCGCTCAGTCATGTCTGACTCTTTGCAACCCCAATGGACTGTAGCCCACCATGCTCCTCTGTCCATGGGATTCTCCAGGCAAGAATACTGGAGTGGATTGCCATTCTTTTCTCCAAGGGATCTTCCTGACCCAGGGATTGAACCCAGGTTTCCTGCATTGCAGGCAGATACTTTTTTGGGTGTGGCGGGGGGGCAGGGGGTTTGAACTTTTCTCTTTTACTTATTTTTAAATTGAAGGATAATTGCTTTATAAAATTTTGTTGTGCAGGCAGACGTTTCACCATCTGAGCCACCAGGGAAGCACTGTAGACTGTGGGTGTCCTTGCCAATGCCAAGGCTCTGCTACAGCCACCCCACTGGGTATGCACGCCACGGACAAGAGCCCTGCAGAGGCCTGGTGTTTATCACACACGACACAGGGCAGGATCCAACAGTAACGCTATCTATACTTTACTAGGCTTGCATTCTAAGGGGCTTAAAGTTTTTTTCCTTTTTTTTTTTTTTTTTAGTTATATATAATGTTCACTATATGCACTAAAACTTGAGAACCTAACCACCCTCATAGGATGGTTCTGCACTGTTGATGTAGTATCTCATTTAAACTTCATAGCTGCCCCTATCAACAGTCACTGTATTATATCACCATTTTACCAAGAGTGAGCCTAGTCCTGAGTGCCCAGAACCTCTTATCCATGGCACCATCCTGCACAGTCACACACTTTCCTGTCTAACCTCGCCATTTTCTGGAAGGCAGAGTTGCTAATGAATATATCACACATCCTGGCCCCAGGAGACCTGGGGAGTGAATAGAAATGAGCTGCCCAGCAGCCCCATTCAGCGACCTTTAACTACCACTCCCCTCTGCTCACACAAGTGGTTTGAAGTATAGTTAATTCTTTTCTTAAATTTTATTTTTAATTGGAGGATGATTACTTTACAGTGTTGTATTGGTTTCTACCATATAACAACGTAAATCAGCCATAGGTATACACATATGTCCCCTGCCTCTTGAATCTCCCTCCCACCACACCATCCTAGCCCTCTGGGTTGTCCCAGAGTACTGGGTTGAGCTCCTTGTGTTCTTTAGCAACTCCCTACTAGCTATCTATTCTGTATGTGGTGATATATGTGTTTCACGCTATTCTTAAATCGTCCCACCTTCTCCTTTCCCTGTTGTGCCCACAGGTCTCTTCCTCATGTCTGTGTCTCTATTACTGCCCTGCAAATCATCACTACCATTTTTCTATATTCCATATATTTGTGTTAATATACAATATTCATTTTTCTCTTTCTGATCTATTTCACTTTGTAGAACAGGCTCTCACACTGGTCAGAATGGCCATCATCGAAAAACAATACATGCTGGAGAGGATGTGAAGGAAAGGGAACCCTCTTGCACTGCTGATGGGAATGTAAATTGATCAGCCACAATGGAGAACACTACGGAAATTCCTTTAAAAAAACTGGGAATAAAACCACCATATGACCCAGCAATCCCACTTCTGGGCATATACCCTGAGAAAGCCACAATTCAAAAAGATTCATGTACCCCAGTGTTCACTGCAGCACCATTTATACTAGCCAGGACATGGAAGTGACCTAGATGTCCATTGACAGATGAACGGATAAGGAAGTTGTGGTACATATACACAATGGAATATTTTGCTGTTCAGTTGCTAAGTAACGGAACATTGAAGTGAAGTGAAGTTGCTCAGTAGTGTCCGACTGTTTGCAACCCCATGAACTGTAGCCTACCAGGCTCCTCAGTCCATGGAATTTTCCAAGCAAAAATACTGGAGTGGGTTGCCATTTCCTTCTCCAGGGGATCTTCCCAACCCAGGGATCGAACCCTGGTCTTCCACATTGTAGGCAGATGCTTTATCATCTGAGCCACCAGGGGAACATTACTCAGTCAAAAAAGTAACAAATTTGAGTCAATTCTAGTGAGGTGGATGAACCTAGAACTCTACAGCCTTTTAAGGAGAAATGGAGCCTGCAGCATAAAGCTGCCCCCTGTGGTAGTAAGGAGGGTAGTAACAAGGCCTGTCTACATAGTTTTTGTGAAGGCCACCAACCTTATAAGAGAGCTTTCTCATATTAGTCTCCAAAATTCAAAAACTGGCTGAGTTGTGGGTAACCATATCCAAGAGAGCTATCAAGAGTCCCCAAGCAGTTCTGTTGAAGTACCAAAATACAACTCCCTTACCTTCTGGCCAGCCCAAAGTCAATGATCTTAATTTGGTGTCCTGTCTGATTGACACACAGTATGTTCTCAGGCTGGGAAAGAAAAAGAAGTTTGCTTAGCTTAATCAACAACTAGGAAGGTCTGAGCTCCCCCACTTATTTGTCAATAGGCCTCAGTTTCCAAGCCTCCAAGGGAAAGCCCTGCAAGGATGGATAGATAGTGAAAATAAATGATGCGGGCTAGTGTGAGACAATAAAGAGTGCTGTGAACTATGAGAACCCAGAGGACTCCTGCCATGTATAAAAGGGCAGCCACTGCTCAGCTCCAGCCACTGGCCACCACACAGAAATGCAGGTCCAGTTGCTAGAGTTCCTCAGTCCTTAAGGGATCCCAGGAATTCAAGTTTAAGTAAAAACTCCATGCTTTTAAATGTTGACAACTGAATCCAATTTAAACACACATTTATTATATGTGGGAGTCAAACGCAACATATCTGGAATGTAGATTTGGCCCATGAGCTGGTTGTTTGAGACCACTGGTTTGGAGTGGTGGTTCCAAACCTTGGCTGCATATTAACATCATCAGGGGAGCCCTCGAAAGTCTTAACACCCAGGCCCCAGTCCTGACCAATTAAATCAGAATCTCAAGTGTGGGACCAAATCTGCAGTAGTCTGGTCAAGGAGATCAGAGCTGCCAAATGTCATCCTGCTGTTTTGTGGTGACAGCTGTGACCCATGGAATGGAGGTAATGGACTTGACATGCTTCTCTTGTGTCTTTCATATCAGCTTGGAGGCCCTGAGGAAGACTGGAATAATTCTTGCTGCTTGTGGCAGACAAATTTGAAGGTGGGGAGGGGTTGAGGGCAGATGGGAGGCTTATAGAACAAAGGTCCTGGAGACCTGAGGTCAGGGCCTGCAGTCCAGGGGTCCATTACCAGGGTCTGTAGCCCTAGATGAGTACTTTCCCATTCCAGAAATCTCAGTGTCTCCATCTGTAAAATGAGAATAATAACGTCTTCCTGCCTTCCTCCTGGGAAGGTGTAAAGATCAAATGATAATGCATTAAAGACTTTACAGCTTGTGAAGCAAATATATCAGGTACTATTTCTCCCAGTAGAAGATTTTATTGCTACTTATGTTACAATGGGGTTGTGAAACTCCTCAGATAGGTTCAGAAAAATGATGATTAAAAATCTCCAGGCCTTCTTTATGAGATGTAGAATAACACTGTCCAATAGAAATATAATGTGAGCTACATATATAATTCAAAAAATTCTAATAGCCACATTAAAAAAGTAAAAAGAAATAGGTGAACTTAATTTTCATAAAAGCATTATTGAAATATAAGTAATAAAGATGTGATCATAAATTTACCATTTTAAAGTATACAATTCAGTGGTTTTTCAGTAGAGAGTTTACCACTCTAGTTTTAGAACATTTGCATCACTTCAGGAAAAAAAAACATACTCACCAGCAGTCATTCTCCATTCTCCTTACTTAAAACTCCTGACAACCAATAACGTATTTTCTACCTCTGTAGATTTGCCTGCTCTGGAAATTTCGTATAAATGGAATCATAAATACATATGTGACCTTTCGCATCTGACTTCTTTCACTCAGCGTAATATCTTTAGGGTTCATCCATAAATCGATACTTGATTCCTTTTCATGGCTGAATAATAATCATTATAAGGACAATATACCTACCACATTTTGTTTACCTGTTCATCAGATAGTAAACATTGGTGTTGTTTCTACTTTTTGGCTATTTATGCATAATGCTGCTAAGGACGTTTGTGTACAAGTTTTTGTGTTGACTTGTGTTTTCAATTCTTGAGACTATACCTAGAAGTGAAATTGCTGGTCATATGATAACTCCATGTTTAACATTATAGAAACTACCAAATTGTTTTCTAAAGTGGATACATAACTTTACAATCCCACCAGCAATGTCTGAGAGTTCCAGTTTCTCTAAATCCTAGCCAATACTTGTCTGCCATTTTTATTTTTTATTTTAGTTAATCCAATGGGGCTGAAATAGTATCTCTTTGTAGTTTTGATTTACATTTCTCTCTTGACTAATGATGTTAAAAATTTTTCATATGCTTATTGGCCATTTTACAATTCTCATTAGACAAATGTCTATTCAAATTTATCTTTCTCATTGAGTTGTAAGTGTTCTTTATACACCCTAGGTACAAGTCCTTTATCAGATAAACGATCTGAAAATATTTTCTCCCATTCTGTGGGCTGTCATTTCATTTTCATGATGGTGTCCTTTGAAGCATAAAGATTTTTAAATTTTGATGAAATCTAAATTTATCAACTTTTCTATCTTGTGCTTTTTGAGTCAGATATAATTTACTCCTATACTATCTTCTAACAATTTTATAGTTTTAGCTCTGACATTTAGGTCTATGACCATTTGAGTTAACTTTTATTTATAGAATGCGGTGGGGCTTCAACTTTTATGTGGTTATCAAGCATGGTGTCCCAGCATCATTTGTTGCAAAGACTACTCTTTCCCCACTGAACTGTCATGACACTGTTCTCAAAAATCCATTGACCACAAATAAAATGGTTTAACTCTAGACTCTCAGTTGTATCCCATTGATATGTCTGCCCATCCTTACATCATAACAGATTTTTTATTTATGTAGCTTAGTAGTAGATTTTGAAGTCGGGAAATGCAAGTCCTCCAACTTTATCTTCTTCTTCTGTTTTTCTTTTTTTGGTTCCTCTTTTTCAATATTGTTTTTGCTCTCCTGGGTCCCAAGAATTTCCATCTGAATTTTAGGATTAGATTATTAATTTCTGCAAAGAAGCTAGCTGTGAGTCTGACAAGACTGCATATAGATCATTTTGGAGAGTACTGTCATCTTAATAACATTAAGTTTTCTGACCTATTAACATGGGATGTCTTTCCATTTACTTGTGTCACTGTTAATTTCTTTCAACAATGTTTCATAGTTTTCAGAATATAAAGTTTATACATCTTTGGTTAAATTCATTTCTAAGTACTTTATTCTTTCTGATGTTACTGTAAATGAAATAGTTTTCTTAATTTTATTTATAGAATGTTGATTGCTAATGTATGGAAATACAATTGATTTTTACATCTTAGATCCTGCAACATTGCTGAACTTATTATTAATTCTAATAGTTTTTCTCTACCCTCCTTAGGATTTGCTATATACAAAATCAAGTCATCTGTGAATAGAATTTTACTTTTCCCTTTCCAATCTGGATACCTTTTATTTATTTTCTTGCCTAATTGCCCTGGTTAGAACCACAAGTACAATGTTTAACAGAAATGGTAAGAATATACATCCTTGTCTAGTTCCTGATCTTAAAAAGAAAGCATTCAACCTTTTACCATTAAGTTTATTATTACCTGGGGTTTTTTCATAGGTGGGCTTTATCAAGCTAAGGAAGTTCTATATCTAATTTGCTTAGTGTTTTCCTCATGAAAAGGTGTTCAATTTTGTCAAGTGCTTTTTCTGCAGCTACTAAAATGATCAGGTGATATCATCCTTTATTCTTTTAATATGACATATTACATTGATTGATTTTCTTATGTTAAACCAACTTTGCTTTATTGGAACAAATCCCAGTTTGTGATGTGTATAATCCTTTTTATATGTTGCTATACTCTGTTTAGTAATATTTTAGTGAGAATATTTACATCTATATTCATAAGGGATAGTGTACTGTAGTTTCATCACAGGAAGTGAAGTCTGCCTGGTTTGGGGATGAGGATAAGTTTGGTCTTCTAAAATGAGTGAGAAAATGTTTCTTTCTCTTCTAATTTTAGAACATTTTGTGAAGGATTGGTGTTAACTCTTTAGACATTTGACAGCCATATGGGCCTAGGATTTTTTATGGGTAGTTTTTATACTAGTTGTGCTTGTTATAAGTAAAACTTATATTGTTTTACTTGTTATAAGTCTATTCAGATTTTCGGTTCCTTTTTTAGCCAGTTTTCCGATGTTTGTGCCTTTTAAGGAATCTCCATTTTATCTAGATTATCTAATCTACTGGCATATAAATTTTCATAATATTCTCTTATAATCTTTTTTTAATTTTGGTAAGGCTGGTAGTGATGTCCCCTCTTTCATTCCATTCATTTTAGTAATTGAGTCTTCTCTCTTTCTCTCTAGTTCAAGATAGCTAAGGATTTGTCAACTTATTCACCTTTTCAAAGAACCAACTTCTTTTCACTGATTTTCTCTACTGTTTCTCTGTTTTCTGTTTCAATTACTTCTCTAATCTTTCTTATTTCCCTCTTTCTACTTGTTTTGAGTTTAACTTGCTTTTCTAGTTTCTTAAGGTGGAATATTAGATTATTAGATCTTCTTTTTAACAATATAAGAGTTTGCAGCTACAAATTTCATTTCTAGTTTAGATGTACCCCATAAGTTTTAGCATGTTGTGTTCTCATTTTCATTCATCTCAAAGTATTTTCTAAAACTCAATTTTAATAATAATTTTATTTAGTGAAATATATCAAAAAATCATCATTTTAATAGGTTACCAAAATAAAAATGTTTATGAGATATTTTCAATTATCTTTATTATATTGACTTTAAAGTCCAGTGTGTATTTTACATTTATAGCGCATCTCCATTCAGACACTAAAGTTTCATCAGAAGTACTTTAGATGTATTTAGATCTCATGAATTGACAGATTCTTTACCACTGAGCCACCTGGGAAACCCTTTATTTGTATTTAGATTGCATGAAATTGATAGCTTTTGAAAAGCAAATTAACATGTTGAAGTTGTTCTAAATATACTTTATGGTTTTTAATAATTTAATCATATCAGTTTTGTATTTAATTAAAAACTAATAAAATGTAAACTTCAGTTCCTCAGTCACACTAGTTATGTTTCAAGTGAAATATTAAAATATTTCATATTTTAATTCAAACAACATTCCTAGGACATAGATATTATTAATCTCCACTTTTCAACTGATGAGCTTATGCAAGACCAGTCAACAAGATCAGGGAACTTATGTAAGATCTCCTGGTCAGGAAGAGGCTGAACTAACGCAAGTTCTGCTCCTGGCTGGAAACAGACCTTGGCAATGATTGTCTCCTGCTGTGGTGTCACAGGTATTGTCCCAAAGGCTGTTCGTTGATCCTGAATCACAGAACAGAATCCTAGCTTCTCTTAACTGCTCATGCCACAGAAAGCTGGCCCAGAGCCTCTGGAATTAGCTCCGGTGAGCAGGGAAGTTTGAGGCTGATTCCTCACCATCTCTACCATTTTTCATAGTACCACAGTGTTACCATCTGATGTCAATAAAGAAAGATGGTCAGAAGGAGCAGTGTGCATACATGTAGGTCCAACCAACCCACTTCCCATCTTCTGTAGAGAGCCACTAAGATTCCTGACAGAGGTTGTAGAGAAAAATTCTCCTGTTGCCCAGTGGAGTGAAAAACCACAGAAATGTCCACCATGCAAATCAAAACTACAATGAGATATCACTTTATTCCTGTTAAAATGAATGTCATCCAAAAAACAAGAGATAACAAGTGTCAGTGAGGATGTAGAGAAAAGGCAACCTTTGTGTACTGTTGCTGGGAACGTAAACTGGTGCAGCCACTGTGCAAAACAGTGTGGTGTTTCCTCAAAAAATTAAAAATAGGACTACCATGCAATCTAGCAATTCCACTTCTGGGTATATATCCAAAGGAAACTAACACTGTCTTGAAGAGATACTTGCACCCCACATTCATTGCAGCATTATTTACAATAGTTAAGTGTCCATCAACAGATGAATAATTTTTTAATGTGTCAGAATATTATTCAGCCATAAAAAGAAAGAAATTCTGCCATTTGCAACAACATGGAATTTGACAACATTATGCAGAGTGAAATAAATCAGACATAGAAAAACACTTACTGTATGATTTCAGTTATAAGTAGAATCTATAAAAAAAAAAAGAATCACCCAGAACTCATATGAACAAATGAGTGGTTTGTTTAGGGAACAAATTAGTGGTTGCTAGAGGTGGGGAGGGGGAGGGTTTGGGGAAACTGGTGAAGGTGGTCAAAAGGTACAAACTTCCAGCTATAAAATAAAAGTCCTGAGGATGTAATGTACAGCATGCTGACTATAGTTAACAACACAGTATTATATATATGAAAGTTGTTAAGTGAGCAGATCTTGAAAGTTCTTATCATAAGAAAAGAAACTGTAACTATGTGAGGTGATATAATTAACTAAACTTACTGTGGAATCATTTTGCAGTGTATACATTTATCAACAATTATGTTCATACTTTAAACAAAAACAATGTTACCTGTCACTTATATCTTGATAAAACTGGAAACAAACTTTACAGATAAGGTGACTCAGATGGTAAAGAATCCGAATGCAGGAGGCCCGGATTTGATCCCTGGGTTGGGGAGATGCCCTGGAGAAGGGAATGGCTACCCACTGCAGCATTCTTGCCTGGAGAGAGTATTCTTGTCCATGGACAGAGTAGCCAGCTGGGTTACAGTCCATGGGATCGCAAAGAGTCAGACATGACTGAGCAACTAACACTTTCATTTTTCACTTTTCAGACTCACCAGAAAAGAGAGAGAGAGAGGAATTTATTGCCAACAAACTGGACAACCTAGAAGAAATGAATTAATTCCTAGGATCGTAACAACTACATAAGACCAAATCATGAAGAAATAGGAAATCTGAACAGACTAATTACTAGTAATCAGAAATATCCCAAAAAACAAAAGTCAAGAACCAAATGGCTTCACTGGTGAATTTTACCAATCATTAAAAAATTGGTATCAATCCTTCTCAAACTCTACCAAAAAATAGAAGAGGAGGGAACACTTCCAAACTCATTTTATAAGTCCAGCATTACCCTGATACGAAAACCAGACAAGGATATTACAAAAAAAGAAACTTACAGGCCGATATACCTGGTAAGAATAGATGTATAAATCCTTAACAAAATATTAGCAAATCAAGTTCAGCAATACATAAAAAGATTATACACCACAATCAAATGATATTTATTCTAGGGATGCAAAGATGGTTTAATATATGCAAACCAATCAGTGTGATACAACACATTAACAAAATGAAAAATAAAAATCATACTATCATCTCAATAGATAGAGTAAAAACACCTAATAAAAATTCAATATCCATTTCATGATAAAAACTGTCAACAAACTAGGTACAGAGGGAATATACCTTAATGTAATAAAGATCATATATGACAAGTCCATAAATAATATTCTCAATGGTAAAAAGCTGGAAGCTTTTATTCTAAGATCAGGAACAAGACAAGGATGCTCACTCTCACTACCTTTATTCAACACAATATTGGAAGTCATAGACAGAGTAATTAGGTGATAAAAAGAAATAAAAAGCATCCAACTCAGAAAGAAGTAAAACTGTCACTACTTGCAGATGACACGATATTAAGTCTTCACCAAAATACTGTTAGAACTTAAAAACAAATTCAGTATATTTTCAGAATACAAAAGCAATATACAAAAAAATCAGTTGCATATCTATATAATAAAAAGAAACTATTAGGAAAGAGAAATTAAGAAAACAGTCTTACAGTTGATCAGAAAAATACTTAGGAATAAATTTAACAAGTTAGTGAAAGACCTATAAACTAAAAACTGTAAGACGTTGATGAAAGAAATTAAAGAAGACAAATAAATGGAAAGATATCCTCACTCTTCGTTGGAAGGATTAATATTAAAATGTCCTTACTATTAAATGTCCTTACTACCCAAAGCAATCTACAAATTTAAGGCAGTCTCTATCAAAATTCCAGTGGCAATTTTCACAGAAATACAGTGAACAATCTAAAATCTGTATGGAACTACAAAAGACTCTAAATAGCCAAAGCAATCTTGGGGAAGAAAAACAAAATTGGAGGCACTACAAATTGCACTCATCTCACATGCTAGTAAACTAATGTTCAAAATTCTCCAAGCCAGGCTTCAGCAATACGTGAACCACGAACTTCCAGATGTTCAAGCTGGTTTTAGAAAAGGTAGAGGAACCAGAGATCAAATTGCCAACATCCGCTGGATCATGGAAAAAGCGAGAGAGTTCCAGAAAAACATCTATTTCTGCTTTATTGACTATGCCAAAGCCTTTGACTGTGTGGATCACAATCAGCTCAGTTCAGTTCAGTTCAGTTCAGTCGCTCAGTCGTGTCCAACTCTTTGCGACCCCATGAATCGCAGCACGCCAGGCCTCCCTGTTCATCACCAACTCCCGGAGTTCACCCAGACTCACGTCCATTGAGTCCGTGATGCCATCCAGCCATCTCATCCTTGGTCATCCCCTTCTCCTCCTGCCCCCAATCCCTCCCAGCATCAGAGTTTTTTCCAACGAGTCAACTCTTCTCATGAGGTGGCCAAAGTACTGGAGTTTCAGCTTTAGCATCATTCCTTCCAAAGAAATCCCAGGGTTGATCTCCTTCAGAATGGACTGATTGGATCTCCTTGCAGTCCAAGGGACTCTCAAGAGTCTTCTCCAACACCACAGTTCAAAAACATCAATTCTTTGGCGCTCAGCCTTCTTCATAGTCCAACTATCACATCTATACATGACCACAGGAAAAACCATAGCCTTGACTAGATGGACCTTAGTCGGCAAAGTAATGTCTCTGCTTTTGAATATGCTATCTAGGTTGGTCATAACTTTTCTTCCAAGGAGTAAACGTCTTAAACTGTGGAAAATTCTGAAAGAGATGGGAATACCAGACCACCTGACCTGCCTCTTGAGAAACCTATCTGCAGGTCAGGAAGCAACAGTTAGAACTGGACATGGAACAACAGACTGGTTCCAAATAGGAAAAGGAGTACGTCAAGGCTGTATATTGTCACCCTGCTTATTTAACTTCTATGCAGAGTACAGAATGAGAAACGCTGGACTGGAAGAAACACAAGCTGGAATCAAGATTGCCGGGAGAAATATCAATAACCTCAGATATGCCGATGACACCACCCTTATGACAGAAAGGGAAGAGGAACTAAAAAGTCTCTTGATGAAAGTGAAAGAGGAGAGTGAAAAAGCTGGTTTAAAGTTCAACATTCAGAAAACAAAGGTCATGGCATCTGGTCCCATCACTTTCATGGGAAATAGATGGGGAAACAGTGTAAACAGTGTCAGACTTTATTTTTTCGGGCTCCAAAATCATGGCAGATAGTGATTGCAGCCATGAAATTAAAAGACACTTACTCCTTGGAAGAAATGTTATGACCAATCTAGATAGCATATTCAAAAGCAGAGACATTACTTTGTCCACAAAGGTTCGTCTAGTCAAGGCCATGGTTTTTCCTGTGGTCATGTATGGATGTGAGAGTTGGACTGTGAAGAGGGCTGAGCGCCGAAGAATTGATGCTTTTGAACTGTGGTGTTGGAGAAAAGACTCTTGAGGGTCCCTTGGACTGCAAGGAGATCCAACCAGTCCATTCTGAAGGAGATCAACCCTGGGATTTCTTTGGAAGGAATGATGCTAAAGCTGAAACTCCAATACTTTGGCCACCTCATGCGAAGAGTTGACTCATTGGAAAGGTCTCTGAAGCTGGAAGGGATTGGGGGCAGGAGGAGAAGGGGATGACCAAGGATGAGATGGCTGGATGGCATCACTGACTTGATGGACATGAGTCTGGGTGAACTCCGGGAGTTGGTGATGGACAGGGAGGCCTGGCGTGCTGCGATTCATGGGGTCGCAAGGAGTCGGACATGACTGAGCAACTGAACTGAACTGAGCTGAACACTTCCTGATTTCAAACTGTTACAAAGCTATACTAATCAAAATAGTGTGAAATCAGTATAAAAACAAACAAGCAGATCAATGGAACAGAACAGACCCCTGAGAAATAAACTATGTATCAAAAAGAAAGAAAAGAATGGCCACCACATGCTTACTTTTCATCAAGTAGACAAAAGAAGCTGCAATGCATTCATTCAATGGACTATATGATGGCCCTTAAAAAGAATCAGACAAGATGTCCACGCTATACTTAAAAAGGCAAGTTTAAAAATGGAATATACAGTAAGCTCCCCTTTGTGAGTGTTTTCATGCTAATGTGCTACTACAGAAGACCTCTCAGCACAGAGGCTGGGGGAGAAGAACTTTCACTGTGCATTTTATATATTTCTATATTGTCTATATTTGTTACTACATGCATGTGTCTCTATTTTAATTTTTTAAAAACTAATTTTTGAGTTTTTTAATAGGAAAAAAAAAGTTGTTTCATTTGATCTTTAAAGAGCACTTAATGAGGTAGCTATTTTCCACATCTCACAGATGGAGAAACTGAGGCTGTGAGACTTGGCCTACCCTAGACTCTAGAACTAGGCCATGGCAGAGCCAGGAAAGGAAGCCAGGCCTGTGTGACGACAGAGCTCTCAAAGATGAGAGAGCCACAGAGGCTCAGGAACAGGGGCACCCACCCGCCACATGCCCAGGGCGGAGCCTGACCTTGAGGTCCAAGTGCAGGACGTAATGCTGATGGAGGTAATGGACACCCTCGCAGATCTGCTTGGTGAACAAGACCACATCCAGTTCAGTCAGGCGGTACTTCTCTTCTGTGATCCGGTCAAAGAGCTCACCCCCATCCACACTGCCAGGGCAAAAGGAGAGGCAGACACTGACTGAGCAAGGCTCTCAGAGGACTGGTCTACTCATCACCAGGTGAGACGAGGGCACCACTCCCACCTGGGGTTTTATGGGGGGCAGGCGGGTGAACCTCTGCTCTGGTCTATTCCCAGCTCAGAGTGTGGCTGATAAAAACGAAGTGATAGGCCAAATGGGAGACTGGGGCTTGTCTGCAATACTGATCACCCAGGCTCACTCTGGACACTCACTGTCAATACTCCAGACCAAGGTTATAAACTCATTGGCCTACAGGGTCCAATTAGCACCTACATGGCAAGAATCTAAGTGGGCAAATCAGACCAGATGTGAGACAAAAGTTTTCTTAGAATACACAGCCTTTAGTCTAACGTTTGTTTTTCCATTTTTTATAGAGATACGACATGACAAATGTTTCACTCTCCTCAGTTGCACCAGAAGGAAAACAGCAACAGAAGCACACTAATAAATGTCCCCTGAGCCCTTGGCCTCAGCACTGTGGGTAGGTGAAAGTGGTGGGACTGTAGCAAATGGGAAATTGGTTGCCCTGTCTACAAAGGTCAGTTACTACAAGCTCCATCATACCACTTCCAACTGAGAATGCAGAGCCAGCATTATTAGATCTTCTATATTTGCAAGAAAAATCAGGCACCTAGGTTTTAATGTGAAATTTCCCAATTTCCAACTGTAAGCACTAAATCAAAATTACTAAAAATTGTGTAGGTAGGCCAAAATAATATCTGCAGGTCAAACCAGGCTCACTGGTCACTGGTTTCTGACAAATGGCCTTGTCCTCTGTGTTTTATGCTGGGGGTCAGGTAGAGGAAGTGATGACATTCCCTGGGTGTCACAGAGAGCGGAAAGGGAGAGTTTTGCTGCAACCTTGGCTCCTAGCCCCACCCTGAGCCCTGGCCCTGCCTCCCACTCACTACTCCATGACGAGGGTAAAGCTGTTCTTGCTCTCAAAGGCGTCGTAGAGCTGGATCAGGTTCACGTGGCTGAGCTGGTTCATGATGTTAATCTCATTCTTGACATCCTCCTTGTGAAGCCAACAGGGAGAGGAGTTTCCAAGAAATGGGTTAGGAAGAGCAGTCAGTTGCATCTCCCAAGTCATACACACACACACACACACACACACACACACACACACACACACACCCCTGCATCCTCATTTCCTGCAGCATCACCAGATTTCCTCAGCTCACCACCCACACCAGCTTCTTACAACAGAAGGTGAAGGTGAAGGTGCTCAGGCGTGTCTGATTTTTTGTGACCCCATGGACTGTAGCCCACCAGGCTTCTCCGTCCATGGGATTCTCCAGGCAAGAATACTGGAGTGGGTTACCATTTCCTTCTCCAGGGGATCTCCCGACCCAGGGATCAAACTTGGGCCTCCCGCATTGGAGGTAGATACTTTAACCTCTGAGCCACCAGGGAAGCAACAGAAGGGACCCACCCATTTCCCAGATAGGAACCCTGAGACCCCAGAAAGAACCCTGGAGATCTGGGAGGACCCTGTTCCCCAGGGTGCAAGGTGACTGCTGACTAGAGTGTGGGAGCCAAGGAAAAAAGGCAGGAAAGGTGGCCAGGTTTCCTGCTCAGCTTGGAGGGGCCTGAGGCAGTGCAGGACCCAGAGGGGCCTAGAAGGAAGTGAAGGAGTCCTGAGCTTGGCCCGGGGCAACTGTTGGCCTGGGGCAGACACCTCACCCGGTCCTTGGCGCTCTTCACTTTGATGATCTTGGCCGCCAGCGAGAGGCCTGTGGCCTTCTCCGTGCATCTGTGAACCTGGCCAAACCGGCCCCTGCAGAGAGAGACACGATGACACGGCAGGCTCAGAGCCCCAGAGGCATACCCTGCATGTGAGTGGAGGCCAGCCGTATCTGGGACCCTGGACTGTCTGGTCCTACCTCAACTCCACATACGCTACAGCGATTACCCTGCCCACCAGAGGTATCATAGTCACTGCCCCCACACTGCTACCTGAACCTGGAGAAGAGCTTCTTCACCCCAGGTATGGGCCATCCTGCACCCAAGGGGAGTGCTCCACAGCCACACCACCCAGGCTGTCCTGCACCCTAGAGGTCATCCCTCTTAACCCACCCCATGTCGGCTCTCATTTCACCTGCAGTACATGGGCCCCAGGCCCGCACTGTGGGCCCACCTGTACCCTCCACTTCGTCTCACTCACACCACATGGGCCCTCCTGCTCTCTGCAGCTGTCTCCTCACCCACTATTTATGAGCTCTCGGCTCACACTCTCGTCTTTCGGGACATCCTGCTCTTGGCTGTGGCTCCCTCAATCAGTTCCTGAGAACCAGCAGCAGTGCCCGGTTGTCCAGTTGCCCTCCCCACCCCCATCAAGGCAGAAGGCCCGCTTACCCTCCCAGGACTTCATGCTGGCACACTGTGTAGCCCGCTGAGGTCGAGGTCTCCCTGACACTCACTACCCGGTGCTCGAAAGGGGCTGGCGGGGCTGGACTGTCGTCTGTTCAGGAGACAGCAGCCCGTGAGTCTTCTTCATGCAGCCCCTACCTCTCAGCTCGCCCCCCCCCCGCCACCCCGATCCCCAGACCTGGCCCCGCTTGGTTCAAAAAGGCTTCTGCCGGTTTGCTGGGGGTTTATCAAGGAAGCATTCAGAGTGTTCCCGGGACAGCTCCATGATTTCTGCAACCCTGGACCCAAAGCAGGGGAAAATACTGCTATTTTCTCTTAGTCTGTCTCACAAGCAACTTTCTGCTCCCCAAAGTAGAAGGTTGAATGTGCTTTGAGAGCATTTTTGTGTGTGTCTGCCAAGGTGAGCCTGAGCCCTAGGTTACAAGGGGGTAACTTTTGTAGGGTTTTTTGGTTTTCTGGGCCCCTGGAAATGGTTGTGTGGCAGAGACTCTACTTTTAGAATTCCAATCTGAAGTCTCCTTCACTGCAAAGTAACTGCCTTCTGTTCTCAAGGTTTACACACAAGGTTCAGAAGCCCAGTGGTCAGATCCTGGCTCTGTCAGCACAGACCCTGTGGCCTTACAGGTGCTTCTCAGCCTCTCCTGTGTCTGATGTGTCCTCACTCTACTGACCTGTGAGTGTAAACACCGCCACAAACGCTTGAGGCTTGGCTCACAGACAGTCCTCAGCTAACATTGGCTTGATCACCATCTCAAGTCTCAGAAAAGACTAAAGTCACAGGTTGCTCTCAGCTATGTTTCAGGAATTAAGGGAGGCCGTGTCCACATCTGAACCAGGTCATAGAAGGGGAAAGGAAGCAACCAGAGCCATCAGAGCAACTTCAGAGCTTGAAAGAGCCAAGAGGCACCAGGATGACCTGCACAACACTCAGCCCTTCCTCAGGGCCTCTAGAAATTCTGGGACAGGGAATTGGCAAAGGGTGGCCTTCCTGCAGCCACATGGGATGAGGGCTCCCATGAGGGTGTGGCCCTAAGGGCTGAAAGACTCAAGGCCCTTTGGGTCACAGGAACACAAGGACACCTACCACCGCCACTGGGACAGAAAGCAGATCAGCAGCCCCTTCCTGATCCTGGAGGAGAGTCAGCACACTGGGTGCAAATGGCTAATAGTAGGTTATATGCATCAGGTAGTGGAGGAAGAAGCCTTCCCTATCTCAATCCAGAATGATGCCAGTTCTATTGGGCAGGCAGGTGGCTTTGAGAAATCCACCCAGGTGAGTCCCCCATGTTCCCTCCTCTCCCGTGGCTACAGCCAACCTGAGCTCACCTGCTGCATCTCTATGCCTTGGTCTCCAGCTCTGGGATGTGTGGCAGGCTGTTCTGAGTCCTGGTATCCCAGACATTATCCTCATATTATCTCTACCTGGAAGCTTCAGAGAGCACCCCCCCCCCGCCCACTGCCCCCCGAGAGTAGGTCTTTCAAATTCACTCACCTTGGGGCACATAGCAACGGCCTCACTTACCTAGAACCAGGCTGCCCGCCTCAGCTCCTGGGGGTGTCCTGCTTCCTGCTTCGGCTCTGCCTGCACCCTCAGCCGTGCAGTCCTTCCCAGGGTCAGGGTTCCCTGCTTCTGGGTTTGTGTCCTGCTGTGGGCCTGGGGCCCCGGAATCAACTCCCTTGTCCCTCCTGGCCCTGCTTGGCGCCATGGTCAGCTCAGACCCAGGTCCTTGCTTCTCTTTGGCCTTTGCTCCCCCGTCACAGCTCCACTTTCTCACACTGGCTCCTCTGAGGATAGGTTTTCCTGACTCAGTTCCAGGGACCTGGGGGCAGCACCTGGGCCCAGGTGGGTCCTGCTCACCTGGAGGCACAGCTGCTGGAGTCTCAGCAGGGGGTGAGGTTCTGAGGCTGCCCCCTCGTGTCACAAGCAGCTCCCCAGGGGTATCTGTCTCCTGCACATGGATGGAGATCCTGGGACAGAGAGAAATGTGGCAAGAACTCAAATCAGAGCATACCTGGGTTCAGCTGCCTGCTGCTGCCATTCACTAACTGTGGTCTCTTAGTCTCAGTTTTCTCATCTGTTAAAAGTGTCCTTTGAGTTGTTATAATAGTAAGAGCTAGCTTGTGGTTGAAACTAGCAACCAACCCCTACCCATCTCTGCCCAGACACAACACTGGGGAGAGGCTAGTTTCAGTGACACGCAGTGCCACCAGGATTCCACTGGGTCAGCATCTGCGGGAGACTTGAAGAACCTGTGGTGGATGGCGGGTGAGAGGAGTGGGAGGATGGGCACCAGACATCTCTGTGGCCCCTTGAAAACATGATTCTGCCCCACAAGTGTTGTGGCCTGGAGGCAGGAGACCTGGGCTGTTCCCTCCCTTCTCTGGGCCTCAGTTTTCCTTCTCTTAAGTGAAGAGAAGGGTGAACCAAGTCAAACATCACACTAGAAGCCTCAGGTTAGACATATGTTAGTAAAATCAGGGAATTGTTCATAAGACTCTGGACTTTCTGTTTCTCCTGAAGAAACAGTCCTGGCTGTGCTGGGCCTGCATCCTTACACACGTGAGGAAATTCTCTGCCTCCCTACAAGTCCCCAGTGCCATTGGGCCCATCTCATCCATACTTGTTCCCCAGACCAAGCAGTACTGTGGTTTGGGACCCCAGCTGGAGGTCGGGAAAGTCCTCTATGCCCCAAGATTCACAGGAAAGGACCTTGACCCTGGGAGCTTCAGACCCTGCTGCTCTGCCAACAGGTTACTAGGCAGGGCTGGGTCTAGGCAAGTCTAGCCTCAGCAACCGCTTCTGTCAAACAAGGATGATAACACCTCATGGATGTGCTGAGAGTCAACTGAGAAAAGAAAACACAGAGGTTCTAACAGTGAAGGCTAAAATGGTGCAGCCACTGTGGAAATCAGTATGGCAGTTCCTCAGAAATGTGAAAATATATTACCAGATGATCCAGCAATCCCACTTCTGGAAATAAACTCAAAAAAATTAAAAGCAGAACCTCAAAGAGATATTTGTAGAGCCTTGTTCGTGGCAGTCAAATGTGGAAGAAACTGAAGTTTCCATTGACAGATGAAAGAATAAATAAAATGTTGCATATACATGTAATGCAATAGTATTCATCCTTATGCTAAGTGAAATAAGCCAGTGACAGAAAGGCGGATTCTATATATTTGAATGAATGAGTTATATGAAGGACCCGTGCTGCTGTGCTCAGTCACTTAGTTGTGTCTGACTCTTTGCAATCCCATGGACTGTAGCCTGCCAGGCTTCTCTGTCCATGGGATTTTCCAGGCAAGAATACTGGAGTGGGTTGCCATTCCATTCTTCAGGGGATCTTCCCAACCCAGAGATCGAACCCATATCTCCTACATTGGCAGGCAGATTCTATACCGCTGAGCTACCTAGGAAGCCCATAGGAAGGACTCAGAGTAGTCAAATTTATAGAGACAGAAAGTAGAATGGTAGTTAAGGTAACAGTTTCAGATTTACAAAATGAAAAAGCTCTGGAGATCTGTGTCATAACAACATGAATATACTTAACACCACTGAACTATACATTAGAAAATGGTTACAACAATGAACATTATGTTACATGTTTTTTAACCAAAAAAAATTTTTTTTTAATTAGGGCTTCCCCTAGCAGCTGGAGGCCTGGGTCCTTCCTTTGCCTGCGCCTGAATGCACCTGGTTCTGCAGACTGTTCACAGCTAAAGCTTGGATAGGATGTAGCAAAATTCCCCTGACATCCCTCAGGAGCAATTACAGGTTGGTGATGACAGGAAAGGATGGGAAAGGTGGCATCCAAGCCCAGCTTAGGCATTGCCTTGATCAAGGAACATGGGAAACTGCAGGAAGCCAGTGTCTGGAAGAATATACAGGTAGTCAGGTGGCCGCTGCCAATTAGAGCCAACATTTTCCTCAAGATATACTCATGTGGTAGATGAGGGAGGGTATGTAGTGATCTCCCCAGTTCCTAAGCCCAATTTGGTGTGTCTGAAATTCACCTCAAGGTTGAAACTTACATAGAAACCTTTCTCTGTCACCCAGAATCTTTTTAGGGCCCCTACCAAGTTCATGGAAAGTTCATCCCCACTCTAGATTCTACATTTAGAGCCCTGGCAAGGATCCAGGGATGCCTGCCAGGAAGCCCTCCCTCCAGATGGTTAGGTCTCCTGGGGACTCACATTTCCTTGCAAAACAAAGGCAGACAAAGCATCTGGGCTTCCCTGCCAGTCACCACAGCATACACAGACACCAGCTCCCCTCCCTAGAGCAGGCCTCGAGGGGCTTGGTTACAGGTCAGAACAACGGAGGACAGGTGTAGAAGGGTACCAGGCTGTTTAGAGAGAAGCCCAGGAAGCAGAGTGCCCTTTAGTGCACTGCCCTTGGAGAACACTGCTGGATAACACAGAGACCTGACAATCATCAGGTTCTAACTCATTATTCTCCTGTACCATGTTGGCTGATGGCAGGTCCTGAGGCTGAGTCCTGAGGGTTAGGATACAACCTCATCTCCAGGACTCCAAGCATAATCCTTCTGAAACTCCCTTGGCTTGATTCAGCCTATATCAACCTCCCACCTCTGAAGACCCATTATTCTTTCCCTACCATAGTGTTTAGGACTTAACAAATGCTGACAAGAAACAGGATGGTGCAGTGATTAGGGGCACAGATATAGGAGTCCAGAAACCTATGTCCATCCTCTTAAATTTTTTGAGACTTGCGTTATGGTCTAGCATGTGATCTAGCCTGAAGAACATTCCATATGCACTTGAAAAGAATGTGTATTCTTATGTTAAGTATCTTTTCCAGCCACAGTGATATGAAATTAGAAACCAATTGCAGAAAGAAAAATGGGAATAGAACAAACAAGTGGAGACTAAACAGCATGCTACTAGAAGACCAATGGGTCAATGATGAAATCAAAGAAGAAATCAGAAAATACCTTGAGACAATGTAAATGGAAACACAATGCTTCAAAACCTATGCATACATGCATGCTAAGTTGCTACAGTCATGTCCGACTCTGTGTGACCCTATGGACTGTAGCCTGCCAGATTCCTCTGTCCATGGGATTCTCCAGGCAAGAATACTGGAGTGGGTTGACATGCCCTCCTCCAAGGGATCTTCCTGAGCCAGGGATTGAACTGTGTCTCTTACATCTTCTGCCTTGGCAAGCAAGTTCTTTACCACTAGCACCACCTGGGAAGCCCCCAAAATCTATGGAGTTCAGTCAAAGCAATTCTAAGAAGGAACATGATAGTGATACAGACCTTCCTCAATAAACAAGAAAAATCTCAAGCAACTGAATCTACCACCTAAAGGAATTACAAAAGAAAAATAAATAAAACCCAAAGTCAGCAGTAGGAAAGACAAAATAAAAATTAGAGAGGAAATAAGTAAAATAGAGATCAAAACACAATAGAAAAGATCAATGAAAAAAAGGCCTGCCTTTTTGAAAAGACAAACAAAATTGATAAACCTTTAACCACTCTCATCAAAAAGAAAGGAGAGAGGTTCAAATAAACAAAATAAGAAATACAAGAGGACAAGTTTCTACTGTATTGCACAGAGAACTTTATTCGCTATCCTATGATAAACTACAATGGAAAAGAACATTTTTAAAAAATACATATAGGTGGGAGGGGGGTTCATGTTTGGGAACGCATGTAAGAATTTAAGATTTTAAAATTTTTAAAAAAAAAATAAATAAAAAAAAAATAAAAAAAGAAAAAAAAAAAAAACAAATCAAATGACCATGCCCATATATCTAATTCAATTATTAAAATTCTGTATGTTTGTAGATTAAAAAAAATAATAATAAAAAAATAAAAAAATAAAAAAAAAATAAAGAGAATGAAATAAAAAAAAAAAAATAAAAAAAATAAAAAATACATATATATACTTGACTTATTTTGCTGTAGAGCAGAAAATAACACATTGTAAATCAACTATACTTTAATTAAAAACAAACAAAAGAAATGAAAGAGGAGAAATAACAAATAGCATAGAACTACAAAAAATCAGAAGAGAATATATGAACAAATTTGATAACTCAGAACAAATCAACACATTTCTAGAAACATACAGCCTGCCAAGACTGAATCAAGGGCAAACAGCCAATCTGAACAAACTGATCCCTAGCAGTGAAATTAAATTTGTAATTTTAAAAAACCCCAGCAAACAAAGTCCAAGGTTGGACAGCTTCACAGGGTAATTCTCTTTTGTATTCTATAAAGAAGAGCTAGGACTTATCCTTCTCAAATTAGTCCAATAACCTGAAGAGGATAGAACACTCCCAAATGTATTCTATGAGACCGCCATTACAATGACATCAAAACCAGAAAAAGATACTCCATAAAAGCAAGTTATAGGGTAGTATCTTTGATGAATATAGATGTAAACATCCTCAACAAAATACTAGCAAGCTAAATTCAACAATATGTAAAAAGGATCATACACCATGATCAAGTGGGATTTATTCAAAGGACCCAAGGGTGGTTCAATATTTGCAAATCAATCAATGTGATACATCATTATGACAAAGTAATTTGTAAAGTAAAGTCGCTCAGTCGTGTCCGACTCTTTGTGACCCCATGGACACCAGGCTCCTCCGTCCATGGGATTTTCTAGGCAAGAGTACTGGAGTGGGTTGCCTTTTCAAGGGAAGGATAAAAATCACATGATCATTTCAATAGATGCCTAAAAAGCAATTGACAAAATTCAACATCCATTCATATATTCATGATAAAAATTATCATCAGAGTGGGTATAGCGAGAACACATCTCAACATAATAAAGGCCATTATGACAGTCTCATAGCTAATATCACACTCAATGGTGAAAAGCTAAAAGCCTTTCCTCTAAATTCAGGAACAAGACAAGGATCTCACTCTTTCCACTTGTATTTAACATAGTATTGGAACTCCTAAACACAGCTATCAGACAAGAAAAGGAAATAGAAGGCATCCAAAATGAAAGAAAAGAATATCACTATTCAACAAGAAAACTGTCACTTTTTGCAAGTGACATGATACTTTAAATGCAAAACTCTAAAGTTTCCACCCAAAATCCATAAAAACCGATAAATGAATTCAATACAGTTGCAAGATACAAGATTAGTATACAGAAATCTGATTTTCTATATGTTAATGGTGAACTATCAGAAAGAGAAAGTAAAAAATCAATCTCTTTTAAAATCACATTTTAAAAATACCTAGGAAGAAACTTAACCAAGGAGATAAAACACATTTATTCTGAAAACTATTAACATTGATGAAGGAAATTGAAGATGATATAAAGGAATGGAAGGATATCCCATTTTGGGATTGGAAGAATTAATATTGTTAAAATAGGCATACCACCCAAAGCAATCTACAGAATTAATGGTCTCTATCAAAATACCCATGACATTTTTTGCAGAATGAGAACAAATAATCCTAAAATTCATATGGAGCCACAGAAGACCTTAAGTTACCAAAACAATCTTGCTTAAAAAGAAAAAAGCTGGAGGAATAACCCTCCCAGTCTTCAGGCTCTATTACAAAGCTACAATAATCAAAACAGCATAGTACTGGCACAAAAACAGAATCATAGATCAATGGCACGGAATAGAGTCCAGGAATAAACCCATACACCCATGGTCAATTAATCTATGATGAAGGAGGGAAGAATATACAGTGGGGAAAAGACAGCCTCTTGAATGAACACTGTTGGGAAAACTGGACTGCTACATGCAAAAGAATCAAACTGCACTACTTTTTCACACTGTATGCAGAAATGAATTCAAAGTGTATTAAAGATCTAAATATAAGACTCCACACATAAAACTCTGGAAAAGAATGGTTAGTCAGAATAGTCTGATGTAAATTATAGTAACTTTTAAAAAATCTGTATCTTAAGTCAAAAGAAATAAAAGCAAAGAAAACAAACAAACAAATGGGGCCTAATTAAAAGCTTTTGTACAGCAAAGGAAACCATTGAAAATATGAAGACAGCTTACCAAATGGGAGAAAATATTTGCAGATGATATGACCAACAAGGGGTTAATATTCAAAATATACAAACGACCTATTTGTTTATATAGACTCAATATAAAAAAACAAACAACCCAATGAAAAAAATGGGCAGAGGGCCTCAATAGACAATTCTCCAAACGAGACATACAGATTACCAAAAAGAACATGAAAAGATGCTTAACAATGCTAATTATTAGAGAAATACAAATCAAAACAACAAGCTATCACATCACACAGTCAGATCACCTATCATCAAAAAAACTACAAATAACAGATGTTGACAAGGATATGGAGGAAAAGGAACACTTATACATTGTTGGTGAGATGTAAATTGGGGTGGTGATTATGAAAAACATTATTGAGGTTCTTCAAAAAACTAAAAATAGAACTACCACATAACACAGCAGTTCCAATCTTGGATATACATCCAGAAAAAAACAAAACCATCCATTTGAAAATATACATATGCCCCCAGTGTTCATAGCAGCACTGTTCACAATAACCAAGATATGGAAGCACCCAAGTTTCCATCAACAGATGAATGGATAAAGACGACGTGGTAGATATGCACAATGGAATACTACTCTGCCATAAGAAAGAACGAAATTCTGCCTTTTGTAGCAATGTATATCAACTGGAGAATATTATGCTTAGTAAAGTAAATCAAACAGAGAAAGAATTATTGTATGGTATAACATATATGGAATCTAAAAAAAAATAATGCAAATTAAGATATATAGCAAAAAAAAAAAAAAAAGATATATAGCAAAACAGAAACAGACTCAGAGAACAAGCTACTGGTTGGTTACCAGTGAGGAGGGAGAAGGGGATTAAGAGGTACAAACTACTGTATATAAACTAGAAAAACAACAAGGATATATTGTATAACAGAGGGAATTATAGCCATTACCTTATAGTAACTTTTAATGGGGTGTAAACTCTCAGAAATCTGATCACTATGCTGTACGCATGAGTGTATGCTCAGATGCTCGGTCGTGTCTGACTCTTTGCAACCCTATGGACTATAGCCCGCTAGGCTCCTCTGTCCACGGGATTCTCCAGGTAAGATTAATGGAGTAAGTTGCCATGCCCTCTTCTAGGGAATCTTCCTGACACAGGAATCGAACCCGCATCTCCTGCGGCTCCTGCATTGCCGGAGGGTTCTTTACCACTAAGCCACTGGGGAAGTCCCACATACTGTATACCTGAAACTAATATAGTATAGTAAATCAACTATACTTCAATAATAAACAAACACCTGGATTCAGATTCCAACTCTGAACCCCTAACTGTGTGACCCTGGGCAACCTGACCCTGATTCCTCATCAATAAATTGAGGATACCTCCTGGGGATGTTTTGAGAATAAAATGAGATGATATCTGTGAAATGCTCAGCCAATGACTGTCACTTGGGATGTGTTCTGTGAACCCCATCTTTTAGGTGTCATTATCGCTATTACTGTGGCTGTCAGAACTGGTGATTCTCAGTCTTGTTCCACGTGGGACTCACCTGGGAAGCTTTAAAAACAAACAGACAATGTTTGAACCTTGTTCCAGACTGAATAAATCAGAATCTTTGTTCATTGGTATCTTAAAAATTCCTTCCGGTAACTCTTATGGGTACCAGGTAAGAACCAGTGCTCTAAGCTCCTGAAAGCAGGGCCTTGGCCTTCTCTTATCTTCCCCTTATGAGGCTGGCCAGCACTGCGCACAGTGGACACTCTACAGGAGCAGCTGTCCCCTTGGCCACGCTCTAGCCTAGGGGCTGCAGTTAATTCCCCCTTCCTTTCCCAGCTTGGAGGCACATGCCTTACCTTGGAGGTGTTTCTCCACCACAGTGAGCTGCCTTGGCCTGAGCTGGCGGTGCTGGAGTCAGCCTCATGCCCTCCACCGAGGGCCGAGGGTCAGGCCTACTGGGTGATGTTCCTCGTGCTGCACTCGATGCAGCCTCCTGCCCAGTGGGAGCCTCACTGACCCTTTCAGACACCACAGACAGTTCCAGGCCAATCCCGGGGTTCTCGCTGGATGCTCTAGGAGCTTGGACTTCCACCTCTGGGCGCACCTGAGTTGGGCCAGAAATTCCGTCTCTCTGCTCTGGTGGGGCCTCTGCCTGGGTAGGAAGGTCAGATCCTGTCCCTTCTGGCAGGTCCGCCTTCTGGCTCTCTATAGGAAAATAAGCAGGATAACTCTCTCATTTGGAGGAAACTTTCCAAAGAATATGTAGCAGGCCATTCAGTGCACCATGTTTATAACTCTAGGCTGACTGGAAATAACCCGAGTGATCATCAAGATGGAGCTGTTTGACTAAACCAGGGCCACTCAGGCATAAAAAAGGAGAAACGACTACCTCCATATGCGGCTATGGAGTGATCTCAGGGTATACAGATGGAGAAAACAAAGTGGAGAAGTGTGTGATGTGTTTCTGTTTGTCTAAAGGGAGGCTGTGTGTGAGTGTGAGCACACACATACATGTGTATAACCACTTACAATGTGGTCTGAAGAGATTTGACCTTAAAGGAAAGATAAGACAGTTTTGTTTTTTTTTTTTTTTAATGGTTACAAATGTGGGGGAGAAAATGAGATGCAGGGAACATGCATAGAAGCTAGACTTAGTATAGCTTGTTTTATCAATTCAGCTTTGGAAGCATGTAAATATTATGCAAAAAGTATAAAAGAAAATTAAACCTTAAAAAATGCATAAAAATTTAAATCCAAGTGAAATAAGCATAGCAATACAGAGTGGGATAAACATGAAAAAAAAAAAAAAACTTCAAGAAAAGAGGAAGAAGACATTTCAGCAGTTTTTCAGTAATCACATTTGTTATGGTGGTGGTATCTTTAACCCTGAAACTGTTGGGTGTGCATGTGGGATAAAGCAGATGGGGCCCTACTCACCTTCCCAAGGGCCCCTGAGCTCAGCTTGTACACCTCTGGTGCTCAGCGTGTGCTTTGGTTTTGCTTCTTTCTCTTCCACTCGCTCTTTGTTCTAAAAGAATGACCATAAAACCTATCACTGTCATCACTGAGGCCACAAACATTTTGTTGAGTACCTACCTTGGGCTTGAAATAGAAACACTTAGGTTATTTCATGTAGTCTTGCAGTAATACTAGAGGGTACGAATTACTATTGTTACTTTAGAGATAAGGACACTGAGGTTTTCCCAAGGTCACCAAGTCCTTTCAAATGGGTTACTGTATTGCAGGTAAGGGGCAGACCTAGTCCCCGATCTAAATAGACCAGACCTCAAAATACTAGATCAGGCTTGGAAAATAAATTTGAGTCAATTTAGATTAGTCAGTTATGACTATTCCAGTGTTGGCTTGGGTTGGATACTGAATCCAGTAATGGGAGTGTCTCTGTTAATGAATACCTGCCTGGGAGCCAGGTAGGTGGATTCTATGGTTCTGTCTATATAGTACGGGACCCTTGAGCTAAACTTGATGGATTTAAACCGGTTTAACCATTTGATATGATCCTTAACTTCTCTGCCTCTCACTTTTCTTGTCTGTGAAATGGGGAGAATAATATCTAATCACAGAGCAGTGGGAGGATTGAGGGAGTTCATTTGTAGAATTTCTTGAGGAGTTCTCCCAACACAAGGTGATTAGCTCTGGTGATTTTATCCTGTCTGAACAGATGAGTGGTTTGTGTAGGATGCTCAGAGCCTACCCACAGAGGCGCTCAGCAGTTCTTCCTTAACTGAGTGGTCCCCACCAGACCAGGGCATGCGCTGTGCTCCTGAAATCATCCAGAGCACTCAGTATTTGTGAGTGCAAATATTTCTAGGTGCACTGACCCTTGTTGGGTCCCCCTGGTATTTCTGAGTCTTTGACTTTATAGAACAGGACGCTTGAGCCAGACTGGTTGGGTTTAAACCCCATCTAGAGTATGGCCCCTAAGATTCCTCCTGGCACTTGTCACAGACCCAGGTCTGGTCTAAGCCCAGAGACTGAAGGCCCTTTCTCCTATCTTGGCCAGAGAGGCCTCAACTGGGAGCCCAGAGTCCAAAAAGAACTAGAGTTTTATTTGGCTTGCACAGCATTTTACATCAAAATTCTAAGCTGCCTTTTGGGCTTAGAGAATTGTTCTACATTTTGATTGTGGTGGTGCTTATTAGTGTATATACATTTGTTAAACTGTGTACTTAAGATGTACATATTCAGTTGTATATATACAGTTTATTGTATGGAAATTATATCTTAATAAAAATGATTAGAAAAAATTCTAGGTTCCCAGCTTCTCTTGAAAAAAAAAAAAAAAAAATCTGATGACCTGTCAACTCTAAGCCCAAATGGCAAAAATCACCTGGAGCAATTCCCTCTAACTGGGTCACCAAAGTCCTCACCTCTCTTGCATGTCTCTCTGACACGAAGGGCGAAGGTTAGGTTTGTTACTGACTCAGGTTCAGCTGCCTGTTGCTCAAAAATCAATACTTGAGAGAGGCAAGTGTTGGTAGAAAGTTGCTTTTAATCAGAATGCCAGCAATCTGGGGAGATGGTAGACTCTGTTCCCCCAAAAACCACCTTCAAAGAATCTGCTCAGCCATGAAAGTTTTTAAAAGGGAAGAAAAAAGTAACCTCAGTTAATCACTGAGATAAGGAGTCAGAGTCATCCTCATCCCCCGCTGTATGCAGGCTTGTGGAGGCTATCTTGTTTACGGTTTGTTCACACAGTTAGTTGCATTGTGAGATTACTAAAGAAGAAACTAAGGAAGAGATCTGGTCATCTGTTAATTACTTACTCTTCATTTCTAGTTCTTTGATCTACAGAAAGAACCAACATGTTAGGCAAGGGATTGTGTGATTAAAAGATCTGAAAGGTGTGTTTGGGCCAGAGATGAGTAGAGCATGGAGGTGCCTGGTTTAAGTTTGGTGACAAGATAAAAGGGTGCTCCTACAGAGAGCTCTTTCTTGCCAAACGTTGCTTACAAATCCCCACTTGTCAAAACATGACTCCATTTCTATGGAATTATGGGGAAAAATCCATCTCCTGTAACTCTTCCATGCTGACACAGGGTGCCATATTCCATTTCTATGGGATTAGGGGTCTGTCTGACTTCTGTAAATTCTTCATGCTGACATAGGACACTGTATTCGCAGAGTGAAGATGTTGACATGGATCTGTACCATTTCTTTGCTGACAATTTTAACAGCCTGCTTACATATATGGTCAGAGCAAGCTACAATTATTCAAATACTCACAAAGTTATAGATTATTATGAGCAACAGTGTTAATCCCATTCTCTTGAGGCCAGTTCTTGAAATTGCTCTAGCCATAAATTCAGTACTGCTCAGGATGGAGCAGTTTACGGCATGGCTGCAGTCTGGTCAACATGCAGCTGGCCTTTTCCCTCTGGTGGCAGTTATACTATCTGGGAAACAACTCAGGAACGTGCATCAGACCTGGGTCTGTGACTCTAGTGTTCTAATCATTAGCTGCTTGAGCCTGCTCTTTTGTGACTCAGCGAGGCCTGGAAGACTTCAGCTTTTTTACAAACAAAAGGTAGGGGGTGTGGAGGGGCCTTTGTACTTGGGGTTGCTTCCAGGTTGGTTCCACTGGTTTTCCTACCCTGTGACCACTTCTCTCGGCCTTGTTTATGTCTTTGTGATTCCAGGACAGCAAGTTTTGCCCTCTTAATGGTAACAACATAACACATGGGCACACTTAATAAGGTTGGCTGTTGTCATCATGATTATCACCAACCAGCATCATCGTGACCTGGATCCCCTGCTCTATGGAGATCTCTCCCTGGGTCTCTTTCTACAGACTCTGTCCTGCCACCCCAGTAGTTGGGGAACTGGAAGCATTATCATGGCTGCCTCCTGTTTCACCTACCAGTGGAGAAAGATTCAAACAGACTGATTCAAACAGATTGTCCTTTGGCAGACCTTGCGGGGTTCAGACTATCTTCTCCCTCCCCCTGTGTTTGGTAGAGGGAGGTGCTTGCACGCGCGTGCACAAACACACAAACACACACACACACACACACACGCAGGCAGAGCTGGATTTTGACTTCAAGGCTCAATCTTTTGGTCCCAGCCTTGTTTTGACGTATTCAGAAGAAGGAGGATAAACCCCAAACACCTAGGCACCTTGAGGACTGATGCATTCTGAGCAGTTTGACTGTGCTTCTGTGCATCCTGACTGAGTCTGACTCCCTCCATGAGAGAGTATACAGCTTCCAGTAATAATCTGATCCATTGCTACAACCAAATGAAGTGTGACTGGGCAATCCAGGCCTGAGGAGAAGCTTCATGAAGTCCTGGCCGCCAGAACTACGACTGAATTCAATTCCACAAATTGCAATGCCCATATTCTCCTAGGAAATAGAAGAGGATCTCCAGAAAGTCTCCACAATGCACTGTTTTCAGCATCCACAGTGCGTGTAAAAGCTGGGGCTCAGTCTCAGCTATTTAATGGCCCCTTTTCTGACACCCTCTGTGAGAAAGCCCTGCCAGCACACAGAAGGAAGCAGAGGCCTCTCACGGGGGTAAGGTAAGGAGCTGACAGCCTAACGGGGAGACTAGATCAGCCCTGCAGATAGCTACTGACATGTATATTAAATACAAAGACCAGGAGAGAGATCAATCGTGTTCCAGATCAATCGCAGGCAAGAACAGTGGCAAGAAAATAGAAAGTTCCGTGACTTTGCCTTATCCAGAAATGCCTAAATATCTGCAACACGTGTGACAGCTAACTTCACTTATATATGAAGAATTCTTAAAAATCAAGGAAAAGGCAAAAAAAGAATGGAAAAGAGGGAAAACGTATGAATTTTTTGAAAAAAGAGTTTGCTTTAAAAAGATATAACCAACTGCCTTATTTGGATTTTAACTCAAATAAACAAATTTTAAAAGTAAACAAATAAAACATTAGCTGATCAGGGACATTTGAACACTGGTTGGTAACATCAAATTACTGTTTACCTTTAGATATGAAGGGTATCATGATAATGTTTTTTAAAAGACCCCTTAGGTTTTAGATATATTAGCTGAGTTGCTTATGGAAGAAATGATCCAATGTCTCAGATATTCCTTAAAATAATCTGGAAAGAGGGAAGTGGGTGGGAAAGAGCCTCTATTTGTGGGCTGACAAGGTTCATTATACTAATCTATTTTTATTCATTTGACATTTTTTATATTAAAAAAATTTCTTTTAAAGAAACACATGCATAATAAGATGTTTTCATTTGCCAGGCAATGAATGAAAAACTGGATAATATGCTTTGTTAGCAAAAATAGGAATGCAACAATCATTCCCATATGTTACTTAATTAGAATAACTTCTTTGAAGGTTGGTTTGGCATTATTTATTGTATAAATTTACCCATTGGCTTAGCATTGTCACTTCTAGGAGTGTGTCATATAGATAAACTCACAATTCCATGGATAGTCACTGCATCATTATTTATAAAAGCTAAAAATGAGAAATAATGTACATAATGATATGGGACTGATTAATAAATTAAGACACATTCTCAAAAATAGAACTCTCTGTAACTTAAAAAACAAAAACAAGAACACTTTCTAGTTATAAATATGAAACAATGCCCAAACTAATGCCCAAAAATCTTTAAAAATAATCAAGCCCAGTACAATGTGAATAATATTTTAGTTAAAACAAAACAAAGAGGGTGGTGTGTATACCAGTGTGCTTATAGATTAACAGTCTCTGTCAGGAAGGTTTCACAGGAAATAGGCTCCTATGATTGTTGGGAGAGGAGGGTTGTCCTGGGGACTGGGGGATGAGTAGGAGGGAGAATGATTTTTGCCATGTGCATAAATTATATTTCTTTTCTTTTTTAAAGCTGAGGTTGGTTATCAGAGTCAAGAGCAGAAGGTCCTATTTTCCCTATAGGCTCCAATCTCAGGGGAGGTGCAGAAAGCAGAGAGCTGCGTGGGAGGGGCCCACTGCGGAGAAGCTGCAGGGCAAGAGGGAAAGGGGTCTGCAAAGCACTTCTGGCCTGGCTGGGGGCGGGGAGGAAGGCAAAGTCCTGCAGCCTTGCTCCGGAAAGCCTCAGTTACTGATAGAGTCAAGCTCAGATTCCGTGAGGGGGAAGCTGCAAAGATCTGAAAGGGTAGCTCCAGGCCAACATCTGCGAGTTGCTAGGTGGCTGACCCTTAGCTGTTCCCAAACAGTTTTGCCTCTACACACCTCACACAAATGCACACACAAACACCCCGCACCCCAGCCAAGCGTCCTTTAGCCAGTGGATCTGATTATGCAACCCTTGGGAACAGCCACTCTCAGAAATGCCACACTCCACCCCCAGGCTCTGGCTCTGGCCTGTGTCCCCCGTAGGTCACTGTCAACACTCATCTCCCCACAGGCAGCTGCATACTCTGCCCACTCAGGGACACAGCACAAGGTTGGGGACAGGAAGGGGGGGATCTGGGTTTCCAAAGGAGGGGCTCTGTCAGGGTAAACTGAGTGCTCCCCACCTCTCGCCCACCCCAGGTGTAAGGAGAGAAGTCCCTGGGATGTCAGATAAGTGTAACTGCCCTCCTCTCCCTAGTGGCTCATTTGTCCCCCACTTCTAGGTGCCCTGCACTGCCCAGGGCCCCACAGTCTTCGCCAGGGCACAAGGGAGAAACCCAACTGTCCTGCTCTGTCTGGAAATCCACCTATGGCCTTTAAGCTTCCACCTCTCCTTTTTCCCATCAACAAGTCATGCAGCAGACACTAGAGGAGGAAACAGTCCTCCCGCTCTCCGAAGACTAGCTTCCTATCTGGGCAACCCACCAGGCCCCTGAGCCTCCCTTCCAGCCGGAAAGGCACTGGGGCACAGAAGCAGGAACCAACCTCCTCAGGGACGTCGGCCAGGCTTCCCTTCCTCCAGGGGACACTCCCTTGCATGATGAAATCCACCACCTTCGAGTTCTGGAGCACGGTCCCCACCAAGGCAATGGCCTTGTCCACAGCCATCACCATCCGGAAGAGGGCTTCAAGCCTGGCGCCCTGCTGGGCGGCATCCTGCCTCCCGGCCCGCACCAGCTCCAGGACCTCCGGCCACCCAGCCTGAGCATCAGACGGCGGGGGGCGGTCGGCCCCAGCCAGGCCCAGACCGCGGGAGGCCTCTAGCCGGTGCAGGCCTTGCTCCAGGTGGCCCATGCCTCGGTACACACACTGCAGTTTCTCCGTCACGTCTTCTTGGAAATGTAACAGTTTGTCAACCTTCTCATTCAGCATGTTGAGCTTTTTGTCCATGGTGGTTAAGCAGGCCTTGCCCAGCCCTGGCAGCCCCTGGGGCCCCAAACTCTCCTTAGGGGCTCCTGACATCCTGATGAAGACTCTCCAAGGGTGAAGATTCGGAAGAGCCACAGACCTCTGGCTTTCACTTGGGCAGTGCTGTCTGGAAGTTCATTGTTCTTTAGCTAGGGACTGCCTGGGTTGTTCAGGGAGCCCAGAGGACCAGGCTCTCTACGAGCCGTTGCCTTTGCTTATCTCCCACTCTGCCGTGGCCATGAGTGACAGGCTGGGCTTGGCCCAGGCCCTTCTCCTCGGGGCCCCTTTGACATCATGGCAGCATTTAACATTCCTCTCTGAGAGGCTGCTGATGGGCAAATATTTTAAGAATCTGCCCAGGACAGGCAGGAGTTCATGTAGCTGAAACTAAAGGTTAGAAGAAAAGAAATCCTTTAGGTAATGTCCCCAAAGCTGGACTCTATAAGGAACACCAGAGCAGAGTAAGGACCTAAGAGATCCAAAGCACTGAGGAGTACATTGCTCCCACCCAAACCACATACACACCCAATTCACAATAAGAAGCAAGACCAAAACAGGAAGAAATGTGAGGCCATTCAACAGAGTTCTGATCTTTGCCATGATGAAAAAATTTGATTCTTTTGCAAATTAAAAACAAAATTTTATTGCCCCTACTTTGCTGATACCACAAAGGTGTTTAGGCTGCTGTAGAGGTGGGTGTGCATGTCCCTCCCCACATGGGGCCCCCACTCACGAATCACTTGAAACTAAAAATAGAAGTGAGGGGCTAGCGAGGGCCTAGGTTACTCCCCAAGTTTCATCCTGCAGGCCATGTTCCTTGCAGAGCCCTCTGGGGACCATTTGCGAGCCACCCCTTTCTCCCGCAAAGATGACTGCACAGGCATCAGGCATCCAGTCTGTAAAATGAAAGACTGAAACAGACACAGTAGGGCCTTAGAGAGCAAGGGGACCCATGTTTCCTGTGGTTTCTAAATGTTTTAGCATCAGAAACCCTTGGTTCAAATGAAACTTTGACAGAAATATCAATAATACAGCAGACAAAGGGACACGCTCAAGCTAACACTAAGGTGGGGTGCAAGGGGGCACCACAGTGCCTGAGGCTGCCATGGAGCAGTCCACGGGCACCACTTGCCTCCAGGTCCTCATAGAGAGAAAGCAGGGCCAGAGAGGGACTCTGTCCAAGGTGGCCCTGGGCATACAACCTCCTGAGGACAGCATATCTCTGGTGAAGGCCGGCAGCAGGGAGGTGAGTGTTAGCATCCCCTTAAACCCCCTCCTTCTGAATGAAAGCAATTACGAGAATAAATTCGACCTGGAACTCTGACATCTAAAAGCACCTTGGGATCATTTAGCAGTCTGAAGCTGCAAGTGAGTGGTAAACGCAGTGTGCAGCCTGACCACAAACCCCTTGCCACCCTCCTCTGTCAGGACAACTGCCCTTAGCAGCCCATATAGAAATCCAGACCCGTTTCTGGGAGCACAGACCAGGTGTCATTGGTGGAATGGCCCAGAACATGCTCCAAAGAGCACTGGTCTGTTACATTTACTGTGATTTAAAACACACAGATAAACTGTCCTTGGAAAAAGAAATTTGGGACACACTGGGCACACTGCTGGGGCCTCACTCTGTACCTCAGCAGCAGTCATCTGCCACAGAAAGAAATCAGCATCCTACCAGGGACTCACTCCTTCCCCGTACTTCCTGCTGAACACTTCCCTGTGGAACTGTGGTTCCCTGGACCCAACCTTGGGAAATGTCCGCCTAGAGAAAGCTCTGGAAGTCTAACACTCAGCACAATGTCCTTCAGTAGGTCCTGATAATCTTTGTGAAGGAAAGTCCCCATAGTCTAAAGAGACTGATACCATCTCTGGGAGACCGTTCCTACCAATGCTTGGCACAGGCTGCTTCACTATGACCGCTGCTCTAGAGATCTCAGAGCAGCCTGCTTCCAGGCAAGTCCTAGGTTAATAAAGTCTGGAAAGATATTTTGAAAGTCTAGATGAACACAATGGTCACAAGTAAGTGTCCCAGACATCTATTTATATCAAAAGCTAATTATTTGCGTTGCAAAAGGATTTGCCCCTGGTCTCCCTTAAGCGACAAGTAATTGCGAGTCAGCGGGTTTATGGTGAATGTTTGCTGTGTCATCCACTCTTCCAGAACTACTTTGAAGGCCCTTGAGCCCAGAAAAGCACCCCTTTGGCTTGATCCTGGGATGTAGGTATTCAAGGCAACTATATAGAAGGAATGAACTAAGCAGGCTCCAATAGGAGCAGGGGCCTGGGCTGATCCCTGGGAGAAAGTGGAAGGAGGAGGCTGCAGCTGGGGTTTCCCAGAAAAAACAAATGAGCAGAGGGCAAGAAGCCCTCACAATTCCCAGAAGTAAACTCTAGGACCCTCTGGGAGAAAGCTCAGAATATGCCGACAGGACAAGTCCTTAGGCCTCCTTGATGAACAGGACCAACTGTGAAGCCCTTTCACTTCTCAGCCTCCAGAAGAAATGAGTTTATGAGCACATCGGTTTTCTGAGGGCTGGTGCATGGCTTCTCTCTAGCTCCCTGAGTTAAAGGGCACAGCAAGAGCCATAGGCAATTCTTTTGGGACAATGGTGCCTGCCCAGAGGACAGGAGAGGCATTCCACCCACCAAGTCAAGAGAACGCAGGCCAGAAAGAGGCACCCAAGCTGGACGGTCCCAGAGTAGCAAGTGCAGTGACACCCCATCTCTCCTGGGTGACGACTGGCAGCCAGTCCACTCCCAGCAAGGCACGGGAGACCTCTGTCTGCCGGAGGCTGTGGTCAGCGTGCACGGAACCCCAAGAGTCTTCCAATGTCTTTATGGTGATAGCCAGCTTTTCCTGAAGAACCTTAGAGAGGCTTGTGGACCCTGAGATCCCAGTTGAAGGAAGAGGGGAGAAGAAACTCAAGGCTGAGGGGTTCATTCAAAGCCGTGACTCTTCTCCTGCCTCCCCTTCCCTGCAGATCACAGATCTGTTTCTGAAGAGCTGCAATGGTCCACAATACAACAGTGCTCTGCTCTGGGGATCATCTGATCCTCAACAGAGCCAAGGGATCACCAGGTATTCAGAGAAAGCTCCCAAGATAAAAAGAGGAGCCCCAAACAAATGAACAGAAATATATTGTGGCAGAAACAGGGAAAAAAGAAACAAGAAAGTTTCAAAAAAGGCTCTCATTAGTAACCACAGAAGAGTGTGAAAGACTCTTCTATCCATTAAAAAAGAAGAGGGTACCGTGGAAAAAGAACAAGCATGGAATAAAAGAGAGGTCTTGGAAATTATAAATACGAATGTTAACATTTAAAAATCCAGTACAGGGATAGGAAGATATTATCTTATCTGGAATAAGATAATATTCCAGAAAACAGAACTGAAAGCAGAAGATGTGTACATTAGGAGAAAAAAGAGAGACAGTGGATTAAGCTGGTCCTACATCTAATTAACTGGAGTTCAGGTGGAGAAAGGAAAGAAAGAGGAAAGGAATTTATCAAAGAAATACTACAGACATTATGAAATATAATAGAGTTAAAGACATGTAAATGGTTACGAGTATGGGGCCTAGGGTCAGATGACCAGGATTTAACTCCTGCCTCTGCCTGTTATTAGGCAGAGTCGTGGGCCAGTTTATTTAACCTCTCTCAGTCTGTGCTTCCTGGAGTGTAACGTAATAACAGTGCACAGGCTTCATGGAGTTGTCAGGAGGGTCACTTGAGAATGCTTGTGAGGCGCCTGGAACAAAGCTTGGCACACAGCGAGTGCTCAGATGTTAGCCATCAGTATGATGCCAGCCACGGGGCAAAAGGGGAACAGAAGGAATCAGAGTCTCCAAGAAAATCAGAGTCCAGGAAAGAATGAAATCAAAATACACGATTACAGGGAGACTGGCATGGAGCTCTGTGATGACCTAGAGGGGTGGGATGGCAGCAGGGGAGGGAGGCTAAAGAGGGAAGGGTTATATATATAATAACTGATTTGCATTGTTGTACAGCAGAAATCAACACAGCATTGTAAAGCAATATCTTCCAACTAAAAAATTAAAAAAAAATTTTTTTAAGTACATGATTGAATTTTCAATGAATAATATTTATATAGGAGCCTGGATAGCTCAGTTGGTAGAGCATCAGACTTTTGGACTTCCCTGGTAGCTCAGCTGGTAAAGAATCTTCCTGCAATGCAGGAGACCCCTGTTGGATTCCTGGGCCGGGAAGATCCCCTATAAAAGAGAATGGCAATTCTCTCCAGTATTTTTGGGTTTCTCTAGTGGCTCAGATAGTAAAGAATCTGCCTGCAATGTGGGAGACCTGGGTTCAGCTCCTGGCTTGGGAAGATCCCCTGGAGAGAGCATGACAACCCACTGCAGTATTCTTGCCTGGAGAATCCCCATGGACAGAGGAGCCTGGCGGGCTACAGTCCATGGGATCACAAAGAGTCAGACAGTGGCTAAGCAAAGCACACACATTATAATGTTACATTATATATATATATTATATTATGCCATAATAAAGTAAATATTGTATTAAGTTAAAGCAGTGATATATAATATTATAAGAGTTGTAAAGGGAAAATGGAGAGAGCTAAATCTTTATTTCTCTTAAAAGGAAATCCATAAATAATGAACAAAATTGATGAGGAGAGAATTGGAGGCAAACACCAGAAAGAACTGCTCAAAGACTTCATTGTGTTTGCTGCTGGGAAGCAGGATGGGAAGTAGGTTTTGCGGAGCTCACAGGTACAACATCTAGGGGAGCCCAATGTGCGGTAGAATTTGCATGTTTGTACGGATGGCTAACAAACACATGAAAAGATGCTCAACATCACTCATTATTAGAGAAATGCAAATCAAAACCACAATGAGGTACCACTTCACACCAGTCAGAATGGCTGCGATCCAAAAATCTGCAAGCAATAAATGCTGGAGAGGGTGTGGAGAAAAGGGAACCCTCCTACACTGTTGGTGGGAATGCAAACTAGTACAGCCACTATGGAGAACAGTGTGGAGATTCCTTAAAAAATTGCAAATAGAACTACCTTATGACCCAGCAATCCCACTGCTGGGCATACACACCGAGGAAACCAGAATTGAAAGAGACACATGTACCCCAATGTTCATCGCAGCACTGTTTATAATAGCCAGGACATGGAAACAACCTAGATGTCCATCAGCAGATGAATGGATAAGAAAGCTGTGGTACATATACACAATGGAGTATTACTCAGCCGTTAAAAAGAATTCATTTGAATCAGTTCTGATGAGATGGATGAAACTGGAGCCGATTATACAGAGTGAAGTAAGCCAGAAAGAAAAACACCAATACAGTATACTCACACATATATATGGAATTTAGAAAGATGGCAATGACGACCCTGTATGCAGGACAGCAAAGGAGACACAGATGTGTATAACGGACTTTTGGACTCAGAGGGAGAGGGAGAGGGTGGGATGATTTGGGAGAATGGCATTCTAACATGTATACTATCATGTAAGAATTGAATCGCCAGTCTATGTCTGACGCAGGATACAGCATGCTTGGGGCTGGTGCATGGGGATGACCCAGAGAGATGTTATGGGGAGGGAGGTGGGAGGGGGGGTTCATGTTTGGGAACGCATGTAAGAATTGAAGATTTTAAAATTATTAAAAAAAAAAAAAGAATTTGCGTGTTTGCGGACTCGTAACAAGTGTGGCGGCACAAGACAGTGAAGGGTCTGGTCCTAACAAAATCAAATATGACAAATTTCTGAGAGATGGAGGCCACATGTCTTGAGGAAAGGTGTGCTTACCTACTTGGGTAGGTAAGTACACCTAAGTGCCCGTAAGGGCCAGCTGGAACTTAACCTCTGTGAACACAGTGTTCCTCATTTGTAAAAGGGGCTCATAATAGTGCAATAGCCTCAGGGCTATTTGAGTATTCAGATAAGCAAAACACTCAGCACAGCACTTGGCACACAATAAGTACTTGAAAACAGTAGAGACTGTTTTCACCACGCCCATCCCACCCCAGACAGCCCACGAGCACAGCAGTCTACTCAGTCACCTCATTGTGGGGTAGGGGCAGGGGACAAGGGTATGTCTTCCCAAACCTAAATCAGCTCCCCCAGCCACCTGACCTCCCCCAGGCCACCACCCCGCATGCACCGCTCGTGATGTGCAACCAGAAAGTGCAAACATGTCCTCCACGAAGCTGCACTTACTCCCGAAAGGAAACCAGAGATGAAACAGAACCTCAGAAAGTCTCGCGGGGTTCAACGTGGACAACTTCGGGGTTAGCTGCCCCTTGGCCTTATCTGCCCACTACATCAGGAAAGGCCTGCGCTGACCACCCCCAGGCTGTACTCATCAACCAAAAGTTTCTGCTGACGGAGTTTCTTGGTCCAAGAGGACTCAGATCTGGGCGACAATTGTCACAGAGGCTCCCTTTGTCCTGTGAACCTAATAATTGTTACTTGGGTTCCTACTTCAAAGCAGACCGGCCTGCTTACCGCAAATATCTGGGTGTAATTCGACGCCCGCTGCTGGCCTCTGGTGCTGGGACTGCGAAGTGCCGGAGTGAGGCACAGAGTCCTGTCCTGCTGCTGCGGCCGTGCCAGCCCACTGTTTACTCTGCTTGGAGATGCCCGACTTCCCGGAGCCCAGGGAACGAGGTGGGCTGGCCAGGATGGCTTCTCTAGAACTCAGGCTGCAGCGATAAGCCTGGCATTTCCGCTTATCTCTGAGCCTGCCCCGGGCCCCAGAGGCATCCAGAGGCTTCACTTGGTTATCTGCTTTGCTGGGCGGTATCTGCCTTCCCCGGGGGCCTACTTCCTGCATCACTTAGCTGAGTGTCCAGTGTGAAACAAACACTGTGTGGTCCAACAACAGAAGAAAGAAGGGATTGAGTCCGCAGACAGAGCTGACCTGAGTTCAAAATCCAGAACCTGGGTGCAGGGGCCAGAGAAGAGCTAAGACTCCTTGCCTTCGGGCAGCCCTTCAGGACAGAGCAAAGCCCTGGACAGCGATAGAACAGGTTGCTTTCTTCATGGGGGCTGCTTGCATCCAGGCTGGGAGGGATCAGTTATTGCCTCTTCAAGTAAAACTACTCAAGAAGCAATGAAGGTATCTGGAGCCTCAAAGACTGGGACATGCTGCAGTGAAGAGAAGGCCATGAGCGGGGGCTTCTGCTGAATGAGATGCCTGCTCCAACTCAGCTGTTACCCTCAGGGAGGCTCCTTGGACAGATCTTCCCAGAGTGCTCTGGGTGAGGCCAAACCCTCCACATGCCCTGGCATGCATCCACAGACAGACATACATATATGCACACATATCACTCCAGGGCCCAGTTCACCTGGCCTGACTGACAGCAATCAGAGTACGGGGTACAGAGTTTTGATATTTAGTTTGTTTTCTTGAACCTGACCATGGGCAGATTCTGTACTAAGTACTTTAACTGCAAATGTCTTAATTTAGACTTTGCTACAAACCTATAGTGTGGGTTTCCCAGGTGGTTCAGTGGTAAAGAATCCACCTGCCAATGCAGGAGACTCGGGAGACTTGGGTCTAATCCCTGATCTGGAAGAGCTCCTGGAGGAGGAAACCCACTCCATTATTGTCTGGAAAATCCCATGGACAGAGGAGCCTGGTGGGCTACAGTCCGCAGGGTGGCAAAGAGTCAGACGTGACTGAGGGACTGAGAAGGCATGCATAACCCTATAGGGTAGATTACTATTTATCACCCCATTTTACAGAGGGGGATCAATCTAAAGAACTTAAGGGGCTCACCCAAGGCCACATAGTCAGAAAACAGTGGAGCCAGAATTCCAACCCAGGTTGATAACTCACACCACTCTGCCACTTTCAGAGACAGGAGGAACTTCAGAGACTGTAAGGGTCAATCCCGTCATTTTGTAGATGGAGAGTCTGAGATCTGGAGAGAAGGGACTCTTCAAAGGCCACTGAGTAAGTCAAAGACCGGACCAAACGATTGCCCTCAGAGTGACCATGGAAATCTCCACCCTGCTTTCTGGATTTGAGCAGGGTGTGTGTGTCATGAAATTGGCCTCTGCCCATAGGCTCATCCCTGACAGTTGGCTGAGGAGATGGGGTGGGGGGTGGGGGGAGTGGACACAGGGTAGGGGGCCCTAGATACTATAATAGTTACTTACTCTTTTGCAGAAAATCGTCTACTGCTTATCTCATCTGGCTACCCAGAAAGATACCAAAAGTCCTGCCAGGATGAATCCAGGAATTGCACTTAGGAATAAAACCAGAGGCAAGTTGGGCACTCTGAAGAAGCAGAGAGGGAAATAGCAGCTTAACGACAGGCCTGGGCCTCAGGGACCCTCCTTGCTAGCTCTCAGGTGGCTGGTGGGTTTGCTCCCAGAATCTCACTGTCTTCTACAGTCAGCACTTCTACCCCTGGTTGAAGCTTTTCATTTTCTCAATTCCTTTCTCACATGCCTAGTCAAAATTGTTCCCAGCCAAGCATGGTCAAATGGAATAAGCCTGAAAATATCAGAGAAGAAAAAAAAGAACACCCTCATAAATCAAATCTACACTAGCAGCTATTCATTCATTCAACATGTCCAGAGCAACACTTCTTAGGAAATAATAAAAAGACTATTATTTATCAAGCATTTCTATGTGTCAGGCACTGTGCTATACTGTCACATAAATTACTTTTGCCCCCACAACAATTCTAAGAGAAAGAAACTATATTCCCATTTCACAGGTGAGTAAACTGAGGCTTGGGATGCAAAGTCACTTTCCAAAGTCTGTGTTCAGTTCAGTTCAGTTCAGTTGCTCAGTCGTGTCCCACTCTTTGGGACCCTATGGACTGTAGCATGCCAGGCTTCCAAGTCCATCACCAACTCCTGGAGCTTACTCAAACTCATGTCCATCAAGTCGGTGATGCCATCCAACCATCTCATCCTCTGTTGTCCCCTTCTCCTCCTGCCTTCAATCTTTCTCAAAATAAGGGTCTTTTCCAGTAAGTCAGTTCTTCGCACCACGTGGCCAAACTATTGGCATTTCAGCTTCAGCATCAGTCCTTCCAATGAATATTCAAGACTGATTTCCTCTAGGATGGACTGGTTGGATCTCCTTGCAGTCCAAGGGACTCTCAAGAGTCTTCTCCAACACCACACTTCAAAAGCATCAATTCTTTGGTGCTCAGCTTTCTTTATAGTTCAACTGTCACATCCATACACGACTATTGGAAAAACCATATCTTTGACTAGACAGACTTTTATTGTAAGTGTGTGTAAGACCCAGTACATCAATGCAGGCAGCCAAACTCCCGAGTCTGCTTACAGCCGGAGGAGTCTAGTTGAAACATCTTGTCTAGAACCTGATTTTCTCTAGGGGGCTGCATTTTCCAACTGCCAATTTAGAAACACAATTTTATTTGCAAGTTGGAACTGGGTCAATAAGTTTCATGCCAACATATTGTACTGCCAATCGGCTCATACTGGTAAGGTGTCCCCACCTGCAAAGTGCTTTGACATGTGCTCACACTTACACTCATCTAAGTTGCATGGATTATGATTCTTATTTTCCTCAAGAAGAGACTGAGGGTCCCAAGGAGAGTCAGTGCGGAGCTGGCCATGGCCCCAGGGCCTGTGTTCCCTATAGTAGGTAGGGTTTCTGGCCATACACACACACACACACCCCTACCCCTATCACACCTGGCTTGACAGGAATCAGAGAAAGAGTTGCAGGCTTTTTATTTTAGCCCCGAGCCTGACCATCGCAGACATCGTGCTGCTTAGCATTCTAACAGCAATATCTTATTCAAATCCTTTATTGTGCTGATACCTGTGAGCTGAGATCTCTGCTTGTGCCATGGGAAACTCAGAAAGTCAGGTGGGAGCAAGGGTAACACACTGGAACAACAGAGAAGATGGGACAGCCACTAACTGCTGGGTGTGAAGGATGTGGGTGGGATAGGGCAAAATCATGTGACGTACCAGTGCTTCCCGGCCTCCTGTATCTGATAAAAAAGAAGCCCACCGTCATCTGCTCAAATTCTCAGTCCTCAGTCTATCCCTACCCTCTGAGGAGAGCTTGGTCTCAGGACTTTTCCTGTCAAATCTAGAGAATGGGTGGAATCTGAAGTCTGAAGGAGAGAATTTGGTGAGCTGGGTAGCAAAGCACCAAGAAGCGGAAGGAAAGAGGAGGCTTCAGACCAGGAGCAGGGTTTGGGGTTGGGGATCAGCAGACCTGAGGCAGCCCCATGATGCAAGCGAATGGGTGAGAGAAGGAAGGAGGGTTTGGAAAACTGTGTGCTGCTGCCTATGGAGGGTCACTGGGAATAGTAAGTAGGAACGGCAGAGTGGCCTGCCTTCCATGGGCCCAAGTCTCTGCAGAAACTTGCTTACTTGATGTCAACGAATTCAGAGTGTAAGTGGGAGGTAAAGAAATTGGAAACAAATTTTAGCAAAGTGAAAGGACTTCCTGGTGGAAACAGGACTTGAGCCGAGCCTTGAAGGATGCGTGAGATTCAGGCAGGCCAGGGAAAGGTGAGGGCATGGAGTGAACAGAGCTCCAGGTAGAGTGACAGTGCAGATACTAGTCTTGGGCCAGGAGGTGTCAATGGAGGCCCAAATGATCCAGCAGGCAGGACTCTTTAAGAAAGTGAACCTGAAAGTCAAGCAGAGACATTTAGACCCAAAGGAGCACGATAAAGGGGCAGTAATCCTGTGGAATGTTTTTAGGTGGGAAATAACATGGTGCAATCAGTGTCTAAGACTGAACAGAATGATTACCTAGAGGTAGGAGGGGCTGACTCAGAGGGGACACAGGGCCACTTCTGGGATGTTGGAGATGTTTTATACCCTGGGTGGTGGTTACCCTGGTTCACGTATATGTGCATACAGGTCCAGAAGGCTATAAGATTTGTGTATTGTGCTGTATGCCTTACCAAGTTCTGTCAGTATGGAAAAAAGGGAGGAAGGTGGAACCAGTGGATCTGGTGGGATGTAAATGGATCGGGAGGGCACAGAATTGTCATCCACACAGAAACTAAAAGCAGCAAGTGTTTACCAGTTCTGGGATGTATGCTGTTGCCAACACACATTAGCACTAAGGAAGTGGAGTGACATCTGAGAGAACAAGTCTTTGAAACTCCTTTCATAAATGCTGACTGATGCTCTGAGGCCCTCATTCCATTCCCACCCACCCCCCACCCACCGCCATGCCTGCAACCAAAGCAGGACCCCTCCTCACCATACAGGGCCAGACACTCTGAGGATCTATGGTGTTCCTCCCAGATTCAATAGGTGAAGGTTTCACCCCAAAAGCAGGTTGCAAAACAGCCAAGTACAGACATTAGAATCCCATTTTTGTTTAAAATATACATATATGCCAATATGGCTAATTCTGCATCAGAGAACTGCAGATGGTCTTTCTTTTCTATATTTCATTTATATAATTATTCTAACTTTTAAGTGTATTATTTGTGTTATTTTTTTCTGTAATAGTCATGATTCATCTGGACCCACAGGAATTATTCTAGACAATATGCACGAGAGAGGTTAACTGACCAAGAACAGACTCCCCCAGGAACCCAGCTGACAGAAAACAACATTTAATAACCTTATAGGGAGGTCAGACTTCGATTGCTTAACCTTAAATGAATACAACAAATGTATATGTAACAGACTCAGGACTCCTCAGAAACAGTAAACCCCCAGGATAGAGAAAGGATTCCTCTTTGCACTTCGGTTTTTAAATAGATTTTTGCCCCCTCTGACTTGGAAACAAACATTCCAGACTACACATGCAACTCATTAAACTATACAGTAGAATTAATTTGGGAATTTTTTTTAGAGCAAAGTTGGCAAACATCTGCAAACAATCAACTACAGCATTCTCAAATGATCTGAGCCTTAAGTAGGACTAATCACAGCAATGTTTGAAAATAAAATAGTTTTGAAGTCTGAATTACACATGTAATTCCCCGATAGCTGCACAAAACCAAAGACAAATCCATGCACTTAAGATGGTTAGTTTTTACTATTGTTTGCTTTTGGTCAGACTCTAAATGTGTTTTCTGGAGGGTCTACATGCCCTTAAGGCACCTGCTGAAAACACACACACACAATAAGTTTACCATCTGCACTTACATACCACCTTCCTTCCATGGATCCCGAGTGGTCTATCAGAAATGTTGTTTTCATAAGTCCCCTGTGAGATGCGTATTGTTCCCTCCATCTTACATGCAGATAAACCTAAACATGCGGGCAGTTAAGTGGCTTGTCAACAGTCATAGCCCAAGACAAAATCCATGCAAGCCACTCTATGGTCTCCCTTCCTCTGCTGACCGTGCCTTTGAGCTTTCTTGTTGGCCCAGGTTTAAATCATGCACGCAGACCATTGTTTCCCTGGTGATGGAGGTGGCATTCTATTTCCTGCCCTGAATCTGGCCTGGGGCCCTGGCGGCACCGCATTTAGCCACAAGTGCATCAGCCATGCGTGAGTGGGGACAGCTTGGCTCCTTGGAAACCTAAGTGGCATGTGTCAGCTGGCACCAGCCTGCAGAGAGCCACTCCAGGCCACCCTGCTAACTCCTCCATCACTGGCCCAGAGCAACCCATAATGAAGGCAATGACATCTCTCTGGGAGCTGGATGAACACACGGGAACAGCTCAAAGGCAAACTCTCTGGCCCGGCTCCTGTCCAGCCCTCAGAGAGAAATAATCCTTACATGCCTGGGAACCAGGTCCCCAGTCCAGTCCAGCCCTCCCTCTGTTCATTTCTATGGACAAAGTGTCGTGGTCACAGATTACATTCCTGATAGGCAAGCGAATTTACACTTCCAGTCTCCAGTTGCAGTGTTTATTTTTATGGTCCATTAATTAACGTGTCCTGGAATGACCATTCAGAATCACCTCTAGAAAAATAAGAAAGTCACTGGGGCATCCACCAGGTAATAAGAGTTATCACCTGAAAAGAGTTTCTCTGATGATTGCAGTCACTCTTAGAAATTAGGGGTGGAGATTTTTTTGTGTGTGTGAACTCTGTCATTTGGCTTAAAAATCAATTAAATCAATTTTAACTTCTTCATTAACCTTACTGGATGGTCGGGTGCGTTTATGAACCAGAGGCTGGGTTAACTGCCCCTCTTTCTTGTGTACTGCCAAAGCACCACAAATGTCTTCCGATCAGATCCTAAAAGTGGTAATAGTTCTGTCAAGCATTCACCTTGTGCAAGCTAAAAGCTAGCACTGTACATTTTTTAAATTCTAAGTATTACCATTAATTCTCATTTACATAAGGAAACTGGCCCAGAGAGGTCACAAAGTCACCTGTGATTGCCATAAAAAGTTACCACGAACTTAATGGCTTAAAACAACAGAAACTTATTCTCTCGCAGTTCTGGAGGCCAGAAGTCTGAAACTAATATCACTGGGCCAAACCAAGGTGTCAGCAGGGCTATGCTTTCTCCAGAGGCTCCAGGAGAAAATCATTCCTTCCCTTCCTAGCTTCTGGTAGCAGCTGGCATTTCTTGGCTTCTGGTCGCTCACTGCACTCGGCTCCCACGATCACACTGCGTTCCCGGTCCTTCTGCACGTGTCAGACCCCATGCCTCCCTTGCACGATGATATATGTGACTGTATTTAGGTCTCACCTGGATAATCCAAGATAATCTTCCCATCTTGAGGTTCTTAATCACATGTGCAAAGTCCTTGTTCACCATAAAAAGGAACATTCACAGGTTCCAGAGATGAGGATGTGAGTATCTTTTGGGGGGCCGTCGTCTACCCTCCCAGCGAGGTTTCTCTTCTCACGCAGTCATGAGGGTTCACTGGCTGAGTGGTGAATGAGCAGCATAGAGGCCAGAGCTCAAGCTTTGGTGTTAGGCAGACTCAGGTTTGAAGCTTAGCTCTACCACTTACTGTCTGACTTAAACAAGTAACTTAACCTCTCTAAATCTAAAATGTGGGACTATTTTGAGGATTAAATGAGATAATGAAAATGAAATGCATGTAACAGTGCCTAACATAGCCTCCTTCTCCAATGCATGAAAGTGAAAAGTAAAAGTGAAGTCGCTCAGTCATGTCCGACTCTTTGCGACCTCATGGATTGCAGCCTACCAGGTTCCTCCGTCCATGGGATTTTCCAGGCAAGAGTACTGGAGTGGGTGCCATCTATGGGGTCACACAGAGTCAGACACGACTGAAGCGACTTAGCAGCAGCAGCAACATAGCTTAGTGCTCAATGAATTTGTTAAAAGCAGAGTGTAAGCTGGAGTTGTGATCCAACCTTACAAGAGGAGGCCAGCGAGCACAAATTTCTACAGATGAAGAAATGTGAAAGTGGGGAGTGGAGGAAGTGGGGGTGTATAGGGGTATCATTCTGCCACAGAGTCAAGGAAAGTGTGTATTTTTTGTCATAGATATGCTTATACACTGTTATAAAGAGGATTCATCTGAAAATTAACACTGATTTTTTTTTTTGAGGTTAAACTGATTCCAGTTTCAAGACCTATAACAAAAAGAATAAGGAATAAATCAAGAACTTAAAACATGGTGAATAAACCAGAAAAACAGTCAGGGAATAGTAGGAAAAGAACAGTAGGAAAAAAATAAGAATGTTTTAAGCCTGGACATTTGTTATTAGTACGTTTGAGAGATAACATTCAAGCTGATTTGCCTTCTTAACTGTGAGCAAAATAACTGTGATTTGATTTTGTTCCATTCACTACCTGAGGTAGGATAATATGAATTTTAATAAAGAAGTTTTAGTACTGTACCTCTAAATATTATCACTTATTATGATCAGTTCAATTCGCTATATTTCATCATCACTTTTTTTCAGTTTAATTCACTGGGATTCTTTATAGTTATGACAAGGATTTCTCAGTTTGAGTGGAAAGCATGCTAAGGGTCAAAGAAATAGGAAAGTAACAGGTTTTGCCTTTTTGGAAAAAAAAGAACAAAACTACAGGCTCCTTAAATGGCAACCAGTGGAGGAAATAATGATAGCTGTACATCTACTCAGAGAAGGCAATGGCACCCCACTCCAAGTACTCTTGCCTGGAAAATCCCATGGGCGGAGGAGCCTAGCAGGCCGCAGTCCATGGGGTCGTGAAGAGTCGGACACAACTGAGCGACTTCACTTTCACTTTTCCCTTTCACGCATTGGAGAAGGAAATGGCAACCCACTCCAGTGTTCTTGCCTGGAGAATCCCAGGGACGGGGGAGCCTGGTGGGCTGCCGTCTATGGGGTCGCACAGAGTTGGACACGACTGAAGCGACTTAGCAGCAGCAGCGGCAGTACATCTACTACCATGAAAAGCTAGCCAAGACATATGGCTGAGTTAAAATTCACAAAACAACGTATGAAACTTGATCCTATCTAAATAAAAAGGACAAATAGCCTGATAACCAGAAACATATAGGTATACAAATACATTAGGAATAGTCAAGGATACATAGCCAGTAATTAACAGCAGCTACTTCCTGGGGGAAAGAGCAGAACTGTGTTGGGGGAAAAAAAAAAAGGAAAAGCCAAATTCTCTTTATAATCCACATGTTTCTGTAATTGCATTTCTATAAGAAGTATGTTTTTTTAGGTATACTTTTTTAACTTATAAAAAATTATTTGTTTATTTTAATAGACCATTACATTACAGTTCTTTTGCTAGAAATATTACTTGCAGGATAACAAACAGTAAATGTGTATTGTTGTGTTTTATTAATGAACCAGACATGCTCTCTCTGCCTTGACTCTTTATACGACAGGAACAAAAGTACACAAAGGAATAAACTCATATCTAATGGAGAACAGAGTAAGGAGGTATCATTTGGAGATGAGACAGTTGGCATATATCTGGAAGCCGGAAAGTTGATGGAAGAGGCTTACAGGTAACAGGTGCCTTAGACAGCCAGCCCAGGACAAGCTATGAGAGTTGCAGAGAATGACTGCCAGTCAGCCCAGGGAACCCGGCAAGCTCTGAAGGTGGATCACCTGTACCCACCTGCTTTTCTCCACCACCCACTTCCACCCTCCAGCCCCTCCCTCACATGTAGTAAGTACAGGCAACTGGCCTTTACCCTCAGGCAAAACCAAACAAGCCCCAGACAGCTCTTCTCTAAACAAATTAGACAGTTCTCCACACTGGAGAGCTGAGGATTTTGGTCATCAACTTTATGTCTCACAGTAAAGTTCTCATTCTGACCATCAGGCGAGCTCAGCCTAAAAATGAACTTCCACTCAACTCTCCCACCTCATGTCCAGAGCACCCATTCAGAATTATCAGTGGAGAGATGTCACCCCACTTGCATGGACCTTCTTTCTTAAATATGAGCAGGTAAGCAAAGATCACCAAGATAACGGCAGATCCAGCAGCTAGACAGTGAAAGATCAAGATATATAAATGTGAAAAACAAATTCTGGTGGAAACAAAATTATCAGGGAATAGAATAAAAGTTGACTCAAAAGAGTTAAGAAAGATTTTACAAAAACATAAGATTTTTAAAAGAATAATTAGAGAAGCAATTAGAGATTTAAAATGTGATAACAGAAATAAAATGTTCACAAACTGTAATATAAAAGGGAGGAAATCTCCTACAGCATAGGATGAAAAGAGAGAAATGTGAAAGAACAGATGAAATCCAAAAGCCCAGTGTTCAGTAAATGGTGTCCCAGGAAAACAGAATAGAGAAAAGGCTGGGAGTAGTGGTGTGGGAGACTAGCGAACTTCAGCCATTTCCCTATCTTGGCGTTACTTACTCCCAGGGGAGCTCTAATGGCAGTTGCTTTAAGACTGGAGGATAATATACTCAGGAAGGGGAGTCAAGGGTGGTCAGAAAATGACAAATGACTATCACTTTCTTAATGCGGCCTGATAGCACCAAGGAATCCAGGGCCATAGCCTCTGATCATGTGGGCACTCGCATTCCAGTGAGAGCTCATCTGAATCCCTGAGAGTAATGCCAAAATCAGGGCAGGCTGAGCAGAGCCTTCCAGCTCATCACTAATGACCTGCCTGCAGGGTAACATCAGTGCACCTTCTTTGCATTTGGTTGTTCAAATACTTACAATTGCACCCAATTCTCCAGGATTCAGTTTATGTTTCTCCATCTTGTTTACAAGGACATCATAAAGTTTTCCTGTGCCCTGGTCTACAGAGTATAGAAGGCACCTCTTGGATGAGTACCTGGCTAGTAAACATTTTGTCTTTTCTAGGAATGCCCCTAACAGAGTCTGTATCAGTAGACTCCCAGCAGCCATGTTTGTACGGTGGGATTCTGGTCCCTACCCAACTGGTCATGACTGATTGATCCAAGTGTAGATTTATGATCAATTTGAAAAAACTAGTTTTTTCATTCTAGAAAGTTGGTCTAGTAAGAGAGATTCTAGAAACTTCTTTCTTTAGGCTTTGACCTAAAAGAAAAGGGCCACAAATTTTAAAAGGCATGGCAGAAAAAAGCCAAAAACAAACAAAAGGAAAACAAAAAGTTCACAAAAGAGGAACTATAAGACAAAAATCTCTAAAGTATGGATGTCAAGAACCAAAAACTATAATACAGACAAAGATATATTAACTGGAGACTTTCAAATGAGGAAACTGAATCCATTAAAGACAGGTTTAGGGAAAGGCTTTGAGTTGAAAGATGGGGGCATGGTAAGAATCAGGAAAGGAGACATTTGAAGTAGCATTTTGTTCAGAAAGAAGTAGTAAGTCCAATGAGGAGAGAATAATAGACAATACAAAAGCCAATCAAAACATAAACAAAGTATTTTAATCCAAAATTTGAAAATGAAAAGAAAAACTGCAACGCACGTAGAGAAGATACTAGCATCAGTCAAGAAGTTTAAGATGAGCACTTGGCTTTCCACATTTTTATGAAACATTTCCAACACAGTTTAAAGAAAAAGTCAATCTACTTAAATCTCCTATTTTCTAGATGACATCCCTTTTGTCTTCAGCCAGTCACAATAACATTAAACTATTTGAAATGTATTTCTTTGTTTTTCCTCCATCCAGCTGTTGTATTTCTGTTAGAGAGTCACACTCACCTGATTTTATATCCAATCTCTGCCATTTATCAAGTATGTGACCTGAGCACTTTTCTTGAATCTTAGAGCTTCGTTTTCCTGATTTGTAATCTTTAAACACAATCATACATGGGAAACATCTGGCACGGTGCCTGGGATGTAGTGAGTACTCCATATATGGTAGTTCTTCTCTATTGTTTCTGCTATTGTTCCTTTTAATTGAACCCACATGTTAGCACTGCCATAAAAGACATAAAGAAATGTACTCAGATGTGTTCAATTGATTCTTTTGTTACAAACATGTTTGACACTTTTAAATGTGCTTTACAGTTCTACAGCCTCAAAACAACACATACAAGTTTTAACCTTGAGCTTCCTGATAAAGGTCAGGAGTTAGCTGCATTTATCAATATCTCTAGCACCAAATTTATTTAGCTCTTGGGTTGTATTATAGCTTTTAAATTAAAAGAGCATGTGGCAAACTTGTGTCAGAGCTGCCATTGCTGGAGCAGAAGCAGATTCTCTCAATACTGACATGTGAAATTGAATTTGAATGAATTTCAAATTAGAAAATGAATTTCATTTAGAAAATGAAATTCATTTTCAATCAGAAATGAATTTCTCATTTGCAAGTCAAAGAGTGAAGACGCTTTTGTTCACTGAAATAAAAATTTCAAACTCAAAGGAAAGTGAAGTTTAACACTGAAGCCTTGGGAGCAACACACACAGATCAGTTCAGATCAGTCTGGTCAATAATTCTTTTCTGGAAGTATGCCATACAGACACAAGAGGAGAACACTGAAAACAGCCCAGGTACACGGGAAGCAACTTGGAATCGTTGTCTGCTTCATCTATTACAAAGGAAGATCTGCCCCATATGTGACACCACTGTCAGAGAAACATGAGCAAATTTCCTGTGGAGCATTTTCTACATTATGTTAGACATAAAATGCCAAATGAACATCAGAACTCCCAGAAGATCTTCGAAGAACAGATAGATTTGGGCATATAGCTCTGCCCCTAAACCAACAAACCGATTCAAACATGGGCAAAGGAGGACTTCCCTTGTGGTCCAGTAGCTAAGACTCTGCGCTCCCAATGCAAGGGGTCCAGATTCGAACTCTACTCTGGGAACTAGATCCCATATGCCACAAATAAAGATCCCACAAGCTGGAACAAAAAAAAAACCCTGTGCTACAATTAAGATCTAGTGCAGCCAAATAAATAAATAATAGAATTTAAAAAATAAAATAAACAGATGCACAAAGGATTTGAATAAATATACAACAGACAGTAAGCACATGAAAAAATGTTCAGTATCACTAGTCATTAGGGAAATGAAAATCAAAACCACAATGAGATATAACTTTGCCCCCAATAGAACGGGTTCTATTTTTTAAAATGGAAGAAAGAGAGAAGGAAAAGAAGAAAAATAAGTATTGGTGAGGATGTGGAGAAACTGGCACCTTTGTGCATTGTTGGTAGGCATGTAAAATGGTGCAGCCACGATGTAAAACAGTTTGATGATTTCTCAAAATTAAACATAAAATTACCATGTGATTCAGCAATTCCAGTCCTAGGAACACACCCAAAAGAACTGAAAGTAGATATTTATATACTCATGTTCACAGAATACATAAATATATGAACATATATACTCAGTTCATAGCCAAAAGGTAGAAATAAATAAAGTGTCTATCAACAAATGAATAAACAAAATGTATTATATACATACAAGGGAATATCAATTCAGCCTTTTAAGAAGGAATAAAATTCTAACACACCCTACAGTATGGATGAATTAAATATTATTCTAAGTGAAGCAAGCTAGATACTAAAGGCCAAATGAGGGGCTTCCGATGCAGCACAGTGGTGAATAACCCACCTGCCGATGCAGGAGACACAAGAGATGTGGGTTAGATTCCTGGGTCGGGAAGATCCCCTGAAGAACGATATAAGAACCACTCCAGTATCCTTGCCTGGAAGCTTCTGTGGACAGAGGAGCTTGACAGGCTATAGTTCATGAGGCTGTAGAACTGGACATGACTGAGCAGCTGAGCACACAAAGGACGAATATATTAATATGATTCCACTTACATGAGGTACCAGATGAGGCAAACTCATTAAGAGAGAAAGCAGAATAAAGATTACCAGGAGGTGGGTGGAGGAGAGAATGGGGAGTTATTTTGATGGGTACAGAATTTCTTTGGGGTGATGAAAAAGTTCAGAAACAGTGGTGATTTTTCTACATCATTGTGAATGTATTTTATGTCATTGAATGATACACTTAAAAGGGTAAATTTTGTAAATTCCAGTTCAAGATGGTAGAATAGAAGACTGTGTGCTCATCTTCTCCTGTGACTGCACCAAAATCACAACCATCCACAGGAGGACGCTGGAACCCATCCAAACAAGGTACTGTGCATCCAAAGACAAAGAAGAAGCCACAGCAAGACAGTAGGAGGGGCACAATCATGATAAAATCAAACCCATACCCGCCAGTAGGGTGACCCATAAACTGGAGAACAATAATAAAAAGGAAGTTCTCCCACTGTTGTGAAGGTTCGGAACCCCACATCAGGCTCCCCAGCCTGGGATCTGAGAAAGGGGCTGGGAACCCCCAGGGAATCTGACTAGGAAGGCCAGCAGGATTTGATTACAAGACTTCACAGGACTAGGGGAAACAGATTCCAGTCTTGGACGGCACAAACAAAACCTGCACGCACCAAAACTCAGAAGAAAGGAGCAGTGACTCCACAGGAAACTGAACCAAAACTACCTGCTAGTGTTGGAGGGTCTCTTGTGGAGGCATGGTCAGCAGGGGCTCACCACAGGGATGGGGGGACTGGCAGCAGCTGTCTGGGAAGGTCCCCTTTGGCATAAAACCTCTTGGAGTTCCCCATTAACCCAACCATAGAGCCCTAAGACCCTAGGGTTGGGTTGTCTCAGGTCAAAAAACTACCAGGAAGGGAGGGTAACCCCTCCCTTTAATTGGATTAAAGCTTTACTGAGCAAGTGAAGCAGAGCCCACCAGAGCAACATCCAGTTTTTCCCACCACCAGTCCTTCCCATCAGGAAGCTTAATAAGCCTCTTAGCCTCCTCCATCAGAGGACAGACAGAAGCAGCAAGAAGAACCACAATCACACAACAAATAAAACAAAACTACATTACAGAAAGTTTATCAATATGAAAAAGCAGAAAGTTAAGTCCCAGATGAAGTGAAGTGAAGTGAAGTGTAGCCACTCAGTCATGTCCGACTCTTTGCGACCCCATGGACTGTAGCCCACCAGGCTTCTCAGTCCATGGGATTTTCCAGGCATGAATACTGCATGAATACTGGAGTGGGTTGCCATTTCCTTCTCCAGGGGATCTTCCTGACCCAGGGATTGAACCCAGGTCTCCTGCACTGTAGGCAGATGCTTTACCGTCTGAGCTACCAAGGAAGCCCAAAAGGAAAGGAAAGTGAGGTCACTCAGTCGTGTCTGACTCTTTGTGACGCCATGGACTGTAGCCTACCAGGCTCCTCCATCCATGGGATTTTCCAGGCAAGAATACTGGAGTGGGTTGCCATTTCCTTCTCCAGGAGATCTTCCTGACCCAGGGGTTGAACCTGAGTCTCCAGCACTGTAGGCAGATGCTTTACCATTGGAGCCACCAGGGAAGTAAGTCCCAGATGAAGGGACAGATAAAATCCCAAAAAAACAACTAAATGAAGTGGAAATGGGCAACTTTCTAGAAAAGAAATTCAGAATAATGACAGTGAGTATGATACAGGATCTTGGAAAAAGAATGGAGGCAAAGATTGAGAAGATGAAAGAAATGTTTACCAAAGACCTACAAGAACTAAAGAATAAATAAACAGAGATGAATAATATACCAGAAGGAATCCATAGCAGAATAACTGAGGCAGAAGCACAGATAAATGACCTGGAGAACAGAATGGTGGAAATCACTGCTGCAAAACAGAATATAGAAAAAAAAAGAAAAGAAATGAAGACAGTCTAGGAGACCTGATGTGAAGAGCCTACTCATTGGAAAAGACCTTGATGCTGGGAAAGACTGAAGGCAGGAGGAGGAGGGGATGACAGAGGAGAAGATGGTTGGATGGCATCAGCAACTTAAGGGAAGTTTTCAGCTAATATCTCTTCAAATATTAAACTTATCAAAAAATAAGTTTGAGCAAACTCTGGGAGATGGCCAAGGACACGGAAGCCTGGCATGCTGCAATCCATGGGGTTGCAAAGAGTCAGACACAGCTGAGCAATAGTCATGTAGTTATGTCTGAACAACAATAGAGAGACCTCTGAAAGTGAAGTATCAGTTGCATGGTCATGTAGGACTCTTTGCAAAACCATGGACTGTATCCTGCCAGGTCCCTCTGTCCATGGAATTCTCCAGGGGCAAGAATACTGGAGTGGGCCGCCATTTCCTTCTCCAGGGGGGTCTTCCTGCCCAGGGATCGAACCCAGGTCTCCTGCATTGCAGGCAAATTCTTTGCCTTCTGAGTCACCAGGGAAGTGTTAAAACATGAATATTTGCATTATAGGGGTCCCAGAAGGAGAAGAGAGAGAAAGGACTTGAAAAATATTTGAAGAGCTATTAGCTGAAAACTTCCCTAACATGGGAAAGGAAATAATCAACCAAGTCCAGGAAGCACAGAGAGTCCCAGGCAGGATGAACCCAAGGAGGAACACACTGAGACACATAGTAATCAAACTGACAAAAATTAAAGACAAAGATAAAATATTAAAAGCAACAAGGAAAAATGACAATTAACATACAAGGCAACTCCCATCAGGCTATCAGCTGATTTCTCAACAGAAACTCTACAAGACAGAAGGGAATGGGATGATGGTGATCAAAGGGAAGAACCTACAACCAAGAATACTCTGCCCAGCAAGGCCTTCCTTCAGATTTGATGGAGAAATTAAAAGCTTTCCAGACAAGCAAAAGTTAAGATAATTCATCACCACAAAACCAGCTTCACAAGAAATGTTAAAGAAAATTCTCTAAGCAGAAAATAAGAGAAGGAAAAGACCTACCTACAGAAAATAAACCCAAAACAATTAAGAAAATGGTAATAGGATCATGCATATCAATAATTACCTTCAATGTAAATGGATTAAATGCACCAACCAAAAGACACAGACTAGCTGAGCAGATGAAAACGTGTGCGTGGATACAGTTCCTCTTGCCACAAAACTCTGCTTGACCCCCCCAAATTATATGTAATTATTTTATACTGCTAAGTTAATCATGTTCCCATTATGGTTTAAAATTGTAATTATCTTTTTTGTCTGGCTATTGATTGTGAAAACGATAAACATCTTTCATTATAGTGATTATGTGGGGCTTCCCTTGAGGCTCAGCTGGTAAAGAATATGCCTGTAATGTGGGAGACCTGGGTTCGATCCCTGGGTTGGAAAGATCCCCTGGAGAAGGGAAAGGCTACCCATTTTTTGTCTGGTGAAAACTGATAAACATCTTTTACTATTGTGATTATGTAACTGCTGCTACTGCTGTCACTTCGAATACTCACTTAATCACTTGGATCACAGCCTCGTCTAACTCAGTGAAACTATGATACATGCTGTGTAGGGTCACCTAAGACAGACAGGTCATGGTGGAGAGTTCTGACAAAACGTGATCCACTGGAGAAAGGAATGGCAAACTACTTCAGTATTCTTGCCTTGAGCACCCCATGAACAGTATGAAAAGGAAAAAGATGTAACACTGAAAGATGAACTCCTCAGGTTGGTAGGTCCCAATATGCCACTGGAGACCAGTGGAGAAAGAGCTCCAGCAAGAATGAAGAGGCTAAGTCAGAGCGAAAACAACTCCCAGTTGTGGATATGACTGGTGATGGAAGGAAAGTCTGATGCTTTCGCACAATATTGCGTAAGAATCTAGAATGTTAGGTCCATGAATCAAAGTAAATTGGAAGTGGTCAAATAGGAGATGGCAAGAGTGAACACTGACATTTTAGGAATCAGTAAACTAAATGGACTGGAATAGGCTAATTTAATTCAGATGACCATTATATCTACTACTGTGGGCAAGAAGCCCTTAGAAGAAATGGAGTAGCTCTCATAGTCATCAAGAGTCTGAAATGCAGTACTTGGGTGCAATCTCAAAAGTGACAGACGATCTCTGTTCATTTCCAAGGCAAATCATTCAATATCACAGTAACCCATGTCTATGCCCAACCACTAATGCCAAAGAAGTTGAACAGTTCTATGAAGACCTACAAGACTTCCTAGAACTAACACAAAAAAAGATGTTCTTTTCATCATAGGGGGCTGGAATGCAAAAGTAGGAAGTCAAGAGACACCTGGAGTAACGGGCAAGTTTGGCCTTGGAGTACAAAATGAAGCAGGGCAAAGGCTAATAGAGTTTTGCCAAGAGAACACACTGGTCATAGAAAACACCCTCTTCCAACAACACAAGAGATGACTCTATACATGGACATCACCAGATGGTCAACTCCAAAATCAGATTGATTATACTCTTTGCAACCAAAGATGGAGAAGCTCTATACAGTCAGCAAGAACAAGACCAAGAGCTGACTGTGGCTCAGATCCTTATTACCAATTTCAGGCTTAAATTGAAGAAAGTAGGGAAAACCACTAGACCATTCAAGTATGACCTAAATCAAATCCCTTACAATTATACACTAAAGTGACAAATAGATTCAAGGGAATAGATCTGATAGACAGAGTGCCTGAAGAACTATGGATGGATGTTTGTAACACTGTACAGGAGGCAGCGATCAAGACTATCCCCAAGAAAAAATGAAAAGGGCAAAATGGCTGTCTGAGGAGGTCTTACAAATAGCTGAGAAAAAAAAGAGAAGCAAAAGGCAAAGGAGAAAAGGTAAGCTATGCCCATCTGAATGCAGAGTTCCAAAGAATAGCATGGAGAGATAGAGTGATCAATGCAAAGAAACAGAGGAGAGAAAAAAAATAGAATGGGAAAGACTAGAAATCTCTTCAAGAAAATTAGAGACACCAAGGGGACGTTTCAAGCAAAGATGAGCACAATAAAGGACAGAAATGGTATGGATTTAATAGAAGCAGAAGATATTAAGAAGATGTGGCAAGAACACACAGAAGAACTATACAAATATCTGAATAACCCACATAACCCATGATGGTGCGATCATTCACCTAGAGCCAGACATCCTGGAGTGCAAAGTCAAGTGAGCCTTAGGAAACATTACAACAAACTAACTAGTGGAGGTGATGGAATTCCAGTTGAGCTGTTTCAAATCCTAAAAGATGATGCTGTTAAATTGCTGCACTCAATATGCCAGCAAATTGGGAAAACCCAGCAGTGGCCACAGGACTGGAAAAAGTCAGCTTTCACTCCAATCCCAAAGAAAGGCAATGCCAAAGAATGTTCCAACTACCCCACAATTGCACTCATCTCACATGCTAGCAAAGTAAAGCTCAAAATTCTTCAAGTTAGGTTTCAACAGTACATGAACCGAGAGCTTCCAGATGTACAAAGTGGATTTAGAAAAGGCAGAGGAACCAGAAATCAAATTGCCAACATCTGTTGGATCACAGAAAAAGCAAGAGAGTTCCAGAAAAATATTTACTTCTCCTTCATTGACTATGCCAAAGCCTTTGACTGTGTGGGTCACAACAAACTGTGGAAAATTCTAAAAGAGATGGGAATACTGGATCACCTGATCTGCCACCTAAGAAACTTGTATGCAGGTCAAGAAGCAACAGTTAGAACCAGACATAGAACAAAGCACTGATTCCATATTGAGAAAGGAATACATCAAGGCTGCATATTGTCACCTTGCTTATTTAACTTATATGCAGAATACATCATGCAAAATCCCGGGCTGGATTCAACATTGCCAGGAGAAATATCAATAACCTCAGATATGCAGGTATGCAGATGACACCACCCTTATGGCAGAAAGCTAAGAGGAACTAAAGAGCCTCTTGATGCAAGTGAAAGAGGAGAGTAAAAAGCCAGCTTAAAACTCAGCAATCAAAAAATGAAGATCATGGCATCCAGTCCCATCACTTCATGGCAAATAGATGGGGAAACAATGGAAACAGTGAGAGACTTTATTTTCCTGGACTCCAAAATCACTGCAGATGGTGACTGCAGCCATGAAATTAAAAGACACTTGCTCCTTGGAAGAAAAGCTATAACAAACCTAGACAGCATATGAAAAAGGAGAGACATTACTTTATTGACAAAGGTCCATCAAATCAAAGCTATGGTTTTTCCAGTAGTCATGTATGAATGTGAGTGTTGGACCTTAAAGAAAGCTGAGCTCCAAAGAATTGAGGTTTTCAAACTGTGGTGTTGGAGAAGACTCTTGAAAATCTCTTGGACTGCAAGGCGATCAAACCAGTCAATCCTAAAGGAAATCAACCCTGAATATTCATTGGAAGGATTGATGCTGAAGCTGAAGCTCCAATACTTTGGCCACCTGATGCGAAGAACTGATCCATTGGAAAAGACCCTAATGCTAGGAAAGACTAAAGGCAGGAGGAGAAGGGGACGACAGAGTATGAAATGGTTGGATGGTATCACTGATTTGATGGACATGAGTTCGAGCAAGCTACGTGAGTTAGTAATGGACAGGGAAGCCTGGTGTGCTGCAGTCCATGGGGTCACAAAGAGTCAGACACGACTGAGTGACTGAACTGACTGAGCATTGTATCATGACTCATCAACAGAAAAATTATAGAATTCTATATCACCAAAACTAGCACTTAATAGAAAAACCTGTAATCACTTTTTAAAATCCAGATACATAACAGAATTATTTTGGAGTTCTTTGAAAAAATACAAATACCCAGATATTTCTTTTCTTTGCCAGAATTCCAAGTATGTTTCTAATGAGTAGCCATGTTTAAACACTGGACTATATGAAGATCTTTTATCTAATTTGTTCCAATTTTTCTATTTCATATTTGGTGCTTCCATTTCATTTAGCTTATATTTTCCAATTTCTCCATCTCTTTTTTTGATATTTTTTCAAATCTTTATCTAGTAGTAGAAAAACTTTTATATAAATATACATAAATAATAGGCATAATATGTATATTTTAGAAAACTTATGAATTTTTACCTAACTAAAAAATTTATCACAATTATATTCCACTTGTTTGACTCAGTATGAATAGACTGCTAGGTTTACAGTTAAAGAAATAGATATGCAACAAGCAACAAGGTTTTACTATATAGCACAGGGAACTATATTCAATATCCTGTAATAACCTGCAATAGAAAATAATTTCAAAAATAACATACGTGTCTATGTATAACTAAATCACACACATAGAAAAGAATTCTACTTTTAGAAATTTAGTAATGTTTATCTTTTTGTCAGATTTTCTAAATGTCCTATGGATATCTAATAACAACACATGAGATACAAAATTTTAAATATATTTGTGTAGGATATATTAATATAAATTAATTAAATATAAATCTATTATATTTATATAATATAAATGAACTGTGAACTTCCAGATGTTCAAGCTGGTTTTAGAAAAGGCAGAGGAACCAGAGATCAAATTGCCAACATCCGCTGGATCATGGAAAAAGCAAGAGAGTTCCAGAAAAACATCTATTTCTGCTTTATTGACTATGCCAAAGCCTTTGACTGTGTGGATCACAATAAACTGTGGACAATTCTGAAAGAGATGGGAATACCAGACCACCTAACCTGCCTCTTGAAAAGCTGACCTTTTCCAGTCCTGCGGCTACTGCTGAGTTTTCCAAATTTGCTGGCATATTGAGTGCAGCACTTTCATAGCATTATCTTTTAGGATTTGAAATAGCTCAATTGGAATTCCATCACCTCCACTAGCTTTGTTCGTAGTGATGCTTCCTAAGGCCCACTTGACTTCACATTCCAGGATGTCTGGCTCTAGGTGAGTGTGAGTATCACACCTTCGTGATTATCTGTGTCGTGAAGATCTTTTTTATGAATTAGGTACAGTTTTTATATCCACCTCAGAAGTTCAGAAAGGCTAAGTAACTTGTTCAAGTTCACATGACCAATAAGAATGACCTTGGGCAAGTTAGTTGCCTAGTCAGTTCCTTGCAGTAGTGATGTCTAGAAAATTTACAGACCAAGTTATATATGGAGGGCATATTTCAGCCAAGTGAAGGGTCTATCAGCTGAACACTCACTGTCAACATTCAGAAAACGAAGATCTTGGTATCTGGTCCCATCACTTCATGGGAAATAGATGGGGAAATAGTGGAAACAGTGTCAGACTTTATTTTGGGGGGCTCCAAAATCACTGCAGATGGTGATTGCAGCCATGAAATTAAAAGACGCTTGCTTACTCCTTGGAAGAAAAGTTATGACCAACCTAGATAGCATACTGAAAAGCAGACATTACTTTGCCAACAAAGGTCCGTCTAGTCAAGGCTATGGTTTTTCCAGTGGTCATGTATGGATGTGAGAGTTGGACTGTGAAGAAAGCTGAGTGCCGAAGAATTGATGCTTTTGAAGTGTGGTGTTGGAGAAGACTCGAGAGTCCCTTGGACTGCAAGGAGATCCAACTAGTCCTTTCTAAAGGAGATCAGCTTTGGGATTTCTTTGGAGGGACTGATGCTAAAGCTGAAACTCCAATACTTTGGCCACCTCATGCGAAGAGTTGACTCATTGGAAAAGACTCTGATGCTGGAGGGATTGGGGGCAGGAGGAGAAGGGGACGACAGAGGATGAGATGGCTGGATGGCATCACTGACTCGATGGACGTAAGTTTGAGTGAACTCCAGGAGTTGGTGATGGACAGGGAGGCCTGGCGTGTTGCGATTCACGGGGTCGCAAAGAGTCAGACACCACTGAGCGACTGAACTGAACTGAACTGTCAACTACAAAAAATGTGGAGAATTGAGTTACGGACAAACCAAGAGATTATGTCCCTAGTAGAAGATTTCGAGAAGACTTTGAAAAGTGCAGGGGCTTCCCTGGTGGCTCAGCAGTAAAGAATCCACCTGCAATGCAGGAGATGCAGTTTCAGTCTCTGGGTCAGGAAGATCCCCTGGAGAGGGAAATGGTGACCCACTTCCAGTATTTTTGCCAGGGAAATTCCATGGACAGAGGAGCCTGGTGGTCTATAGCCCATGGGATTGCAAGAGTCAGACACAACTTAGCAACTAAACCACCACCATCACCAGAAACATGTGGATTACATAAAGAGTACAGTCAATTGATAGAGATAATGCCTAAACATAAGTTGGTGATGGACAGGGAGGCCTGGAATGCTGCAGTTCATGGGGTTGCAAAGAGTCAGATACGACTGAACTGAAACTGAAAATGCCCAAATGGATTGTCACTAGGATGGAAGGCTGAATGAAAGTGAAGATATAAAAAGACATTATCATCTCTCTAAGGATAAGATAGATTTTTCCCATTGGGATTCAAGTCTGTCCCAATCATCATACTCTTGTCTTAGAGAGATGAGAAAGGAAGAAAAAAGGTCAATCCTCAACTACCTCCTCTATCCCTGGGGCTTTAATATCAGTGCCTGAAATCTGTAGTCAAGAACTGAGTCCCTCATTTTATCAAGTTCCACCATTCTAAACATTACTGAGTTGTCAAAGACCTCAGCAAGGTACAGTGCCAAAGACCTCATAGAAGATAATCCTAGTGACAACCCAAGCTTTCCTCGACCAACCCAGTAAGGACAGGGGTTGGGATATTCATACATTAGATGTTATTTTCTCTGCTTAAAAAGGAATATATCAAGACCAGATATAATGAAAGCAGACTGGTAAAAAGATCAATTCCATGACTCTAAAAGCCTGTTTTTGCTCCTCTAACTTCTTTCATGTAATAATTTCTAGTGTTAGTTTTGAACACCTTCACGGTACTATGCTGTATACCTTGCTTCCCCAAATAAATTCCACTTATGGACAGCAGTTTTACCCCACGCCTCAGAGTTCCAACCTACCCTTCATGATTGCCTGTCCTGTGGATTTCAGACTTGTCGAGCCAGCCTCCTCAATCATGTAAGCCAATTATTTCCAATAAATCTCTTAATATACATATACTTCTGTTTCTGCTTCTCTAGTTGAACCTAGACTGATATAGATTTTGATACCAGAAGTGATTCTAGAGAAATAGAATCTTAAGGGTGAGTTTTTGAAATTGATTCTGGATTTTCTAGAATTTGTTCTCTAATCTTATTGATGGCACCAGTGACTCTATCTTCAGTAGTAAAAAGGACACTAGTAGTTCATGACATGATATGGCAAGAGATATGCAAATCATTCAAATACCTATAGAAAATGCGATTCTATGTGACTTTGCTACATAAGAATATTTTACACATACTATGGAATGTGATGCATTAATATAACTCACATTTGTATAAAACCCCACATTAAAGACCTCTTACCCTCCTGGCCCCATGTGATTAGAAAGACTGGCAAAAACATCTGCAAGCTGTGTGGCCCAGTGGTGCTCAAGCCAATAGAAGGGCAGGCAGAGCAGGTCAGTTTGAGTTAAGACAATAAAGAGCTTTACCAGCTTTACCAGAGCTGTTTCTGCCACTGTGCCTAGATAGAGAAACATTTGTAGCCCCGCTCACAGCTGAATACAGTCCAAACATGCCTGATCTGGGAATCTGAACAGATGGGAAGCTTCATAGCCTATCCAATAGCCCTACTTACAGTAATACTTGAACAGAGGCACAGCCTATAGATTTCTCCATCTGCAGAGCAAAACCAGTGGCCTCATCTGACCAGAGAATTCAGTGTGGCCTCTCACCTGATTCAGGTTCCCAAACAACAAGCCACACAGGCCTGGGTCCCATCCTACTGCTCTGCCAGGGCAGAGAAGCTAATTCATAGTCCTCTCTACCACTGAATATAGTACCCAGTCCTGACCGTCTAGTAAGCCTGATCAGAGAATCCAGGCAACTATAGAGCCCCTCCCATAGGCTAGCTTTAGGGTAGGGAATCAAGCCAACACTTTTACCCAACTGTTCTTACCCAGTGGCACATCCTCCCATTCCCAACCTCAGAACTCAAACAGTTATCTCTCAGAAACACAGATCATAATAATAGGCTCCACTTGCCCAAGGACACTATCAGCAGACATGCCCAGAAATCTAAACTGAGTTGACTGGGGAAAATCTGTCTCTTCCAAAGCAACCTGATAAGACTGTAAGAGAAATCCAAGTACTCAACTGTGCAGACACAAACATAAGGAATCAAGGGTCCTGAAAAACTAAATATGACACCACCAGAAGAAACAACACCAAAAATAACTGATGTAAAGAGAGATCTACAAACTGTCAAAGAATTCAGAATAATCCTCCTAAAATTCCGTAAACTCCAAAAAACAAAAAAAAAAGGCAAACACCTAAAAGAAATTAAGAAAACAATGCACAAATAAAAAATTTTGACAAAGCAACAAAAACTACCAAAATGAAGAATCACACAGAAATCCCAGAGAAGAAAACTACAATAACAGAAATGAAGAGTTCATTAGAGAGTTTCAAAAGCAGACTCAACCATGCAGGAAAGAGAACCGGTGATCTGGAAGATAGGATCCTGGAAATTATCCAGTCAAAGAAAGAAAAAGAATGAAATGGAGTGAAGAAAGTCTACAGACTTATGGTACACAATGAAAAAAAAACGAAAACAAAAAAATTCACATTATGGGAATTCCAGAAGAGAAAGAGAAAAATGATAGAAAGTATATTTAAAGCAAAATGACTGAAAATTTCTCAAACCTAGGGAGATACACGGATGTCCAGTTCCATGAGGCTAAAAGACAGGTTGAACTTGAATAGGGCCACACCAAGACATATTATAACTAAAGTTATAAAAAGGGAAAGATAAAGAAATAATTTTTAAAACAACAAATGAAAAGAGAAAAAGTATATACAGGGGAACCCACATAAGACTAAAGGCAGATTTCTCAACAGAAACATTTCAGGCCAAGAGAGAATGCGACAACACACTCAAAATACTGAAAGAAAAAACTGTCAACCAAGAACACTATACCCAGTGAAGCTGTCCTTCAGAAATAAAGGAGGGATAAAGACTTCCTTGGATAAACAAAAGTGAGAGAGTTACCACTAAACCAACCTTACAAGATATGCTAAAGGGACTTCTATGAGTGGAAGTAAGGGACACTAAATAACATCATTCAAAGATAGCATAAAATGAATGGTAAATGTACAAATTTAGGTTTTGTAATTTGGTTATGATGGTTCATAGTTTACTTAAAATTTAAGTTCAGAGGTTAAAAAACTGAATATATTAAAAAGAACCATAACTACAATAATTAGGTATTGTTATTAGTTACACAATAGAATAATGTGTAAATTAACAGCAATAAACAAGAATGTGAAGGGGAGAAGAAAAAGTGCAAAGTTTAGAAATTATATTGAAGTTAAGTAATCAGTGTAAAATAGGATGTTATAATTTTAAGATATTTTATGTAAACCTCATGGTAACCACAAGGAGAAAAACCTATAGAAATTATACAAAGGAACATGATAAAGAAGTCAAAATATACTAATACAAAAGACATCAAAATATGAAAAAAGAGGGCAGGATAAAAAACAAGGAACAATTAATCTTAACAATTAATTAATTAAGCAACCAGAAAACAATTTTTTAAATGTCAATTAAGAAAAGTCAATGTAGTCCTTACTTTTCAATAATTACTTTAAAAATAAATGGATTAACCTCTCCAATCAGAAGATAATATACCTAAATATCTTTTTTTCCTTAAAAAAAAATAAAAAAAAGCAGGGCTAGCTACACTTATATCCGAAAGGAAAGACTTTAGTTTTAAAAGGAGATAAAAAAGGTCATTACATAATAATGGGGTCATTCCATCAAGAATTTATAACAATTTAAAGTATTTATGCAACCAAAATTGGAGCTCCTAAATATATAAAGCAAAACAACAGAGCTATGCAGCAACCAGAGAAAGCCCACATTCAGCAATGAAGACCCACCATAGCCAAAAGAATAAAAATAAATAAATCTTAAAAAAAAAAAAAAACTAACAGAGCTAAAATAAGAAGTAAAAGTATCACAAAAATAGTTGGATACTTTAATATCCCACCCTCAACATTCTGAAAATCAGTAAGGCAACAGCAGACTTGAACACCACTATGAACAAATGGACCTAATAGACACATATAGAACATTCTATCGGAGAAGGCAATGGCACACCAGTTCAGTACTCTTGCCTGGAAAATCCCATGGGCGGAGGAGCCTGGTAGGCTGCAGTCCATGGGGTCACTAAGAGTCAGACACGACTGAGCAACATCACTTTCACTTTTCACGATTGGAGAAGGAAATGGCAACCCACTCCAGTGTTCTTGCCATGGACGGGGGAGCCCGGTGGGCTGCCGTCTATGGGGTCGCACAGAGTTGGAGATGACTGAAGTGACTCAGCAGCAGTAGTAGCAGAACATTCTATCCAACAAGAGAAAGCACATTCTTCTGAAGTGCACATGGAAATATCCTAGGACCATACTTTAGGCTGCGGAATAAGCCTTAGTAAATTCAAGAAGACTGAACTTATACCAAGTATCTTCTTTGACCACAGTGGTATTAAACTAGACATCAATAACAAGAGGAAAATGGGAAAATTAATAAATACACAGAAATTACACAACACTCTCTTGAACAACCCAGGGATAAAAGAAGAAACTAAAGGTGAAATTTAAAAGTTTCTTGAGACAAATGAAAGTGGAAACTAAACATACCAGCACTTATGGGACGCAACAAAAGCAGTGGTATGAGGGGAATTCATAGCAATCAGTGTCTATATTAAGATGCAAGAAAGGTCCCAAATAAATCACTTGCCACTTGTGACAACATGGATGAATCTATGGAGTATTATGTTAAGTGAAGTAACAGAGAAATATTGCATGATTTCACTTATATGTGAAGTCTAAACAACAAAATGAATAAATTTAACAAAACAGAAACAGTGTTATAGCTAGAGAGAACAAATAGATGGTTGCTGAGGGCTGGGGTAGAGTGAGGGGAGAAAAGAGGTGAAGGAGATAAGGGGTACAAACTCCCAGCTGCAAAATAAATGAGTCACAAGTATTAAATGTGTACTGTGGAGAAAAGTTAATAATTATGTACTATCTTTATATGGTGACAAATCACAACCAAACTTTATTGTGGTGACCATTTTGATATATATAGAAATATCAAATCACTATGTTGTGTAACAGGAACTAACACAGTGTCATAGGTCGATAACACTTCAAAAACAAACATATTCATGGAAAAAGAGATCAGATTTGTGATTACGGGTGGGGGGGAGGTTTTGATTGGATGAAGACAGTCAAAAGGTAAAAACTTCCAGTTATAAGATAAATAAATACTAGGGATGTAATGCATAATACAATAAATACAATTAACATTGCTGTATATTATAGGAAAGTTGTTCAAAGAGTAAATCCTAAGAGTTCTCATCATAAAGAAAAATATTTTTTCTATTTCTTTAATTTTGTATCTATATGAGATGATGGATGTTTATTAAACTTACTGTGCTAATCATTTCATGATGAATGTAAGACAAACCATTATGCTATATACCTTAAACTTATAGTGTTGGGTGTCAATTGTATTTCCATACAACTGGATGAAAAACTAAACTGAGACAAGATAAAAAAAAATAAAGCCAATAGATGTCATATTAAAGCTACAAACAAGCAAAAATAAAGAAGAGGAACACTCTCAAACTCACTTTACAAGGCCAGCATTAACCTGATACCAAAAGCCAGAAAGGGACATTGCTAGAAAACTACAAACCAATATCCTCAATATAGTATAGATGTAAAAATTCTCAATAAAGTACTAACAAACTGAATTCAGCAGCAACTTAAAAGGGTCATTCACCACCACAGTCAAGTGGGATTCATTCCTACAATGCATTGAAGGTTCAATGTGTATAAATCAATCAATGTGATATATTACATTAATAGAATGAAAGAAAAGAATTATCATGTCCACAGATAAAGCATCTGATAAAATCCCACATCCAGTCATTAAAAAAAAAAAAACAACTATTAACAATTTAGTCAGAAGAAACATATTTCAACATAATAAAGGCCATATATCATAATCCCACAGCTAACATTATACTCAGTGGTGAGAAGTTAGAAGCTTTTCTTCTAAAAGCAGGAAGAAGAAAACATGCCCAATCTCACCACTCCTTTCAATACAGTACTGGAAGTAAAAGTCAGGTGGGAGAAAAAGAAATAAAAGGTATCAGAATTGGACTGGTGGTTTACCCTGAGTCGTGTACAAGTCTTGCAACCCCATGGAATATAGCCCACCAGGCTCTTCTGTCCATGAAATTCTACAGGCAAGAATACAGGAGAGGGTTTCCATCAGAATTGGAAAGGAAAAAGTAAAACTGTCTTTTCTTGCAGATGACATGATCATACATATAGAAAATCTTAAAAGTGAAGTTGCTCAGTCGTGTCTGACTCTTTGTGACCCCATGGACTGTAGTCTACCAGGCTCCTCAGTCCATGGAATTTTCCAAGCAAGAGTACTGGAGTGGGTTGCCATTTCTTTCTCCAGGGGATCTTCCTGACCCAGGAATTGAACCTGGGTCTCCTGCATTGCAGGCAGACGCTTTACCATCTGAGCCACCAGGGAAGCAAAATATCTTAAAGATGAAACTAAAAATCATTAGATCTAATCAATTAATTCAGTAAAGATGCAGGACATAAAATTAGCATACAAAAGCAACAGCACTTCTATCCACTAACAACACATTTTCTGAAAAAGGAAAAAAGATGTCAATCTCATTTACAGTAGCATCAAAAATAATTAAATATATAGGAATAAATTTAGCCAAGGAGGTGAAAGAGCTCTACTCTGAAAACTATAATACTTTGATGAAAGAAATGGAAGAAAACACAGATAAATGAAAAGGTAGCCAATGTTCATAGATTTGAAGAATTAATACTGTTAAAATTCCATCTGTAAAAACTACAAATAGAACTGCATATGACTCAGCAATCCCACCGCTAGGCATACACACCGAGAAAACCAGAATTGAAAGAGACACGTGTACCCCAATGTTCATCGCAGCACTGTTTATAATAGCCAGGACATGGAAGCAACCTAGATGTCCATCAGCAGATGAATGGATAAGAAAGCTGTGGTACATATACACAATGGAGTATTACTCAGCCATTAAAAAGAATACATTTGAATCAGTTCTAATGAGGTGGATGAAACTGGAGCCAATTATATGGAGTGAAGTAAGCCAGAAAGAAAAACACCAATACAGTATACTAACACATATATATGGAATTTAGAAAGATGGTAATGATAACCCTATATGTGAGACAGCAAAAAAGACACAGATGTAAAGAACAGACTTTTGGACTCTGTGGGAGAGGGAGAGGGTGGGATGATTTGGGAGAATGGCATTGAAACATGTATACTATCATGTAAGAAACAAATCGCTAGTCTAGGTTCGATACAGGATACAGGATGCTTGGGGCTGGTGCACTGGGATGACCCAGAGAGATATGGGAAGGGTGGTGGGAGGGGGGTTCAGGGTTGGGAACTCATGTACACCTGTGGTGGATTCATGTCAACGTATGGCAAAACCAATACAGTATTGTAAAGTAAAAAAAAAAATAAAAATAAAAATAATAAAAATAAATAAAATAAAAATGCAAAAAAAAATTCCATCTATAGATTCAATGCAATTCCTATCAAAATTCCAATGGCATTTTTTAGAAGTTTGCATAAGTAAAAGCAAACAAAAGACTCCTAAAACTTACATGGAAATGCAGAAGTCCTTGAATGTCCAAATAAATGCTGAGAAAGAAGAACAAAGCTGGAAGCACCACATTTCATCATTTTTAGGTGTACTTTAAGGCTATAGTAATCAAAACAGTATGGTACTGGCATAAAAACAGTATGAAAAATACCAGTGAGCCTTAGCCCTTGCTATCTGCTCTAGTCCCCTTCACTAAGAGTTTATCTGCAAGTGACCTCTGCTACTACATAGGGATATGCAGCTGGCCCCTGCAGCCAAGCTTGTGCATTTTGCTGGCTCCAGCCACCACTTCCTGCCCTGCTACCAGTCTTGGAGGTGCCACTTAGCCCAAAAGATCTTGAAGCCAAGCGGAATTTCTGCAAAGCTTGTCAAGGGCCACACAGTTGTCAATACTGTGGACCCCAATGTCCTTGTGCCAAAGAGACATCATATATCACTGGACCTAGTGTCAAATGCACCTTTATACATGCTGCTCACATCACTAGAGCAGGCCAACATAACCAGGATGGGTCCCTATCAGCAGGTAGAAAGGCTCCTACCAAAAAAAAGTGAAAAGTGAAAGTGAAGTTGCTCAGTCATGTCCGACTCTTTGCAACCCTGTGGACTACAGCCTACCAGGCTCCTCTGTCCATGGGATTCTCCAGGCAATAGTACTGGAGTGGATTGCCATTCCCTTCTCCAGGGGATCTTCCCGACCCAGGGACTGAACCTGGGTCTCCCACATTGTAGACAGACGCTTTACCGTCGGAGCCACCAGGGAAGTCCCCTGCAAAAAAAATCAGTCCATAAAGCCTGGAGGAAGTGACTGCTTTTTCAAATGTGCAGATACTGATACAATACTACAGGGATCACAGAGAGACAATAAAAATATGTTTCCACCAAAGAAATACAATAAACTTCCAGTATCTGGCTCCAAATAAATGAATATCCAGGAACTGCCTGACAAAGAGTTCAAAATAATTATTCTGTGAATACTCAGAGAGGTACAAAACACAGATGAAAAGTTTAATGCTATCAGGAAAATAATAAAAGAACAAAATAAGAAACTTAAGAAAACATTAAAAAAAGAACCAAACAGAAAATCTGGAGCTGGAGAATACAAAGACTAAAATACAGTATTGACTAGAAAGCTTCAAAAGCAGACTTGAACAAGCAGAAGAGCAAATCCATGGTCTAAAGGACAAATTGAAATTTTACAACAGAAGAGAAAAAAGAATGAAAAAGAATGTACAAAGCCTATAGATGTCATGGAACACTATCAAAAGAAATAATGTATGATAGGGGAGAAAGGAGTAGAAACCTTATTTTAACAAATAATGGCTGAGAAATCCTCAAATATGAGGACAGATTTGGGTGTCAAAGCTCATGAAGTAAATTGGTCAACTCAAAATCTCAATCCAAAATGTTTTTCTCTAAGACACATAGTAATAAAAGTGTCTAAAACTAAAGGTAAAGAGAGAATTTCAAAAGAAGCAAAAGAGGACATCCTGGCAGTCTGGTGGTTAATCCTTCATGCATCCACTGCAGGGGTTAAAGGCTCAGTCCTGCTGGGGAACTAAGATACTGCATACCACACAGTGTGATAAAAAAAAAAAAAGGAAGGGAAAAAAAAATCTCTCCCATACAAGGGAATTCCCATAAAGCTATCAGTAGATGCCTCAGCACAGACCTTATAGCCCAAGAAAGAATGAGATAATATATCCAAAGTGCTGAAAGAAAAAACTACCAACCAAGAATACTTAGCCCAGAAAAACTGTCCTTCAGAATTGAAGGCAAAATGACAGCTTCCCCAAATAAACAAAAGTAGAGGGAATTAGTTAGTTAGTTCAGTCGCTCAGTCGTGTCCAACTCTTTGTGACCCCATGAATCGCAGCACGTGGGGCCTCCCTGTCCATCACCAACTCCCGGAGTTTACTCAAACTCATGTCCATCGAGTCGGTGATGCCATCCAGCCATCTCATCCTCTGTCGTCCCCTTCTCCTCCTGCCCCCAGTCCCTCCTAGCATCAGGCTCTTTTCCAATGAATCTACTCTTGTCATTAGGTGGCCAAAGTATTGGGAGTTTCAGCTTCAGGATTAGTCTTTCCAATGAACACTCAGGACTGATCTCCTTTAGAATGGACTGGTTGGACCTCCTTGCAGTCCAAGGGACTCTCAAGAGTCTTCTCCAAGATCCCACTTCAAACGCATCAATTCTTCAGCACTCAGCTTTCTTCAGAGTCCAACTCTCACATCCATACATGACCACTGGAAAAACCATAGCCTTGACTAGATGGACCTTTGTTGGTAAAGTAATATCTCTGCTTTTCAATATGCTGTCTAGGTTGGTCATAACTTTCCTTCCAAGGAGTAAGCGTCTTTTAATTTCATGGCTGTAATCACCATCTGCAGTGATTTTGGAGCCCAAAAAAATAAAGTCAGCCACTGTTTCCCCATCTATTTCCCACCGGATGCCATGATCTTAGTTTTCTGAATGTTGAGCTTTATGTTTTTGGTTAACATACGTACTAATTTAATCACCACTGAATTTGCTTTGGGCTTCCCTGCTGGTCCAGATGATAAAGAATCTGCCTGCAATGCAGGAAACCCAGGTTTGATCCCTGGGTCGGGAAGATCCCCTGAAGGGGATCCTCCAGTATTCTTGCCTGGAGAATTCCATGGACAGAGGAGCCTAGCAGGCTACACTCCATGGGGTCACAAAGAGTTGGATATGACTGAACAACTAACACTACACTACTACTACTACCTTACAAGAAATGCTAGAAGAGTCCCTCAGGCTGAAACAAAAAGATGCTTATTGGTAACATGAAAATATACAACACACTGGTAAAGGTAAGGAAATAATCAGATTCAGAATACCCTAATACTGTAAGTTGTTGATATGCTAACTACTTAACTCTAGAATAAAGGTTAAAAGGACAAAAGCATTAAAAATAACTATGTCTGTAACAATTTGCTAATAGACACACAATCAAAAAATGTAAATGGTGACATCAAAAACACAAAAGGGGGAGTAAAAGAATATTTTATATGAGATATAATTACACATGATGTAAGTTTAACTGTTATAAGCACAACGTAAACTGTTAAGTCTATTACATGTTTTATGGAAACCTCATGGTAACCACAAAGCAAAAATCTACAAAATACACACAAAAGACATAGAAAAGGAAGTGAAAGCATACTACTACTACAGAAAAACATCAACTTAAAAAGAAGTCAGCTAGAGAGGAGGAAAAAAAATGAAACTACAAAATAGCTAGAAAACAATAAGACAGTATTAGCAGGTATCAATTACTCTAAATATCAGGGGATTGAATTCTCCAATCAGAAGATATATAGATATACAGATTAAGAGGCAAAGCCAACAATATGCTGCTTATAAAAGATTCATCTCAACTCTACGAAAACACATAGATTCAAAGTTAAGGTATGGCAAAAGGTATTCTATGCAAATGGAAAGTCAAAAAAAAAAAGGAGTAGCTATAGTAATATTAGACAAAATAAGTTTTAGGTCAAAAATGGTAACAAGAGACAAAATGTTCATTATATGATGATAAGAGGGCCAATTCATCAAGATGATACAACAATTATAAATATATGCACTCAACATCAGAAATCTTAAATATATGTTAAGCAAATACTATCAGATCTAAAGGGAGAAACAGACAATACTAGGGGGACTTCAATACCTCACTTTAAATAATGGATACATCATCTAGACAGAAAAATCAACAAGTAAATGGACTCGATCACAGGTTAGCGCAAATAGATCTAACAAATGTAAAGCATTCCACCCAGTACAGCAGAATACACATTATTCTCAAGCACAAATTCAACATTAGCCAGAGTAGGTCACATAATAGAACATAAAACAAAACTTAAAAATTTAAGACAACCAAAATCGTACTAAGTATTTTTTTGGACAACTGTGTAAAGCTGGAAGTCAGTAACAGAGAAAAGCTGAAAATCCACAAATATGTGGAGATTAAACAACATACTCCCAAACAATCAATGGATCAAAGAAGAAATCAAAAGGAAATTCAAGTAATATGAAAAAAAAAAGTGAAAACTAAAGCACAACAGGGGCTTTCCAGGTGGCTCACTAGTAAAGAATCTGCTGGCCAATGCAGGAGTTGCAGGAGACACAATTTCAATCCCTGGGTCAGGAATATCCCCTGGAGGAGGAAATGACAACCTACCCCAGTATTCTTGTCTGCAGAATCCCATGCACAGAGGAGCCTGGCGGGCTACAGTCCACATGGTCACAATGAGTCAGACATGACTGAGCACACACAAAAGCACAACATATCAAACCTATGAAATGCTACAAAAGCAGTTCTAACAGGGAAGATTACAGAGATAAAAGCCTATATTAAGACACAAGGAAGATCTCAAATAAACCACCTCACTTTACACTTCAAGGAACTAGCAAAAGAACAAACTAAACACAGTTACATTTCATTTTCTTGGGCTCCAAAATCAGCCACGAATTAAAAGACACTTGCTCCTTGTAAGAGTAGCTATGACAAACCTAGATAGTGTATTAAAAAGCAGAGACATCACTTTGATAACAAAGGTCTGTATAGTCAAACCTATGGTTTTTCCAGTAGTCATGTGTGGATGTGAAAGTTGGGCCATAATGAAGGCTGACTGCTGAAGAACTGATGCTTTCCAACTGTGGTGAGAGAGATGGGAATACGAGACCACCTGACCTGCCTCATGAGAAATCTGTATGCAGGCCAGGAAGCAACAGTTAGAACTGGACATGGAACAACAGACTGGTTCCAAATAGGAAAAGGAGTACGTCAAGGCTGTATATTGTCACCCTGCTTATTTAACTTCTATGCAGAGTACATCATGAGAAATGCTGGACTGGAAGAATCACAAGTGGAATCAAGATTGCCGGGAGAAATATCACTAACCTCAGATATGCAGATGACACCACCCTTATGGCAGAAAGTGAAGAGGAACTAAAAAGCCTCTTGATGAAAGTGAAAGTGGAGAGTGAAAAAGTTGGCTTAAAGCCCAACATTCAGAAAACGAAGATCATGGCATCCGGTCCCATCACTTCATGGGAAATAGATGGGGAAACAGTGGAAACAGTGTCAGACTTTACCTTTCTGGGCTCCAAAATCACTACAGATGGTGACTGCAGCCATGAAATTAAAAGATGCTTACTCCTTGGAAGGACAGTTATGACCAACCTAGATAGCATATTGAAAAGCAGAGACATTACTTTGCCGACTAAGGTCCGTCTAGTCAAGGCTATGGTTTTTCCTGTGGTCATGTATGGATGTGAGAGTTGGACTGTGAAGAAGGCTGAGCGCCGAAGAATTGATGTGTTTGAAGTGTGGTCTTGGAAAAGACTCTTGAGGGTCCCTTGGACTGCAAGGAGATCCAACCAGTCCATTCTGAAGGAGATCAGCCCTGGGATTTCTTTGGAGGGAATGATGCTGAGGCTGAACTCCAGTACTTTGGCTACCTCATGCAAAGAGTTGGCTCATTGGAAAAGACTTTGATGCTGGGAGGGATTGGGCAGGAGAAGAAGGGGATGACAGAGGATGAGATGGCTGGATGGCATCACTGACTCGATGGACTTGAATCTGAGTGAACTCCAGGAGTTGGTGATGGACAGGGAGGCCTGGTGTGCTGCAATTCATGGGGCCGCAAAGAGTTGGACACGACTGAGCAACTAGGCTGAACTGAACTGTGGTGCTGGAAAAGACTCCTGAGAGCCCCTTGGACTGCAAGGAGATCAAACCAGTCAATCCTAAAGGAAATCAACTCTGAATATTCACTGGAAGGACTAGTGCTGAAACTGAAACTACAATATTTTGGCCACCTGATGTGAAGAGTCAACTCACTGGAAAAGACCCTGATGCTGGGAAAGATTGAAGGCAGGAGAAGGGGGTGACAGATGAGATGGTTGGATGGCATCACTGACTCAATGGACATGAGTTTGAGCAAGCTCTAGGAGATAAGGAAGGACAGAGAAGACTGGTGTGCTGCAGTGATGGGGTCACAAAGAGTTGGATCCAACCTAACAACTGAACAACAACAACAGGCGTACAGATACTACATATATCTCCAAATGTAAAAACAAGGCATATAACAGTATTAAGGCGGGGGGGGGGGGGAACCAGCTACACACACAGTTTTAATTGTAATGAGATTCATTTATTTTAAAAAATGTTCTAAAGGCTAAAAAGATAGAAAATGCTAGTGAGATTTCAAGAAAATAAGGCATCAAACCAAAACCAGAATGTAGACTGGAAATAGCAATTTTTCTTTTCTTTTTACATTTTTCTTTTTTTCAGCCATGCTGCATGGCATGTGAGATCTCACTTCCTCAATCAGGTATCAAACTGGAGCCCCCTGAAGTGGAAGCTGTAATCTTAACCACTGAACTGCCATGGAAGTACCGAAATATTAATAATAACTTTAAAGGAATTTAAAAAAATAATAGAGAAATGTTTTAGGGAAGAACACATTAAATTTGCAATGTGAGTGACTGTATCTTGAGCATATTTTGTATGCAGAATCAAACAAATTTGATTGATGCTTTATTATGAAGTACATAAAGAGCTCAGTTTCTTCAAATTTAAAGGAAAAAGATGCAACTTGAGAGGAAAGTAAAAGTATATTGCTAAGACCTTTCTACATACAGAATTAGAAAAGCAAGCGTAACTACCAAAATTTAGAAAGTTATTTTTCTATTATAATTATCTCAGGAAAATCACTTCTAATAGTACTTTTAGCAAGAAACAGATGTCAAGAAACACAGAAGTGAAGTGAAGTGACTCAGTCACGTCCAACTCTTAAGAACTACACAAAAAAGATCTGAATGACCCAAATAACCACAATGGTGTGATCACTCACCTAGAGCCAATCATCATGGAGTCTGGAGTCAAGGGGGCCTTAGGAAGCATCACTACAAACAAAGCTAGTGGAGGTGATGGAATCCTAGCTGAGCTATTTCAGATCCTAAAAGATGATGCTGTTAAATTGCTGCACTCAATATGCCAGCAAATTTGGAAAACTCAGCAGTGGTCACAGGACTGGAAAAGGCCAGTTTTCATTCCAATCTCAAAGAAAGGCAATGCCAAAGAATATTCAAACTACTGCACAATTAAACTCATCTCACACGCTAGCAAGGTAATGTTCAAAATTCTCCAAGTGAGGCTTCAACAGTACATGAACTAAGAACTTCCAGATATTCAAGCTGGATTTAGAAAAGGCAGAGGAACCAGAGATCAAATTGCCAACATCTGCTGGATCACAGAAAAATCAAGAGTCCCAAAAATTTATTTCTGCTTTATTGAATATGCCAAAATCTTTGACTGTGTGGATCACAACAAACTGTGGAAAACTTTAAAGAGAAGGGAATACTAGGCCACCTTACCTGCCTCATGAGGTATCTGTATTGCAGGTCAAGAAGCAACAGTTAGAACCGAACATTGAACAACAGGCTGGTTCCAAATTGGGAAAGGGGTATGTCAAGGATGTATATTGTCACTTTGCTTATTAAACTTATATTCAGAGTACATCATGAAAAATCCCAGGCTGGATGAACCACCAGCTGGAATCAAGATTTCTGGGAGAAATACTAATAACGTCAGATATGCTGATGACAACACCCTGTGGCAAAAAGCGAAGTGGAACTGAAGAGTCTCGATGAAAGTGAAAGAGGAGAGTGAAAAACCTGACTTAAAACTCAACATTCAAATACTAAGATCATGGTATCTAGTCCCATCACTTCATGGCAAATAGAGGGGGAAACAATGGAAACAGTGACAGATTTTATTTCCTTGTGCTCCAAAATCACGGCAGATGGTGACTGCAGCCATGAAATTCAAAGACATTTGCTCCTTGGAAGAAAAGCTATGAGGAAACTAGACAACATATGAAAAAACAGACACATTACTTTACCGACAAAGGTCCATAGAGTCAAAGCTACGGTTCTTCCAGTAGTCATGTATGGATGTGAGTGTTGGACCTTAGAAAGCTGAGCACCAAAGAACTGATGCTTTCAAACTGTGGTGTTGGAGAAGACTCTTGAGAGTCCCTTGGACTGCAAGGAGATCAAACCAGTCAATCCTACAGGAAATTAGTCCTGAATAGTCATTGGAAGGACTGATGCTGAAGCTCCAATACCTTGGCCACCTGATGCGAAGAACTGACCCATTGGAGAAGACCCTGATGCCAGGAAAAGACTGAAGGCAGGAGAAGTGGATGACAGAGGATGAGATGGTTGGATGGCATTAGTGACTCAATGGACATGAGTTTTAGCAAGCTCTGGGAGTTAGTGATGGACAGGGAAGCTTGGCGTGCTGTAGTCCATGGGTTCACAAAGAGTCAGACACGACTGAGTGATTGAACTGACCGTTGTATCATTGTATCATGACTGTCAACAGAAAACTTATAGAATTCTATACCACCAAAACTAGCATTTAATAGAAAAACCTGTAATCACTTTTTAAAATCCAGATGCATATCAGAATTCAGATGCATATCTTGGAATTTTTTGAAAAATTCCACAACTGAGCGACTGAACTGAACAGATATCATGGGATACCTACCATTATTTTTTAAGTATTTCTGAAATTTAAAGACATATGAATTTACTTTGGCTAAATTTCTAAGTCTAAGTCTTTGCACTACAGCATATGGGACCTTAGTTCCCCATCCAGGGATTGAACCTGCACCCCCTGGAGTGGAAACAGTGAGTCTTAACCACTAGACCATCAGGGAAGTCCTTCCAATGACTATTTTAACATGACTTTCCTCTAAGGGGTCTTCAGCTTTAAACAGGTTGGCTCTGACATCAATAATTCTTATAGAGATACGTACTCCATAAGCTTCTTGTTTTTTCTGGGGACCTAAATAAGCACAGGCATACTTCAGTTTACTGAGCTTTGCAGATACTGCCTTTTTTGAAAACAAATTGAAGGCTTGTGGCAATCCTACATCAACTAAGTCTATAGGTGCCATTTTCCCATCATTTGCTCACTTTGTGTCTGTGTCAATTTTTATAATTCTCACATTCTGCATTTTCTCATTTTTGTATTTGTTTTGGTGACCTGCAAGCAGTGATCTTTGATGTTACTACTGTAATTGTTTCGGGGTGCCATTAACTTTGACAACATAAGATGACGACCTTAATAAAGATGTATTCTGATCACTCCACCAGCCAATCATTCTGTCTTCCCACCTTTCCCCTGGCCTCCAAGGCACAATATTAAGATTAGGTCAGTTAATGTCTCTAAAAGGACACTAATGTTTCAAGTGAAAGGAAGTCACAGGTCTCTCATTTTATATCAAAAACTAGACATAATTAAGCCTGGTGAGAAAAACATGTCCAAAGTCAAGACAGGCTGAAAGCTAGGCCTCTTGCACCAGTTAGCAAAGTTGTGAGTGCAAAGGAAAATTTCTTGGAGGAAATTAAAAGTGCTATTCCAGTGAACACATAAATGAAAAGGGAAACTGCCTTATGGCCGATATGAAGATCTTCCATATGGACAGAAGATCAAACCAGCCACATTTAGCCAAAACATAATCCAGTGCAAAGGCCTAACTCTTTTCAGTTCTGTGAAGGCCAGGAAGTGAGGGAGCTGCAGAAGAAAGCTTGAAGGTAGTAGACGTTGGTTCATGAGGCTTATGGAAAGAAGCTGTCTCTATAACATAAAAATGCAAGGTGAAGCAGCATATGCTGATGTAGAAGCTGTTAACAAGTCATCCAGAAGACCTAGGTTAAGATAATTAATGAAGGTGGCTACACCAAAATGATAAATTTTCAATGTAGACCAGCAGCCTATATTGGAAGATGCCACCTAGGAGTTTCATGATAAAGAGAAGTCAATGCCTGCTATCAGAGCTTCAAAGGACAGGCTGACTCTCTTATTTGGGGTTACTGCAATAGGTGACTGAAAGTTGAAACCAAAGCTCATTACCATTCGAAAACCTTTAGGACCCTTTAAAATTATGCTAAATTTACTCTGTCTGTGCTCTACAAATGGAAAAACAAAGCCTGGATGACAGCACATCTGTTTACAACATGATTTACTGTTTAAAGCTCACTATTAAGACCTACTCCTCAGAATAAGATTCCTTTCAAAATATTAATGCTCATTGACAATGCACCTTTGTCACCAAAGAGCTCTGATGGTGATGTACAAGCAAGATTAATATTATTTTCATGTCTGCTAACATAACATTCATTCTGTAGGTCATGGATCAAAGGGTAATTTCAACTTTCAAGACTTACCATTTAAGAAATATATTTCATAAGGCTATAGCTGCCATAGGCAGTGAGTGCTCTGATAGGTCTGGATAAATTGAAAACCTTGTAGAAAGGATTCACCATCCTAGAAGCCATTAAGAACATTGTGAATCATAGTTAAAAGTCAAAATATCAACATACATCGGAGTTTGGAAGAAGTTGATTCCAACTCTCATGGATGGTTCAAGACTTCAGTGGAGGAAGTAACCAAGATGTGATGGAAACACCAAGAGAACTAAAATCGTAAGTGGAGCCTAAAGATGTGACTGAATTGCTCCACCCTCATGATCTAACTTTAACAGATGAAGAGCTGCTTTGTATAAATGAGTAAAGAAAGTGGTTTCTTGACATGAACTCTACCCCTACTGAAGATGCTGTGAAGAATGTTGAAATGGCAGCACAGGATTCAGAATATTACATAAACTTAGTTAATAAAGCAGGGTAATAAAGGTGAGAGGACTGACTCCAATTTTGAAAGAAGTTCTACTTCTTTCAAACGGCATCACATGCTACAGAGAAATCATTCATGAAAGGAAGAGGCAGTCAATGAGGCAGACTTCATTATTGTCTTATTTTAAGAAATTGCCACAACCACCTTAAGCCTTCACCTGGATCAATCAACAGTCATCAACATCAAGCTAAGATCCTCCACCAGCAAAGACTCTCTGAAGGTTCAAATGATGGTTAGCACTTTTTAGCAATTAAGTATTTTTTAAAATTAAGGTGTACGTATATATATATTTAAAGACATAATACTATTGTACACAATAAATTATAGTATCATACAATATATACATAACATTTACATGTACTGGGAAACCAAAAATTTCATGTGACTTGCTTTATCACAATATTTGCTTTATTGGAGGGGTCTGGATTTGTACCCACAATATCTTGGAGGTATGCCTATATAAGTTCATAAGCATTTTAAGATATTAATCATATAACTTTTTTTTCTCAAAATGAAAGTTTCTTATCATTTTATTTCATAGATAAAAGTCACATTAACATTCCTGGGAATAAACTTTATTACCAGGGTTTTAAAATGCATAAAAGATAAATGTAGTAGTACTTGGAGGTAAATATGAAGATTGAGGGAAAAGGAATTCTTAGGAAAAATCCTATATCCTACCTAGAGTACCTCTTAAGCTCCCTCTGCTGGCTACCATTTAAATAAAGAAAAAAAAATTGTAAACCTCTTTTCCTTTGAGCAGTAACAAGAGAAACAGCCTGAAGCTGACAATGCTGTTGTTGAAAGGAAAATTCTCCCTTAAGCAAGGGCAAGTATAACTGCTGCTACCTTCCTAATAAGGCTTTAGAATTTCCAAACAGATTTGGGGGGTGGGGGGGAGGTGGGAGAGGCCACAACCAACTTAAAATAAGGAAAGTCATTACCAAGTTTGAATGCATTAAGCACAAAACTGAATACAAAAATGCAAAAGCATTAAGTATAAAACAAATCAACTATAAACAATTATCATTAACACTAGGAAATTAATAATTTAAATACAGTCCACAAATTTCACTATAACAAAAAGCTTATAGCACACTATTTAATCTATTAGTTTCAATATTAAGGTTTATTTTCTTTTTCCTCCAGAGTGAGGTTAAGTAACAACTTAAATAATTTTCCGGATGTATAAATGAACATCCATTCGGAACAAACATTACTGCTTAAAAGTGGCTAAGAAATATTTCGCATGTAATAAATATATTCTATGTTTAGGTTAACAGGCACCATCTCGAGAGCAAAAAAGTTTTTTTTAACCAATAAATAAATTACATTCAAGAAAACAAAGTGTTTATATCTGAAGTATGATATATCCTTAAATGTTTTTCTTCATATATAGCACCTAAACTTCCAAACTGTCTAGAAAGTAGCTTCTAAAATATAACCTATACCTTACATCATAAAAATAAAACGCAAAAAAAATCAATTTAAGACAAAACTTACAGTTTATATTAATTCCCCATTCAATAAAATATCAATTGCCAATTTATTAAATGAACTGTAAATATGCAATGTTAGTGCTCAAATCTGAAATATATATTTTCAAAAATCACTCTTTCTCAAAGTATTTAAAATATTGCATCTCTGGTGGCAAACCTGAAAACTATCATTTTATTTCTCTGGTTTTCATACTTCCACTCTCAACCCTATCCTTTAATTCTTTAACAGTCAACCAGTTTGTTTACTTTTTTTTCTTTTTTGGAGTAAATTCACTATATCCCAAACACAAACACTGACAATACTCCTTGGTAAACAAGGAAATCCCAAAACAGTCCAAGCCTATAGTTTCACTCCCAAGGTGTGGCACAGGCTAAATGATAAGGAAAAAAACAATCAATGGCCCTTATTGATGCAATCAAAATGCTCCTGAGAGTCCACAACTGTTTTGAGAATTTGCTGATGTAATCCTGAAGAAAGTTTCAACACATTTTGCAGACAAATATCAGAGAATAAGTCTTTGATTAATAATTTTTCTATTTATTTCTGCCAAGGCGACTGAAAACACGAAAGCCTTTTCATCAGAGAGGTTAGCATAGATGTCAATTTCCTTTTCCTGTTTCTCTGTTAAAAGAAAAAGGGAAAGCTTTTAACATAAAGGCAGTAGATTCAGTAATTTAAGTTTTCACTATTTCTTTAAATGACAATAAATACTATACATAATACTATGATACATACTAAATGGTATAAAGTATGTTACTAAACTGAAATATTAAAATTATACAAAGGAGTTACTAAATTGCATGAACTTAATTCTAAGACTAAATAGAGACTGGATATATATTTCTATACACACATCTAATATTTCTGTAAGAATCTCAAATATTTTTCTTCTCAGTAGCATGAGCTCCCTGTCTCAATCAAAATGAATTTCCTCATCATAAATAAGGTCCCTTCTGAACATCAATGGTGCCTTTATGAATATAATAAATTCTTCACCTTAGCCCTGCTACAGAAAATAAGAATAACCAATATTTATTTCTACTTTGCCCCATCTGATTACAAATGTAATCAAAGCTCATGGCAGAATTTTTTTTTAAACACAGAAAACTAAAATAGAAAAGAAAAACCACCTATTTATCTCAAGCCAGCTAAAATCATGATTAACATCTTTGTGGATTACAAATTACTTTTTCAGGTTCTACTATCACAATAAACTGTGGAAAATTCTGAAAGAGATGGGAACATCAGACCATCTGACCTACCTCCTCTTGAGAAATCTGTATGCAGGTCAGGAAGCAACAGTTAGAACTGGACATGGAACAACAGACTGGTTCCAAATAGGAAACAGAGTATGTCAAGGCTGTATATTGTCCCCCTGCTTATTTAACTTATATGCAGAGTACATCATGAGAAACGCTGGGCTGGAGGAAGCACAAGCTGGAATCAAGATTGCTGGGAGAAATATCAAGAACCTCAGATATGCAGATGACACCACCCTTATGGCAGAAAGTGAAGAGGAACTAAAAAGCCTCTTGATGAAAGTGAAAGGAGAGTGAAAAAGCTGGCTTAAAGCTCAACATTTAGAAAACAAAGATCATGGCATCTGATTCCATCACTTCATGGGAAATAGATGTGGAAACAGTGGCTGACTTTATTTTTGAGGGCTCCAGAATCACTGCAGATGATGATTGCAGCCATGAAATTAAAAGACGTTTTTTTCCTTGGAAGGACAGTAATGACCAACCTAGATAGCATATTGAAAAGCAGAGACATTACTTTGCCAACAAAGGTCTAGTCAAGGCTATGGTTTCTCCTGTGGTCATGTATGGATGTGAGAGTTGGACTGTGAAGAAAGCTGACAGCTGAAGAATTGATGCTTTTGAAGTGTGGTGTTGGAGAAGACTCTTGAGAGTCCCTTGGACTGCAAGGAGATCCAACTAGTCCTTTCTGAAGATCAGCCTTGGGATTTCTTTGGAGGGACTGATGCTAAAGCTGAAACTCCAATACTTTGGCCACCTCATGCAAAGAGCTGACTCATTGGAAAAGACTCTGATGCTGGGAGGGATTGGGGGTGGGAGGAGAAGGGGACGAAGGAGGATGAGATGGCTTGATGGCATCACTGACTCGATGGACATGAGTTTGAGTAAACTCTGGGAGTTGGTGAAGGACAGGGAAGCCTGGCATGCTGCGATTCATGGGGTCGCAAAGAGTTGGACACGAGTGAGCGACTGAACTGACTGATTGACTATGAATTCTACTTTTGTCTGGATTTTTTATTATGCTTTGATTTTTAATCAGTTAAACATGTATATAGTTTGCTTTTGTTGTTCAGTCGCTCAGTTGTGTCTGACTCTTTGTAACCCCATGGACTGAAGCATGCCAGGCTTCCCTGTCCTTCACCATCTCCCAGAGCTTGGTCAAACTTATGTCCATTGATTCCTTGAGGCCATCCAACCATCTCATTCTCGGTTGTCCCTTTCTCCTTCTGCCTTCAATCTTTCCGAGCATCAGTCTTTTCTAATTAGTCAGCTCTCCACGTCAGGAAAATATCAAGAATTTCAGCTTCAGCATCAGGCCTTCCAATGAATATTCAAGGTTAATTTTCTTTAGGATTGACTGGTTTGATCTCCTTGCTGGCCAAGGGATTCACAAGAGTCTTTTCCAACACCAGAGTTGGAAAACACCAATTCTTTGGCGTTCAGTCTTCTTTATGGTCCAACTCTCATATCAGAAAATGACTATTGGAAAAACCATAGCTTTGACTATATGGACCTTTGTTGGCAAAGTAATGTCTCTGCTTTTTAATACGTTGCCTAGGTTTGTGATAGCTTTTCTTCTAAGGAGCAAGCATCTTTTAATTTCATGGCTGCAGTCACAATCTGCATTGATTTTGGATCCCAAGAAAATAAACTCTGTCACTGTTTCCATTGTTTCCCCATCTATTTGCCAAGATCTTAATTTTTGAAGGTTGAGTTTTAAGCCAGATTTTCACTCTCCTCTTTCACCTTCATCAAGAAGCTCTTTAGTTCCTCTTCACTTTCTGCCCTAAAGGTGCTGTCATTTGCATATCTTCAGTTCAGTTCAGTTGCTCAGTCGTGTCCGACTCGTTGCGACCCCATGAATCGCAGCACGCCAGGCCTCCCTGTCCATCACCAACTCCTGGAGTTCACTCAGACTCACGTCCATCCAGTCAGTGATGCCATTCAGCCACCTCATGCTCTGTCGTCCCCTTCTCCTCCTGCCCCCAATCCCTCCCAGCATCAAAGTCTTTTCCAATGAGTCAACTCTTCACATGAGGTGGCCAAAGTACTGGAGTTTCAGCTTTAGCATCATTCCTTCCAAAGAAATCCCAGGGCTGATCTCCTTCAGAATGGACTGGCTGGATCTCCTTGCAGTCCAAGGGACTCTCAAGAGGCTTCTCCAACACCACAGTTCAAAAGCATCAATTCTTTGGTGCTCAGCTTAGGTTACTGATATTTCTCCCAGCAGTCTTGATTCCAGCTTGTGAATCATCCAGCCTGGCATTCACATGATGTACTCTGCATATGTTAAATAAGCAGGATGACAATATACAGCCTTGATGCACTCCCTTCCTAATTTTGAACCAGTCCATTGTTCCATGTCCAGTTCTAACTGTTGCTTCTTGACCTGCATACAGGTTTCCCAGGAGGCCAGTAAGGTGGTCTGGTATTTCCATCTCTTTAAGAATTTTCCACAGTCTGCTGTGATCTACACAGTCAGACTTTAGCGTAGTCAATGAAGCAGAAGTAGATGTTTTTCTGGAATTCCCTTGCTTTTTCTACAATCCAGCATGTTGGCAATTGGATCTCTGGTCCCTCTGCCTTTTCTAAACCCAGCTTGAACATCTGGAAGTTCTCGGTTCACATACGACTGAACCATAGCTTGGAGGATTTTGAGCATTATCTTCCTAACATGTGAAATGAGTGCAATTGTGCGGTAGTTTAAACATTCTTTGGCATTGCCTTTCTTTGGGATTGGAAAGAACACTGACCTTTTGCAGTCCTGTGGCTACTGCTGAGTTTTCCAAATTTGCTGGCATATTGAGTGCAGCACTTTAACAGCATTTATCTGATGCAACATCTTGGACTTCTGTTTTCAGGCATTATAAACTGACTTTCCACCATGAAAGATTAGGATTTATTGTTTTCTGTCTCTTGCCATCATACTTTTATCACATCTTCCCATTACAGTTATATTATCATTTTGATGAGATCAATATTGTGCTTACATTATTCATTACATAAATTATTTCACTTTTCCTGTACATTGTTTTCCCTGAAAAGATTCTCTTTCTTCATTTGCTTAGTTTTCATTACTAACTGAACCCAAACTCTCTCCTCGTTGGATAAATCTTTCAGAATGTTTACATATAACAATTTTATCTTCTTGAAGAAATTCTTCAAGAAAGTCTTCTGCTATACTCCAATCTGACATGGTTGGTTTCTAGGCCTACTGCACAATTATCATGTTGAGATCTCTCGTCAACATCATGCTGGAGATTCTTATCTCTCTCTTGAGTTGGACCCTGTGTTCTAAGTTCAGGATAAATTCTTGGTTTACATCTTCATTTTGATGCCATGTATCTTGCAGTAGCTTCCTGAGAAAGGGAGTATGGGTAGCAAATTTTTTGAGATCCTAAATATTAGAAAGTGTCTTGAGTCTTTCTTCACACTACTTACTAGTGTGATTAAGTAAAGACCTGAAGATTTCCTCTTAGCATTTAAAGGCAAAATACTATATTGCAAATACTGGTGCCACTGCTAAGAAAATTCTATACCACTTTTTATAGTTATTTTTTAAGTTGTTGCTAATTTCCCTAAAATGAAATATACGATCTTAAGTGTACAACTGGATGACCCACACCACAATTTAAGATATGAAATTTCTCATTCTCTCCAGCCAATCCCTCCCCACCCTACCAGAAATATTATTCCACCACCATAGATTCATTTTGCCTGTTCTTGAACATCATATAAGTGGCATTGTATAATATGTACTATTTTGTGTCTAGCTTCTTTCATTCAACATGCTTTTGAAATTCGTTGATGTTGCTCATACACAAGTAGCTTGTTCCTTGCTGGATAGTATTTCACTGTACCATTTTGATTATTTCCTTTGAACACTTGAAGGATTTTCCTTTTAACCAAAGAGAGATAATTTATGATGATATAATTTTGTATAATATCTTTTTCTAACCATCCACTTAATTTGGTGGGGTGTGGGAAAATTACTCAAATTATTTCACTGATGGCTTCCTTCTCTTTCATCTTCTGTGTTCTTTTCTGCAACATCAATTATTTACATATGTTGACCTCAAATTGGTCCTCTAAATTTCTTATGTTTCCTATTCTATTTTTAATCTCTTTTCCTACTGGTATACATTCTGGTACATTTCTTCAATTTTATCTATCAGATTTCTGTTAAAGTTTGCCATTTTTGCATATCATATAGACATATCTATACACATATACACATATATGATTCTCATTTTAAAGTTACATATTTTATATAGATATATATATATAAGATTCTCATTTTAAAGTTCATTTTCCAGGTACTTTTTTGACATCTTCAATTTCCTTTTAAGAAAAAGGAAATTCCTTTCTGTTTCATTACTACCACAACTTCTCTTACAAAGAATATTAATGGTAGTTTTCTTTTTTTTTTTTCACCCTGGAAAAACTCATCCAAGTTATTGTTTTTTTCCTTTATGAAAGCCTGATTGGAGAACCCAATATTTACATCTCTAATTTTTACCTAACTTTCCTCATTTTAATTTGATAGCCCTGCCCTCAATGATGCCTGGTTATTTCCGAGACCAGAAACTCTTTTGCCTTATCTTTTACCAAAGGATAAACAGCCCTAGCAAGGTATTAAAAAAAGACTTTCAAATGAAGTTTTTTAGCCTCACCTTCACCTCTACACTTCCAGACATAACTCGTGCCAAAAATTGCTGACCTTAAGGAAGATGTAAAACAAGAAAAAGTTTCTTTCTTAGCTTTTCTGAAAGGAGCTTACAATTTAGGTTTCTTGGGTCTACTAAAGAAGTTATTACTTTCCAGAATTTTGCTGTTTCTCCTATTCCCTCTTCTTGTGGAACTTTGCCCTTGGAAAACAAAAAGTCCCTTTCCTACTTTACTAGGGTTTGGGGAGAGAACAGAGCTAGATGTGTTTATTCAATCTACCATCTTTAACCTGAAGTCTATCTTAATTATCTATGTTCATTAATAAGATATTCAAAATTGGTTAATAAATTTTAATCAATGAAAATGTCACTCTTACATTACTAATATCCAGAATAATCATACCCCCACATATAAAATGAAGACTTATTTTAAACCAACCAAAAATTAAGTTTAATGATTGGCTTTTATGATAATGTTGTTACCTAGATGTCTAAAAAGATTTCCTTTCATTGTTCTATTTTTTTCAAAATATAAAAAATAAAGTCAATTAAAAATGTGCTTTTAGACACATCGTAAGGTTTTCCTTATTAAAATAAAAATAAAGCTTCCTTCAAATTCTTTAAGCGTCCTATGAGCAGGGATACTGAATTTAAGTGGCTACTAAACAATAAGAGGAGAAGGCAATGGCAACCCACTCCAGTACTCTTGCCTGGAAAATCCCATGGACGGAGGAGCCTGGTAGGCTGCAGTCCATGGGATCGCTAGGAGTTAGACACGAATGAGCGACTTCACTTTCACTTTCATGCATTGGAGAAAGAAATGACAACCCAATCCTGTGTTCTTGCCTGGAGAATCCCAGGGACGGAGAAGCCTGGTGGGCTGCCATCTACGGGGTCGCACAGAGTCGGACACGACTGAAGTGACTTACCAGGAGCAGCAGCAAACAATAAGAAGTATATCAAAGAAGTCTATTCTAAAATATATAGACATGTTAAACGTTCCTATTTCCCACCAGTATTGTATTTAGAGAACATGGTGTGCCTTCAGGGACTGAAAGCTACAGCCCAAGAGCAAAATCTAGTCTGCAACCTGTTTTTATAAAGTCTTACTGGAACACAGCCATGCCCATTCATTTACATATTTTCTATGGCTGCTTTCCAGACACAATGACAGAGCAGAGTGGCTTTGACAGAGACTTTATAGCCCAGAAAGCCTAAAATATTATCTGGCTCTTTACATAAAAAGCTTGCTGACTGCCCCTGTTCCTGACCTACATTAAAAGATTCCATTTTATTATACAAAAATTGCTTTGAGGTCTTCCTTGTTTGCAGTAAAAGCATATCTTACTCTAGAAACAGCTTTCTTAAAACTTTTCTACAACTAAAAATATCTGAAAAAAATGTATAGCCAAATAAATGCTTCTGTTTTCAAGTTAACACAAAATAAAAGATTCAAACCTGCACGGTGAGAACCAGAACTTCATTTCCCCAAAGAAAAGACTGTCATTATCTATTTTCTCATCTCCTCTGACCCACCACCAGAAGCATTCCTTTTCCATTCTTTGAATTATGGTCCTTTTACTTCAACTGTAAAGAATGTTCTGTTTTCTGGGCCAAACAGTATTTTCCTTTTCTCTTTTTCCTCTGTTAGACTTTCCTTTACCTAGTTTCCCTGTTGAAATAGTCTTTGGCATATATTTTCTGGTCACCCCATTATTAAAGAAGCGCATTCAAACTGAGAAGAAAACTCAAACTCTCTGGAAGATCAGCATAACAGAAGAAAAGAGAATAAGTAGTAAAATTAGCCAAGGAATTAAGGAGTATCTAAGCACAGTCTTCACAGAATATAGTCAAAGACATTAACCTTAATCCTTTAGCCATATAATATTAAGAAATCTTTAACTTTGATAAAAGCTATAAAGATGAAGTTATTTACGCTAACAGTAGTAATTTTATTCAAATAGATATTTAAATAGAAACACACAAAACAGGGAGAAATGGTGAACAGTAAGAAATTCTCAGTGTCTAAAATATATTTATGGGTGAATACCTGAATACCTGAATACTTAAGACTGAATGCCTCTAAAAAGTAAAGTGTAGCTCACAAATAACATAAGAAATTATAAACGCATTTAACTGAAGATGAAATTATTCTAACAGAGGTTTTTTTGATGTCTAATAACATTGTTATTTATTTTTAATTAAAGTATAGTTGATTTACTTGATAGAGATTTTAAAAGAATTATAGAAAACAACTATCTTTTTCATTTAATTACTGGCTTGAAATTATGGGCATATGGGGGTTCATTATACCATTCTTTTTAATTTGTGTAATTTAAAAAATTTTCCACAATAAAAGGTTTTTTAAAAGATAAACAAAAATCAAAGAAAAAGAAGCTGAAGTTTAAGTTGATGGTAAAAAACATCATGGTGGATGGTTATTGGTAGGCACACTAGTTATCCAAAGAAAAGAGAAAATCTATAAGGAGAAAATGAATATGTTTTAGACAAAGAAGAATTCACCTTTATTATCCAAGAAGAATCCACCTTAGCTTTTGGATACTGAAGAACACTGAAAATTCATACTGAAGAACACTTTCAATAGTAAATTTTTAAAACTCACAGTATAATAGTTTGAAATAAATCTTAATAGAATTTATCTTTTAAAAAAGTATAACCATTTTAACAGACTTATTCAGGATGTCATACACAAATTATTGTCTCTGAACTTTACTATCATCAGTTTATAGGAAAGTGAATTTACCTAACTTAAGCCTTTAGTTTTCCAGTAAGAATTAAATTTATGGATTAAAAAAAAAAAAACAGGTATCTACCTGAGAGAAAGTGCTTTTACAAACTAAAATATAAGTTGGAATTTTAAATCCAGGAGTTAAATGCCTACCAAATACTTTCTTCACTACTATCTAATTAAGATCTTAGAAAACTTTAATACTTGGGGAAAAAAAACTGTTTGGATTTACTCATACCTCTTTCTTCCTCATGTTTTTTGGCAGATGCACTTTTAGGTCTTCCTCTTCCTCGTCTGATATGATCTGAATGGCTGTTACTTCGAGACCTCTTTCTGTTTTCTAAATCTTTATTTACTGTAGAATTTATCTTCTCTCGCCTAACTCTCTCTGTTCGCCTCCTCTTGGCCTCATGCTTGTTTTCTGTATGGATGAATAAAAGTGATATATTTTAGGGCTTAAGCAAGAACTGTTTGCCCATGTTCACACTGCTTTCTTCTTTTTCTTTCTAAATAGCGCTAGAGTTTGCTGGCTGGCATATTTTATAAAATTACATCCATAACATCTATGCCCTTCAGAAAAAAAAAGAAACAACAGAATTCAGATCCATATTAACATGTAAGGTAGGAGGAATATTAGAAAACAAGTATCTCTATTTGATATTCAGCCCCTGTAAGTTCACACAATTCCAAGGCAAGCTTTCTGCTTTTTTCCTTTTCTCTGTTTCTAAGCTAAAAATGGTGAAGTATTAAAAAGGAAAATAAATAAGTATTCCATTCCTTTTTTCCCCCTACCCAAATCACAGATTGAAATATATAAATTACACAGAAGTAAAACTGACTTTAGCTCTATTATATTAATGTTACGGAAAAAAACAAACAGAAAGTATCTAGGGAAAACATAACAACACTAGGGAAGTAAGCAGTTTTCACTTTAGTTACAGATAAGGTCATTTTTTATATTCTAAGAGCATATTTATCCCAATTAGAATCCAATGGGGGAACTTTACTCAACATGGTGATTTAATTAATGCAAGGAGCCACTCCTTCTCCAAACAGATTAAAAGGTTGGGTAAGACAAACAATAAATTTAATACATACCCGACTTTAAAAAAAGAAAATTCCTCAAATGCCTAAAATAATAATGGTAAAGGGGCAAAACAAATAAGGAAATTCATATCCCAAACACTAAAGGGAAAAAATTAAAAGGCTATATAAATTAAGTATGCTCAATAGGCTACTATAAAATAAAATAAATTTAAGTAAAATAGTAATAGTTATTTCCAAATGCCATATCCTTAGAAAATTAGTTAATTCCAAGTCTCAAATGAGACATGCACCAGATAATGTAAGAACATTTAATTATTCCAAATTGTAAGAAAGTTATTACTTTAACAAATAATTTGCAAGGAATAAAAAAGAAAATTTAGAGTCAAAAGAGATATCACCCATATACAATGTGAGGACCTTATTTGGAATGTTTATAAAAACCATTTATGAGAAACCTGAAAATTTCAATACCAGTTGGATATTTGGTATTACAGAATTAGTGTTATTTTTTAATTGCATGTAAGTTTTTAAAAATTATTTACTTGGCTGTGCCAGGTCTTAGTTGCAGCATGTGGGATCTAGATCTCTGACCAGGGATTGAACCCAGGCCCCCTCCATTGGGAACATGGAGTCCTAGCCACTGGACCATTAGGGAAGGCCCTGTGCTTCAGCTTTTAAAGGTCAACCTTTCAGAAACATATAATGAAATATTTATAATTGAAATTATATGAGATTTGCTTTAAAATGATATACAAGACAAGAAATGGATGTGGATGTAACAGTGTGTGCTTAGAATCTCAAAAAAATAAAAAATTCATTTGATACAGTTTCATTTATTATGGCATCTACTATTACTGCTAAAGGCAGAAAGATTATTATTTTAGTGATTTAAAAAAAAAACAATTTTAAATGAGGCTTGAAACTTCCAATCCAATTCTGAAAATATAAAGATATATGATGTTATAAAAAAAAATAGAAAATTTACATGTGATTCCAGTATTATTATCTAAAGTATAGATTTTGTTCAAATTTCACAAAATTTTATGTCCACTATTGGTTTTCATACCTAATTCAAGATTTCACATTGTATTTATTGGATTGACCAGTTTCAGCTACATGCAATGAATTCTGATAACTTCTCTTTTCATCTTTATTCTTTACAAATATTTTCTAATTTCTCTTGTTATGGCTTCTTAGATACACCCATCATTTAAAAGTAGGCATTTAATTTCCACAAATATGGGGTTTTTAAAGTATTTTTTATATTAATTTCTCATTTAAATGCTTTATTCTCCACAATCACCCTGTGTTTTTTCAGTCTTTTAACTTTTTTGAGGCTTTCAATGGGTAAGACAAAGATCTCTCTTGGTTAATGTCACACTGTACTCTTGCCTGGAAAATCCCATGGATGGAGGAGCCTGGTGGGCTGCAGTCCATGGGGTCACGAAGAGTCAGACATGACTGAGTGACTTCACTTTCACTTTTCACTTTCATGCATTGGAGAAGGAAATGGCAACCCACTCCAGTATTCTTGCCTGGATAATCCCACGGACAGAGGAGCCTGGTGGGCTGCCATCTCGCACAGAGTTGGACACAACTGAAGCGACGCAGCAGCAGCACTTGAAAATATGTGGGCTGTTTTCAAGTATCTTTCAATATTCATTTCTAACACAATTCCACAGTTATAAGAGAATAATAGACTCTGTTTGATTTCAACACTTTTAGATGATGAAATTTTTGCACCTGGTTTTATGTCCCTGGATATGTTCCAGGGTCTCCTGGTGTATGTCTATAGAAACTTCAATAGAATTTGTACCCTGCTGTTGTGTGAAAATTGTATAAATCTTAATTATGTTGAATTGGCTCATAACGCTAGTCTACTATATCCTACTTTTCTATTTATTCTATTAATTTTTGAGACTTTGATGCAGAAACTCCACCTAAAAAATCTTAATTTATCTACTTAAAAAATAATTGTAATACATAATGGAACTACATGTAATTTTGATCTGTATTTTCCAAGTCTCCAATAAATGTGTTATTATACTTTCATAATTTAAAATATTAAAAGTTTAAATAAAGTCTAAGAAAAAAATTAAAAGTTGAAAGAAATAGTAACTGGTAAAGCTTTTTACAGTATGCCTTTTAGACTTTAACACTGAATTTAAGTTTGTTCCTTCAGCTACCCACTCATCGCTGTAAACTTATTCATAGCCAATCTCAAAAAAAAAGAAGTGTCCATACTTTCTGCCTCTAGTTTCTCACCTCCCATTCATCCATCACTTCATTCCAGTGTAGTTCCCAACCCAATGAAAAGGATCATCAAGAACAAAAACCTCTGTCAGCAAATCTAACTGACACCTTCCTTTAATCATCTTAATTACCGTTTCTCAAAAATTCAAGAGGACTACTCTTTTCCTTGAAATTAATTTCCTTGATTTTTCAGGTTCTCCAGGCTGCCCATCATACCAGCCACTCCTTTTTTATCTCCTTTGGAGTCTTCTCCTCTCTGCAGATTCTTTTCCATCTCTAATATTAAAGTCCTAGGACTCTATCTTGAACTCAGATACTCCATGGACCCAAAACATTAAGCGCTGGTGTTATAATGGTTCTAAAATTCATACTTTCAGCTGTGACTTCTTCCCAAAGCTCTAGACTGCCTACTTGTATGACCCACAAGCATTTCAAAAGTGCCCCAAAAAATAACTCTTGATTTTCCCTCCTCCAACCTTCATTATAATAGTAAACAGCACCAACAGTTACAAAAGCCAAATAACCTAGTCATTTGTGACTCAGACTGTTTCTTCTATCATCACAAAAGCCCACAGGTACTCTGTGCAAAATATATCCACAATTTCCTCATTTCTCCCACTTCTGTGGGCAACATCCAAACCGAATATATTCCCTAAACAGCTGTCAAAATTACCTTTAAGAAAAAACAGACTGTATAAGTTCCTTTTCTAAAATCTTTCATTAGGCTTTTCACTTTATTTAAAATAAAGTCAAATTTCCTGACAAAAGACTATAAGTCCCACTATAAGACCTGACATTCACATCTTACCCATCTCATTTCATACCACTAGCCATCTTGTTCACTACTCTCCAGACATGTCTTCCTCTAAAACAAGCTCCTTCCTCCTCTTGAAGCTCTGCATTTGCCAATCCTTCTGCCTAGAGTTCTCTTCCCAACACTCTTCATGAGATAGGCTATATTTCCTTCAGATGTCAATTTACAAATCACTCCAAGTCTCAAGCCCAAGTTACTTTCTTCTTCTACTATAACTATAGTCTGTTTTTTATTTACATATATGCTCAGTATGTCTCCCCCATCAACGTATAAGCTCTATGAAAGTTGGGACACTTGTTTGTCTGTTTCATTCACAGAAACTAGAACATTACCTACACATGTTGCTGCTGCTACTGCTAAGTCGCTTCAGTCATGTCCGACTCTGTGCGACCCCATAGATGGCTGCCCACCAGGCTCCCCCGTCTCTGGGATTCTCCAGGCAAGAACACTGGAGTGGGTTGCCATTTCCTTCTCCAATGCATGAAAGTGAAAAGTGAAAGTGAAGTCGCTCAGTCATGTCCGACTCTTAGCGACCCCATGGACTGCAGCCTACCAGGCTCCTCCGTCCATGGGATTTTCCAAGCAAGAGTACTGTAGTGGGCTGCCATTGCCCTTCTCCAACCTACACATGTTAAGTGGTGCTAAATAAACAAAATTAGACTGAGTACATCCAGTGGTCATATATGGATGTGAGAGTTGGACTGTGAAGAAGGCTGAGCGCCAAAGAATTGATGCTTTTGAATTGTGGTGTTGGAGAAGACTCTTGAGAGTCCCTTGGACTGCAAGGAGATCCAACCAGTCCATTCTGAAGGAGATCAGCCTTGGGATTTCTTTGGAAGGAATGATGCTAAAGCTGAAGCTCCAATACTTTGGCCACCTCATGCGAAGAGTTAACTCAGTGGAAAAGACCCTGATGCTGGGAGGGATTGGGGGCAGGAGGAGAAGGGGACGACAGAGGATGAGATGGCTGGATGGCATCACGGACTTGATGGATGTGAGTCTGAGTGAACTCTGGGAGTTGGTGATGGACAGGGAGGCCTGGCGTGCTGCGATTCATGGGGTCGCAGAGTGGGACACGACTGAGAGACTGAACTGAACATGCATTTATCTCACGATGTTCTCAAAAATTCTACTGAAATGCAAATAAACATGGGAAAAAGGAAAATAAATCAGCAGGGTTTCAAACAGGAAATAGTGCTATTAGCAATCTGAAATTACAGAATTCCAGCAAGCTAGCAAACTGACAGATTCTGATTAAGTAACCAGAAAAGAAGAAACTAAAATTCAAACTAAGACTATGAGATGGCTCCTATAGAAGGGGCAGCTGTTCTTCCCAAAGACACTCCCAGGATAAGACAAAAAGTATAGTAAGGAAGAGTAGGCCACAGAGTGCTCATCAGAATAACTCTCGAACTACTGTAGAACAGTTGGGCCTATGTATACAAAGCAACTGACATAAAGAAATAAAGCTTTTCAGAACCAAGCAATGTTCAAGGGAACTTTGAACTTCCATATCATAGAAATATGAAAGGGGTTCCCAGGTGGCGCTAGTGGTAAAGAATACAACTGCAATGCAGTAGACGCTGGAGCCTTCGGTTCAATCCCTGGGTTGGGAAGATCTCCTGGAGGAGGCAATGGCAATCCACTCCAGTATTCTTGACTGGAGAACCCCATGGACAGAGGAGCCTAGGGGCTCACAGTCCACAGTGTTACAAAGAGCTGGACACGACTGAGCAGGCACACACATTAGAAATAAGAAATAAACAAAAAAAAGTAGTTCCTCATAAAAAAGAAACACTATAAAGGATTTCACATTCTGCCTCAGAATGATGCCTTTCTTATTTTGGCAATCATGGATTTCAACAGCATCTCCCAGCTTACCTAATTTACATCTAAAAGTCTGCTTCTTCCAATTACACAGAACCTCGAACATTACCTTCTTCCAAATACACACTAAAAATAAACTTCTTCCCATCATACACTAAAAAGACGATGTCAAAATGGACCCTCAAAACAGTGTAAGAAGATTTTCCTGGTGGTCCAGTGGTTAGGAATCCACCTGCCAATGCAGGGGACACAGGTTCAATCCCTGGTCTGGGAAGAGCCACATGCCATGTGCAGCAACAAAGATCCAGTGCAGTCAAAAATGAATGAATGAATAAATAAATAAATATATTTTTTAAAGTGTAGGATATGCATGCAAGTTACCTACACTGATAAACCAAGGCCTTCATTTACAAGCATCAACAGATAATTAAAGATTACCAGCTATTTGAGGAAAACAAAAAGAGCAAGAGAGAAGGAACAAGATAAAACATGAGGAACAGGGAGTTTCCTGGTGGCCTAGTGGTTAGGATTCTGGGTTTTCACTGCTGAGGCCCAGGTTAAATCCCTGGTCAAGGCTAAAAAAAGACAACAACAACAAACCCATAAGGAACAAAAGTATTTCAGGAAACAAAAACATCTTAAAATGTTTCAGATGATACCTTCAGAGAGTATTATACTATTAACATTCTTCTGCAGAAACAGAAAACACATTCCAATCATATGGAATCTCAAAACCCCATATAGAAAGACAATCTTAGAACAGAACAAAGAACCATACTTCTTGGTTTCAAAACTGTTCCTAACAAAACTGCAGTAATCAAAAAATATGATACTGTGTCACCAGAGACAAACAGACCACAGAATAAAATATCCAGAAATAAATCCATGGTCAAATGGTTTTCAGGAACAGTAGTCATGAAAAAATAGAGCTTGCAACAAATGGTAATTGGGAAACTGGATACCCAGAGGCAAAAAAATGAAAGTGGACCCTTATACTACCTACAAGAATTGACTCAAAACGGACTGAAGACCTAATATAACAGCTAAAACCATAAAAGGCTTAGGGGGGTGGAAGGAAACAGGAGAAAAGCTTCATGACAGTGGACTTGCCAGTGATTTCTTGGATAGGACACCAAAAATATAGGCAACAAAATAAAAACTAGACAACTTGGATTTCATTTAAAATTTAAAAACTTATGTATGTCAAAAGGACACTATCAACAAAACAGAAAAGCAACTCCTGAAATAGAAGAAAAAAATATTTGCAAAAATGTATCAGGTAAGTAATTAACATCCAGAATAAAAAGAACTTCCACAATTCAACAACGAAAAAAAGGTCGAAGAACTTCAACAAACATTTCTCCAAAAATAGACAAATGGCCAATAAACACATGAAAAAATGTTCAACATCACCAATCATAAGGGAAATGCAAATTAAAATCACAACATGACATCACTTTAATCCCACTGGATGGTTAATAGGAAAAGCACATAAAATAACAAGTGTTGCTGAGGATGTGGAGAAATTGGAAACTTTGCATTGCTGGTGGTAAAGAAAAACAGTGAAAACACCATGACACTTGCTCAGAAAATTAAACAGAATTACTATACGATCCAGCGTTTCCCCATACAGAAATATGTCCGTCCAAAAGAAACGAAGGAAGGGCACTGAGCAGTATGTACACACATGCTCACAGCAGCATGTTTCATAACACCCAGAAGGTGAAAGCGACTCAAGTGCCCATCAGTGCATTAGGAGATAAACAAAATGGGGTATGTAATACATTCAAATAGTATTCAAGAAGGAAATTCTGACACATGTTACAACATGGATAAACTCTGAAGACATTATGCTACATGACACAAAAGGACAAATATTGGATGATTACACGTAAGACGATAACTACAGCAGTCAAATTCAAATTCACAGGCACAGGAAGAACACAGGTGGTCTGGGGCATGATATGGGGATGGAAGGAAAATGAGGAATTATTGTTTCATGTGTATGGAGTTTCAGTTTGGGAAGATGAAAAGAGTTCTGGAAAAGGATAATGGTGAAGATTAAGCACATGATAATGAATGTATTTAATGCCACTAACCTATACAATTTAAAATGATTAAAATACTAAATTTTACAATAAAAGATATGAAAAAATAAGATTCAATGAAAAAGAAGAAATTAAAAAAAAAGTGAACTGCTAATAAGAAAGCGCAAAAGACAAGTTAAATAGGGACTTCCCTGATGGTTCATTGGTTAAGAATCACCTTCCAATGCAGGGGATCCAGGTTCGATCCCATGTCAAGGAACTATAATTCCACATGCAACAGGACAACTAAGCCTGCGCATCACAAATAGAGAGCAGCTCATGTGCCACAGCTAAGACCCAATGCAGCCAAAAAGATACATTTTTTTAAGAATTTTTAAAAAGACAAATAATGGACATGTCTGAACACAGAATTCAGGCATGTCCATTATGAGAAAAGGAAAACACTGAAATTTCTTGGAACAAAACAAAGACAGAATATACGACAATAAGGGAAGAGAAATACAGGAAAGATCTAAGAAATCTGATACTCATCTATAATATATTGTGTAATTATCTACCCAATATTCATTCTCCCCCTCTTCCTTAAGAATAGAATCCTGCTCTGGTCAAGAGGGAAATGTGCCCAGTTAAAATATACACATTCAAAGATTCTCCTGCAGGTGAAGAGGCCATGAAATTTAGTTCTGACCAATGACATATAAGTAGAACTGGATAAGGTTTCCAGAAAGTTTTTTTTTTAAGGAGTATGATCCCTAGGTTGGGAAGATCCCTTGGAGGAGGGCATGACAACCCACTCCAGTGTTCTTGCCTGGAGAATCCCCATGAACAGAGAAGCCTGGTGGGCTACAGTCCATGAGGTCGCAAAGAGTCGGACATGACTGAGCAACTAAGCACAGCACATGGCTGCTTTGTCCTTCCGTCTGGGTCTGTCTCTCTTCTTTCTGCTTAGAATACTTAAGAGATGCCTAGATGTACAACAATTACTTTGTAACAATGAGCATGGACTGGTTCCAAATTGGGAAATGAGTACTCAAGGATGTATACTGTCACCCTGCTTTTTAACTTATATGCGGAGTACATCACGTGAAATGTTGGGCTGGATGAATCATAAATTGGAATCAAGGTTGCCAGGAGAAATATCAACAACCTCAGATATGTAGATGATATCACTCTAGTGGCAGAAAATGAAGAGGAAGTAAAGAACTTCTTGATGAGGGTGAAAGAGGAGAGTGAAGTTGGTTTAAAACACAACATCCAAAAAACTAAGATCATGGTATCCAGTCCCATCACTTCATGGCAAATCCAAGGGGAAAAAGTGGAAGCAGTGATATTTTATTTTCTTGGGCTCCAAATCACTGTGGACAGTGACTGCAGTCATGAAATTAAAAGATACTTGCTCCTTGAAAGGAAAGCTATGACAAATCTGCTGCTGCTGCTAAGCCGCTTCAGTCGTGTCCGACTCTGTGCAACCCCATAGATGGCAGCCCACCAGGCTGCCCCGTCCCTGGGATTCTCCAGGCAAGAACACTGGAGTGGGTTGCCATTTCCTTCTCCAATGCATGAAAGTGAAAAGTGAAAGTGAAGTCACTCAGTCGTGTCTGACTCTTCGCGACCCCATGGACTGCAGCCTACCAGGCTCCTCCACCCATGGGATTTTCCAGGCAAGAGTACTGGAGTGGGGTGCCACTGCCTTCTCTAGAGAGGGTACTGAAAAGCAGAGACATCACTTTACCAACAAAGGCCCATATAGTCAAAGCTACAGTTTTTCCAGTAGTTATGATGTGAGAGATGGACCATAAAGAAGGTTGAGAGTCAAAGACTTGATGCTTTTGAGCTGTGGTGCTTTAAGAGTCCCCTGGACTACAAGCAGATCAAACCAGTTAATCCTAAAGGAAATTAACCCGGAATATTCATTGTAAGGACTGATGCTAAAGCTGAAGTTCCAATACTTTGGCCACCTGATGTAACTCACTGGAAAAGACCCTGCCAACTCACTGGAAAAGATCCTGATGTTGGGAGAGATTGAAGAAAAAAAGAGAAGGAGGCAGTAGAGGATGAGATGGTTAGATAGCATCATCAACTTAAGGGACATGAATTTGAGCATACTCTGGGAGATAGTGAAGGACAGAGGAGTCTGGTGTGCTGTATTCCATGGGATCGCAAACAGGTGGGCATGACTTAGTGACTGAACAATAATGAGCATGAAAGCCACATCTTCTCAAGAAAGGGAAGAGCTTAGGTCCTTGGGGACAACATTGAACAGTCCTGTACAGTGGTCCCTTGGTATTAATGAGGGTTTTAAAACCCCCAACAGATATCAAAATCTGTAGATGTTCAAGTATCTTATATAAATGGTATATTATTTACACAAAACCTACACACATCTACCTGTATAGTCTGTGATTTCTAGATATAATAACTAATACAATATAAATGCTATGTAAATACCAGGGCACAGCAAATTTAAGTTTTGCTTTTTGACACTTTTTGGAATTTTTTCCCCTGAATACTTTCAACCCATGGTTGAGTGAACCTGCAAACATGGAAACCCACAGATGCAGAGGACCAACTGTAATGCCAACTTCATTTTTCTTCACTAAAGGAAAAGTAAACTATTTGTCCAATCTAGTGCCAACCAGGTTTTCTGTGGATGGCGATCATGACAACAATTATCCAATAAGCATGCCAGAAAGAAAAGAGAATGGGGGGAGAGAAATAGGTAAAATTTCCCTAAGCTGAAGACTTGAGCCTTCAGATGAAAAGGACTTACTGAGTAACAAGGAAGCATGACAATGACATAAGTGTGAGTACAAAGTAAAGGCGATTTGTGAGTACAAATCAGATGATTGCTTCTTGGCAGGAAAGCAATGACAAACCTAGACAGTGTGTTGAAAAGCAGAGACATTACTCAGCTGACAAAGGTCCATATGATCAAGGCTATGGTCTTCCCAGTGGTTATGTAAGTTCTCAGAGCTGGACCGTAAAGAAGGCAGAATGCCAAAGAACTGATGCCTTCAAACTGTGGTGCTGGAGAAGACTCCTGGAAATCCCTTGGACAGCAAGGAGATTAAACCAGTCAATCTTCAGGGAGATCAACCCTGAATATTCACTGGAAAAAATGATGCTGAAGTTGAAGCTCCAGTATTTTGGCCATCTGACATGAACAGACAACTCATTGGAAAAGTCCCTCAAGGGAAAAATCTTTCCCTCATTGGGAAAGATTGAGGGCAGAAGAAGAGTATGTCAGAGAATGAGATGGCTGGACAACATCACTGATGCAATGAACATGAACTTGGGCAAACTCCAGGAGATCATGAGAGACAGGGAGGCCTGGTGTGCTGTAGTCCATGTGTGGCAAAGAGTCGGACATGACTAGGCTACTGAACAACAACAAAGTAAAGGTACTCTCTCCAATGGAAGATAAGAAATATACCATCACGTATTTTTCATGAAAATTTTTTCAGGTCTAAAACAATTTTTAGAAAATTAGTTCCAGAAATAAAAACACATGGGTTTTTTTAAAAAGTATATAAGAAAAATTGAGATTATCCTTGTAGCACAATGGAAAGAAATTTTAGTGACAGCTCTGCTGTGGACCTAAAATCACGAATAAAATTGTAAGGAATGATTTTTCTAAAATAACAATACCAAATCTTCACCGTCAAGTAATTCAGAGTTAAGGATAACTTACTATTGAATTAATGTTGAATGACTTTGGATTTCTAAAAGGTACTGGTGATAATTTCTTCATTTTACTTCCTTAACAAAAGTGAGTATGCAATTTGTACATTTTGCTTACTTATCAGCCTTTGCCTGTGAACTTAGAGAATAATTTAAAAATTGGGTTTAATATTTCTATCCCTTTGTTCCTTCCTCCAGTAAAAAATGGGGAGGGTGTTGCTTAACCTAAAGCTTGTACTCACTGAGAAATTAAATATTAATGAGCTATCCCAATATCTTATTATTTTAAGTCTTTTTCTTATCTTTAGAGAAGTCCTCTAAAACTAGTATCTCATTTAGATTTTTGAGTTTATTTTTCTTTACAGTTTTTATAACAAAAAATGTATAAAGGAAAAAGGTATATCCATTGCTATTAAATGCAAAACAGCACTCTTGATGCACTAAACCATCCAGAACACCCATGTGGAAAACCAAATTTAAAGATTTGGAACAAACTGAGTTTATTCTCACCAAAAACTGCTTGTCAGTATTATCTTTACAGGTATATATTATCCATTTTCATTTCTCCTATAAATTCTCTGGTAATTAAAACTGAATGTTCTAGATCCTATTGACAACATTCATTAGAACTTGATAAAACTGGGAAGATTTTTTTAAAAATTATACTCATCTCAATTCCCTATACATAATGGACTAGCCAAGCCAATCTTACCTTTAAGAAATTTAATTGTAAAAATTAGTATTTATGTACCTATAACATATCAAGCTTTCTTTACATTAAGTTCAGTTGCTCAGTCATGTCCTACTCTTTGCGATGCCATGGACTGCAGCTCTTCAGGCCTCCCTGTCCAGCACCAACTCCCAGAGTTTACCCAAACTCATATCCATTGAGTCGGTGATGTCATCCAACCAACTCATCCTCTGTTGTCTCCTTCTCCTCCTGCCTTCAGTCCTCCCCAGCATCAGGGTCTTTTCCATATGAGTCAGTTTTTCACATCAGGTGGCCAAACTATTGGAGATTCAGCTTCAACATCAGTCCTTCCAAAGAACACTCAGGACTGATTTCCTTTAGGATGCACTGGTTTGATCTCCTCACAGTCCAAGGGACTCTGAGTCTTCTCCAACACCACACTTCAAAAGCATCAATTCTTCAATACTCAACTTTCTATATGGTCCAACTCTCACATCCATACATGACTACTGGAAAAACCATAGCTTTGACTAGATAGACGTTTCATGGCAAAGTAATGTCTCTGCTTTTTAAGGCTGTCTAGGTTGGTCATAACTTTTCTTCCAAGGAGTAAGCATCTTTTAATTTCATGGCTGCAATCACCATCTGCAGTGATTTTGGAGCCCAAAAAAGTAAAGTCTGACACTGTTTCCCCCTCTATTTGCCATGAAGTGATGGGACTGGATGCCATGATCTTAGTTTTCTGAATGTTGAGTTTTAAGCCAACTTTTTCACTCTCCTTTTTCACTTTCATCAAGAGACTTTTTAGTTCTTCTTTCCTTCCTGCCATAAGGGTGGTATCATATGCATATCTGAGGTTATTGATATTTCTCCCAGCAATCTTGATTCCAGCTTGTGCTTCCTCCAACCCAGCGTTTCTCATACTGTACTCTACATAAAAGTTAAATAAGCAGGGTGACAATATACAGCCTTGACGTACTCCTTTTCCTATTTGGAACCAGTCTGTTGTTCCATGTCCTGCATACATGGAACAACTGTTGCTAACAGTTGCTTCCTGACCTGCATACAGATTTCTCAATGAGCAGGTCAGGTGGTCTGGTATTCCCATCTCTTTCAGAATTTTCCAGTTTATTGTGATCCACAAGAGTCAAAGGCTTTGGCATAGTCAATAAAGCAGAAACAGATGTTTTTCTGGAACTCTCTTGCCTTTTCGATGATCCAGCAGATATTGGCAATTTGATCTCTGGTTCCTCTGCCTTTTCTAAATTCAGCTTGAACATCTGGAAGTTCACAGTTCACATACTGTTGAAGCCTGGCTTGGAGAATTTTGAGCATTACTTTACTAGCATGTGAGATGAGTGCAACTGTGTGGTAGTTCTTTACATTAGACATTTTCATATGCACTTCATCTACACTTCAGTCCTCTAAGGTCAGTACTATAAATCTGTGTATGTACAAGTAAACAGCAGCTCCTCATGGAGGGTTAATCTGTTACACTTACCAAACCAGAATCTGAATCTGAAGCCAGATCTTCCATGTAACAACATATAGCTCATGTCTGTACTGTACCAAACTGATTTCCAGGCTCTGAGTATTGTTAGTCCTTAAGGGCTTCCCTGGTGGCTCAGTGATAAAGAATCTCCCTGTTAAATGAAGGAGATATGGGTTTGATCCCTGGGTTGGAAAAGGTGGGTTGATCCTTGGAGGAGGAAATGGCAACCCACTCCAAGATTCTTGCCTGTGAAATGCCACAGATAGAGGAGCCTGGTGGGCTATACAGTCCAAGGGGTCGCAAAGAGTTGGACACAACTTATGGACTAAACAACAGCCCTTCTTAAAACCCTTTCTTCCTTTGGTTCTATAGCACAGCTTGTTCAGCTGCTCAGTCATGTCCAACTCTTTGCAACCCCATGGACTGCAGCACATCAGGTTTCCTTGTCCTTCACTATCTCCCAGAGCTTGCTCAAACTCATTTCCATTGAGTCAGTGATGCCATCCAATCATCTCATCCTCTGTCCCCCGCTTCTCCTCCTGCCTTCAATCTTTTCGAGCATCAGGGTTTCTTCTAATGAGTCAGCTCTCTGCATCAGATGGTCAAAGTGTTGGAGCTTCTGTATGAGTCCTTCAAATGAATATTCAGAGTTCATTTCCTTTAGGATTGACTGATTTGATCTCCTTGCAGTCCAAGGGATTCTCAAGTCTTCTCTAGCACAAAAATTGGAAAGCATCTGCCTTTTCTAAATAAAGCTTGTACATCTGGAAGTTCTCAATCCACGAACTGTTGAAGCCTAGCTTGAAAGATTTTGAGCATTACCTTGCGAAATGAGTGCAACTGTATGGTAGTTTGAACATTCTTTGGCATTGCCCCTCTTTGGAACTGGAATGAAGTGACCTTTTCTAGTCCTGTAGCCACCGCTATGTATTTGAAATTTGCTGGCATATTGAGTGCAGTACTTTCACAGCATCATCTTTTAGGGTCTGAAATAGCTCAGCTGGAATTCCATCACTTCCACTAGCTTTGTTTATAGTAATGCTTCCTAAGGCCCACCTGACTTCACTCACACTTCAGGATGTCTGGGTCTCAGTGAGTGATCACACCATCATGGTTGTCCGGGTCATTAAGATCTTTTTTGTATACTTCTTCTGTGTACTCCTGCCACCTCTTCTTAATATCTTCTGCTTCTGTAAGGTCCATACCATTTCTGTCCTTTATCGTGTCCTATCTTTGCATGAAATGTTCCCTTGGTATCTCTAATTTTTTTGAAGAGATCTCTAGTCATTCCCATTCTATTGTTTTCCTCTATTTCTTTGCATTGTTCACTTAAGAAAGCGTTCTTATCTCTCCTTGCTATTCTTTGCAACTCTGCATTTAGATGCATATGTCTTTCCTTCTCTCCTTTGCCTTTCACTTCTCTTCTTTTCTCAGCTATTTGTAAGGTGTCCTCAGACGACCATTATGCTTTTTCCATTTCTTTTTGTTGAGGATGGTTTTGACCACCACCTCCTGTACAATGTTACAAAGCTTTGTTCATAGTTCTTCTGGCACTCTATCAGATCTAATCTCTTGAATCTATTTGTCACTTCCACTGTACAAACATAAGGGATTTAAGTCATACCTAAATGGTCTAGTGGTTTTCCCTACTTTTTTTCAATTTAAGCCTGAATTTGGCAATAAGGAGTTCATGATCGAGCCACAGTCAGCTCCCAGTCCTGTTTTTGCTGACTACAGAGCTTCTCCATCTGCAGCTGCAAAGAATATAATCAATGTGATTTCAGTACTGACCATCTGGTGACATCCATGTGTAGGGTCGTCTCTTGTTATTGTTGGAAGAGGGTGTTTGCTATGAGCAGTGTGTTCTCTTGGCAAAACTGTTAGCCTTTGCCCTGCTTCATTCTGTAACCATGGCCCAACTTGCCTATTAGACAGCAAAGTCTATCTCTGATATTTCTCTGTCCTTTCTATTCCTTCTCTTTATTTTGCTGGTTCTTCTTCCTCCTCCCTAGGATTCCTAGGCTTCAGTGTTTCATCTGTACTTCAAGGCCACAAGGCTACTCTAATTTATTAAACAACAGAATCTTAGGAAATGCCAAATGTAAAATAATAACGAATTACTTCTCACTTATCACCAGACTTATGTAAAAACCACTGTTGGCTGTTCTCCTATAGCTAACATTTTTTCTCAGTTGACAGGACTTCCCTACCTACTTCTACCCATAAACACTGGAGTCTGCCAGAGTTCTCTTCCTTCCCTATAGACTGTAGAACTAGCTCATCCATTCCCATGATCTCAACAACCATGATTATTTGAAACCTTTATCTCTAGCTAAGGCTACTCCCTGAGCTACTCTCAGATTGTATCTCCAACTGGGGGAAAAAAAAATTTACATAGATGGTATTTCACAACTATATCCAAATCTAGTTTCTTCATCTTTCCCTCAAAACTTGTCTTCCCTTTTATCTTCCCTTTCTAGCCACTAATCCCAGGAAGAAATCTGGGAGTCATTCTAAAGCCTTCCCTCTCCTTCAACTGGTTCTAACTTCTTAACACTTGGAGTATCTGACCCTTTCCACTGTCCTCATTAGGTCTCCACCTTACCTCACTTCTCACCTGAATAACTGGTATACAGAAGGATCTCAAAGATATTTGTACAATAAAAATAAAATAAACATACTTGTTCCACTAACAAGCATGGACCACGTCTTACTCATTTTGGAGACTCAGAAAAGAGTTGACCTGCCTCCCCAGAAAATCTACAGAGTGAATCATTCCAGAGTTTCCATTCCTTGAATCAAACTCTAAGGAAGTCAGAACCAGGAATCGATTTTTAACAAGCTCTCTAGATGACTCCTATATAACCCAATCCAGCAACAGTCTTTAAGAACTAATGCATTAGTAGTAAACCCATTATCATGTTGAAAAGGAGCAAACTCAAAGGCAGAAATGGAATTAAAACAACTTTCTGAAAACAGTATGTTGATTTCTTAAAAAACTAGGAATAAAACTACTACATGACCCAGCAATTACCACTTCTAGGCATATACCCTGAGGAAACCAACACTAAAAAAAAAACCACATGTATTTCAATGTTCATTGTAGCACTATTTACAATAGCTAGGACACAACAGATGTCCAACAACAGATGAATGAACAAAGAAGCTGTGGTACATATATACAATGGAATACTTCTCAGCCATAAAAAGGAATGCATTTGAGTCAGTTCTAATGAGGTGGATGAACCTATTATACAGAGTGAAGTAAGTCAGAAGCAGAAAAACAAATATCATATATTAATGCATATATATGGAATCCAGAAAGATGGTACTGATGAAACTATCTGCACAGCTATAATGGAGACCCAGACATAGAGAACAGACTTTTGGACAAGGGCGGGAGAGAGGAAGGAGAGGGTGAGATGAATAGAGAGAGTAGCATGGAAGCATATATACTAACATATGTAAAATAAATAGCCAATGGAAATTTGCTGTGACTCAGGGAACTCAAACTGGGGCTCTGTCATAACCTAGAGGGGTGGGAAAGGGTGGGAAGGAGGTTCAAGAGGGAGGGAACATATATACACCTATGGTTAATTCATCTTGCTGTTTGACAGAAATCAAACCAATATTGTAAAGCAATCACTAAATCAATTAAAAATAATTATTAAAAAATGAAGGAAGGAAATAGTCTTTAAAAAAAAAACTTTCCACCCATCTCTCCATAGACTTGGGATAAACAGGCCTCCCACAAACATAAATATAAATAATCCTTGAATCATCTCCTACTATAACTATTCTTTTGTCTAACCCGGTGCCCTTAGTCAGTTAACATACTTCAAGAGCTCACTTCCGTCTTGCAACCCCACAAACTATTCTCTAGATAGTAGTCAGAATGATCTTTCTAAAAGGCAAAGCAAAGCATGTCACCATCCCCTAACCTCATCCCACCACCCAGGGATAATTTCTTCTCACATGGTAAGAACAAAAGCCAAAATCTTACTTTAGTTTAAAAGCCTTAAATAATCTGGCCCTTGCTTATCCCTCTGGCTTCATCTCAAACACTCTCCTGGTTTTACTGTCTACATTGCAACCACGTAGGCCCTTCTGTTCCTGCTGCTGCTGCTGCTAAGTCGCTTCAGTCGTGTCCGACTCTGTGCGACCCCACAGACGGTAGCCCACCAGGCTCCCCCATCCCTGGGATTCTCCAGGCAAGAACACTGGAGTGGGTCTTCTGTTCCTAAAATACATCAAACTTTTAACACCCTTAGAATTTTTGCATTTGCGATTTCTTTTAAGAATGGTCTTCTTCATGGCTACTACCCCCCTGTCATGTTCCTATTCAGTTTCAACTTAAAACGTCACCTCTCAGAGAAGCCCTATTATTATTATTGTCACCTTGCTTATTTAACTTATATACAGAGTACATCATGCGAAATGCTGGGCTGGATGAAGCACAAGCTGGAATCAAGATTGCCAGGAGAAATATCAATAACCTCAGATACGCAGATGACACCACCCTTATGGCAGAAAGCAAAGAAGAACTAAAGAGCCTCTTGATGAAAATGAAAGAGAGTGAAAAAGTTGGCTTAAAACTCAACATTCAGAAAATTAAGATCATGGCATCTGGTCCCATCACTTCATGGCAAACAGATGGGGAAACAATGGGATCAGTGAGAAACTTTGTATGGATATGAGAGCTGGACTATAAAGAAAGCTGAGAACAGAAGAACTGATGCTTTTGAAATGTGGTGTTGCAGAAGACTCTTGAGAGTCCCTTGGACAACAAGGAGATCCAATCTGTGAATCCTAAAGGAAATTGGTCCTGAATATTCATTGCAAGGACTGATGCTGAAGCTGAAACTCCAATACTTTGGCCACCTGATGCGAAGAACCAACTCATTGGAAAAGAACCTGATGCTGGGAAAGATCGAAGGTGGGAGGAGAAGGGGACAACAAAAGATAAGATGGTTGGATGGCATCACCGACACGATGAACATGAGTTTGAGTGGGCTCCAGGAGTTGGTGATGGACAGGGAAGCTTGGTGTGCTACAGTCCATGGGATCACAAAGAGTCAGACGCAACTGAACTGAACTGAACAGAACAGAAAAGCCCCCAATCACTAAGTCAAAAGCAGTCTTAACAATCACATACCACAGCACTCTATTTTAATTCCTTACAAGGCATTTATTACAAGTTGATATTCTCCCTATTTGTTCTCTATTTCCTGCCCACAGGAACGTAGTAAGATCTATGACAGAAGTGAACCTGCCTTGAGAGTAGACTGATTCATTACTTTAGACCCAAGGCTTAGATAGTGCCTAGTATACAGCAGGTGCTCACGTATACATCTGTAATCAGTCTACTCTTATTTGGGGTTCAAAAACATACAAAGTTTTTCTATTTTATCAAAGATGACAAAATTTAATTTTTAATAAATATATCCACTGAATACACCCAATCTGTCTATATTAATGGGAAGATAAAATTCAAACAAAAAAATTTTTTTTAGATATTCTATATCAGGGAATAACAAAGAATAATCAATGTGTCCAAAAATTATATTCACATCAAAATCAGGTTGTATATTTTTCAGCCACCAGTTTAAAAAATATTACTTTAACGTTGTTACAAATTTTACCAGCATTATGAGGGGAAAAACCAAATGTTTATCAAGCAGTAAACAGGTAAACAAATTGTGGCATATCCACACAAAGAATACTATTAAAACTAAGCAATAAAAAGGAACGAATTCTTATATATAACAATATGGCTAAATCTTAAATTATGCTCAGTGAAAGAAGCCAGGGAAATGAGTACATACTATATGATTCCATTTATATAATACAAAGTTCTAAAACAGTAACAGCAGATCAGTGGTTATCTGAGGGAAGGGGAAATAAGATGGAGAGATCACAGAAGGGAACTAGAAAACTTACGGGAATGATGGACATGTTCATTATCTTGATTGTGGTGACTGATTAGTGTAAACAAAACTTATCAAAGATACACTTCAAATATGTGCAATTTATTGAATGTCAATTATGCCTTTATTAAACATTAAAAAATTTTTTTTCTTAAATCAGATTAGGTCACTCCCTAAGCCCTTTAATGGCTTTCCATCCTCCAAAAGCAAAAAATAGAAAATCTGTCACAAGCTTTACCAGCATTGGTGAATTAACATTTAAATAGAATGAATGGCATATTAATGTCATAAAGCTGATTTCCAATAGCTAATAAAAACCAAACACATACTTCAATAGATTTTATTTAAATTCAACAAAAATTGAATAGTAAATTCACAAAAACTAATTTTAAATTTCTACATCGAAAGCTAAAAATATGGTAAACTCTCACAATTACCTGTAGAAGATGGTGCTTTTTCTGGGTGTTTTGCATTTAAAAGTTTTCTGCTAATAAATATGTAACCACAGGGACATGATTTACATGCAACAGGAACCTACAGACAAAAAAAAACAAAACACAATTTATTATTACTACTTTTCTGTTGTTAAACTTCTCAGTGTTTACTTAGTTTCCTGAGCTGAATGATAAATTACTTGAAGTAGGAATCATGGGTTTATTTAAATCCCGCCTCCTTATAATAAATGATGAGATGGGTATTGGGTCCTCTACATCTTCACATTCTACTAATGCATTACAACACTAAGACTATAGCAAATACGTGATAAAAGTGTGCTGATGTAAGTGAACAACAGAAAACCACAACAGGATCAGAGCCAAGGAAAATATATTGGAAAAAAGGTAGCATTTCCTAAAATATTAGTTTGATAGCAGTTGATAATAGAATAAGTTGGAGGGCATGGTTGGGAAATCATTAAAGTAATCCCAGCATAACATTTTGAGGGCCCCACTGGAATAATGAGACTGGAAACAGAGAAAAGGCAGATCTGTAAGACATTTCAGAGGGTAAAGAACTGAAAACATGAGAGGGTAAGATACCAATTACTACTGACAGGAAAACAAAATAGTTTACAACAACCAGTTTGAGGGGCCAAAGTGCAGTATAAACAACAGAGAATGTAGGACAAAGCAGGAGTTGAGATCTAGGATTTTATAATCTCAGGTCCAGGAAGGAAGTTTGATAAAACACTTAAATTCTCCAGGCTTCTGTTTCAAAATCTATAAAATATTTTTACAAGAGGGTCCTTTCTCCATTTCATATAAATATTTTTTTAAGTCAAATGTTACTGAAAATTACTGAAAAAAGTTTTAGATTTTCCTCTACAATTGTTTCACTAATATTAACCTTAATGTTCCTTGGACTGGGGACACATACACTAAGAACCAGAAATTAATCTCAACAAAAAAGTACTCACAAAATAGTAATTACAATTCTGGTTTGTAAGATAAATTCCATTTGTTGTAAAAGTTTAATTATGATTATAAAGCTTTCATCCATTTATGTATGAAATGCCTCATATTATAGAATATAAATATTTGATCTAAATAAGCTAAATCATAATTTTGGGAGAATCCTTTGCAGTAAAAATACTAAAGAAAGAACTTGTTGTGTATTCATGAAAAATAACAATGAATGCTATAAAAATAATCAAACTCCAGTATGTCTAACAGGTTCCTTTATCAAGAATATAATGAGATTCTTTCAAAAAATAGCAGAAAATGTAATGTTACATTTCTTATTAGTGAGAAATATGCCTAAAATAGGTAAGTTTTGTCATTTTAAAATTTCACATCTTCATAGAAACCAAGCTCAAAGGTACTGACTCATTTCCTTTACACTTAAACACATCATTAAGGGCATAGCAGTAATATAAATTGTTTTAAGTTAATGCTACCCAAAAAACAACAGAACACGATGTTCTTATTCAACAGATCCTTTGCTACTCAACAGCCATTTTCTTTCAGCTACTGAAACTCAACAAATTGAAATTTAATTCTGTGTCTTATACACAAAAAATACATCAATCCAATCCAGAATTAACAGAGTGCTACAGTTAGATGAGAAATGTAACATTTGGCTTTCAGATGACTAACGCAATCGATAGGCTGATTTACATCCCTTAATGAAAGCATCTTATGTGCAAGAACATTTAGGTGCCTGAGCTAAATCACCCTAAGGGCCTTTTGAAAATGGAAAGTTCCTTTCCCTCACACCAACCCTGGAAAAAAGCCAACTAACCACCACCACAATACAGATCCTGTAAAAAGAATTGTTAAGCAGGGTGGCCAACTTCAGTAATATTAGTCTCTTTAAATTATTGTATAATTTAGATTTTTTTTAAAAAAATCTAAACTTCCTTTAAATTTCAGTTGTAATGCCAAAAACAACAGTAATGAAAGTTCTAATGCTATACTTTCAGGATTTTAAAATGGAAGAAAAAAACTTAAAGTTTTGTTTACTGATGGCTTGTGAATCAATTTATTCCTTGAAAAACAGGTATTTGGATTGTTTGCACATGTTTTAGAAGACAAGCTCTAAAAAAAACTGCAAAAAACAAAATCCTGGCCCTATATTATTTCACTGATTTTAAAAAGCTCAAAAAAATAACCATTTTATGGAGCATACATTTATATTCTTTGTTGCTAAGGGGAAAGTTACCTATAGCAGACATATTTGCTAAAGGTCACATAAAATTTTCTAAAATTTTTTTCCAAAAAAAGGGGGAAAAGCTGATCTAATAAAGAAGAAAACAAAAACGCAAAAACAGAAACATACACCAAAGACACCAGAAAAATCAGGATCTTGACTACTACTATCCTCAAAATGGCTCAGTAATTTGAATTAGTGGATGTGAAACCCGTTGAAAATGAAAAGTATTGTGGTTTGGATGTTTCAGAACTTTATTTTCAATAGAGGCATGTAAAAGGGGATGTTATAAAGCAACTGAAAATCTAGGTCTTTCTTGTTTACTGATCTCTGTACCCATTTTTAAACTTACACATACAGAACACATGTAAATCTACTTGGCTGAGGCAACTTCCTCAAACTTTAAAAAGATTTTACATTTATGCTTATAAACTGTATCTAAATTGTAATTTAATGTTCACCAGGCAACTTAGAATAACAGTAGTATTTTTTTTTTTTTTTAGTTTTTTTAAAATGGTTTTTGGGGTTGTAATTTTTCTCATTTATAAGAAATCTATACTTTCAAATAATTAGAAAGCTAAAATTAATCTTATTTTCTTCTATTAAGTTACTTTCAATAAAAGACAAACTGCTTTTAAGAATAACCAAAAGTTTGAATTAGTCATCATTTACGTTATCTTAAGTATTCAGAATAAAGGACAACACAAACTAACATTTTAAATTATGTTGTAGCTTGCTATGCAATGAATTGTGTCCCCACCCTGCCAAAAACATCCCAGCAATAAATTCATCTGTTAAAGCCCCAACTCCTCAATGCAATGGTTTTTGGAGCTGAGATAATTAGGTTTAGATGAGTTCATGAGGGTGGGGCCCTCATGATGGCATTAGTGTCCTTAGAAGAGCTGTCAGAAAGCTCTCTTTTCTGCCAGGATCTTGGGGCTTCCAGCCTGTGACAAAATAAATTACTGCTGTTTGAGCCACCCAATCTACAGTATTTTGTTATAGGAGCTGGAAGAGGGGTTGTGTGTGTTAACAACAAAATGAAATACAGTATTGCCAAATAAAATGCTGATCAGGTTCTGATGAACAGATACAAAGACTCCTACAAGTTTACAATCCTTTCCTCTTTCTTCAACCAGGATATTCAAAACAGGTTAAGGTTACTTCATGCCAAGTACTGCAAGGTCATGACTCACACTAATTGATGCCCTAAAGACACTGGAATGCATAATGCATACCATGTAAACCTTATATTTCTGCACAATTGAACAAATGGAAATGATTTAAATATTGAAATAATCTTCGACAAGGAGACTTAAATAAAGAAGCCCAATTTTTTCAGAATTTAACAAATTTAGTTCAATGTTAAGAATGGAAATTTAACTTTGGTTTGGCAAACATGGCTAAATTGTTTTTAAAATGCATACTCAATAAATTCATAAAGTCAATAAACCATAATTCTCCTTGCACAGCCTTCCTCTAATCAGTATCTCTACCATTGCCCATAAAAGATACTGAATAAAACATGTAACATTTTCTGTTAAAAGATTTGCTCAATCTTTAAGCTTGCTCCTTAAAGAATGCTCTAAAATCAGCTTATTAAAAGAATCTTCAGCCATTTCAAATTATTCCTCATTTTAAAAAGAAAGAAAGAAAAAGAAAGGGGGAGGAGAGAGGTAGTCATTTTGAAAAAATTCTCCCAGTGGAAAAGGAAAAAACACACCCAGATCAGCATGTTGGCGTGAAACAAGGGCCCTTACTAATGCTTTTAACTGAGAGTTTTAACTCATTAGATTATAAGGTTTTAGAGGAACGGGTGAAAAATGAGGCACTCTTAAACTAAAAGAGTAAATGAGATTTAAAACATTACAGCTATGACACCATTAATTCTGTGTGGAAAGCAGTCATTTAAAATTCATAAAACCACATACATTTTTTTTAGAAGATCTAGAAGCAGAAATCCTAAATTTTTAACAGTGGATACCACGGCGGGTAGGGGAACGTGAGGAGCGCCCAGAAAGAAAGGGCTTCAATGGGGACGTAATTCAATTATATTCCATTTAAAACAATGTACAGAAAAGATTCACGATTATTTACGGCAAAAATAATGTTTTAAGAGAAAAAAACTCCATATTTCACCAAAACTTATAACTATTACACTGTGGGCCTTACTGTCACATTTAAGCATCCGCCCAGGTGGCGGGGGGATAGTTTGGGGGGTCCACCGTCCACATCTGAAATGGGAACAAAGCAACCCTGAGTGGCAGGAGGGGGATTTGGGAGCCAGGAGCCCTGACTTGGGAGTTCGCACATCAGGCACTCTCGTCGGGGCGGGAGGGGGCTGAGGCACGGTTCTCGTCCACTTGGGCCGCTGCCCCACACTCCTGCCGCTGTCACCGGAGCCGGCCAGGCGACTCGAGGAGGCTCCGGACAGGTCGCCCCGTCTGCTCAGGATAAACTCACGCCCCCTCTCACGCCCAGCCCCAGGGCACGACACTCGCCCGTCTGACCGCCGCCAGGTGGACCCCGGCCGGGCCGCGGCTCCGGGCGCTTCCGCGGCAACCCCTCGGCTCGGCCGGGCCGGTTCGGGGCTCCCGCGGTGGCCACAGAGCCCGAGGGCTGGCCCCCTCGCTCGGCCGCCGGGACCCCGGCGAGGCGGCCTCTCCACAGCCAACGGCCACAGGCAACGGCCGCTGCCCGCGCGCACCCGCCCCGCTGGCCCGCGTGTTCGTTGCCCGGCCCCCGACGCCCACCTGTTGGTCGCACTCGGGGCATGATTTGGTAGCCATCTTCACTTTCTTAGCTCGAGTTGCAGACATGCTTCTCTCAGGCGGCGGCGGCGGCAGCAGCAGTGGCGGCGGCGGTGGCGGCGGTTCGGACTCCGCCCCTCTTACCTCAGCAGCCCAGCCTCTGCCCGCGCGGCCCCCGCTGGCCAAACCGAGGCTCTGACGGGCGCGCGCGCGCGTTCGCGAACTCGAGCAGAGCCTGAGGGTCGAGGAGGCGGGGCGCGGCGGGCGCCGGCTCCAAAGAACTGCGGAGCACGCTTCCACCCACACGGCTCCGGTCCTCCAGCGGGTCTCGATTCTCACGAGAAGACACAGCATGGATTTTCCGACGGGACAATGGACACGCCTTCTGTCGGCCGGATGAACGGCGTGGGGGCGTGGCTTAGCCGGGATTCGGCAGTAACGGGCGTCGGGCTCCACCAACGAAAGCACAGAAAGGGCGGGTCCTGGTGCTGAGCACGCCCCCTTCCCCGGAGGAAGAAGGTGAGAGTGAAAAAGCAGGTGGGAGGTAAGACTTTCCGCACAGATACCGACGTTTGATAGACTTCAGTAAATGTTAGCAAGTCTAATCATTGATAAATTATAATAGACAGCTGATGAGTCTGCTAGATGCCAGTCTTGAGCTCTTCACCGGGAGGTATGAAATTCGTTAAGTCAAATATGTATTGAGGGCCAAATCGGCCAGACAAATTTGAATACTGGGAGGTGCCTGTCCTCAAACACGTAGTTTAGAGGTGTAGAGGGCCTAACGTTCGAATACAGGGGAAATGAGTTGTTGGGAGGAGTAATTCGGTTGACTACAATATCAAAATTTAAAATTCACCTCGCCTTTGATCTTTCAATCACATCCCTAAGAATTTGAAAAGATATTTTCCCTAAGAATTTAAAATATATTCTCCAGCTGTGCTCAAATGCATTTGTGCCAAGATATTGCACTTCGCAGCACAGCTTAATCAGAAACAGCCCAGGTGTCCACCAACAAATTGCCTGAGCAAATTTAGGTATGCACACATCAGAATTATCATTGCAGTTTTTCAAAAGAATGATAGTTCTATATGAAGTGATATAATGATCTCTAAAATAGTATTAATTGGAAGAGCAGAGTACTCTACACCTTGTTTAAGATTGTGTAAAATAACATGAAAATGTATTTATGGTTACACATACATTAAGAGACTAGAAAAGGAAGTGGAGGGCAGGAAGAGGAGGGAGACATATTCCATATAGTATTGTATTAATGTGAATTGTCTACTAGGTTAACCTAATATGACATAGGACAACCCCTCACCCCCCCCCCCGCCCCCCCCCCCCCCCCCCCCCCCCGCCCCGCAAAAGAGGAAAGGATTTGAACACAGTTACTGAGGAGGTCAACTGACACACTGTCAAGGGAGTTGGTGTTCCTGAAAGGCTTTCTAGTAGAGTTATCTCCAGTACTGAATCCCCAAGATGAAATTGCCAGCATCTGCTGGATCATCGAAAAAGCAAGAGAGTTCCAGAAAAATATCTATTTCTGCTTTATTGACTATGCTAAAGCCTTTGACTGTGTGGATCACAACAAACTGGAAAATTCTGAAAGAGATGGGAATACCAGACCACCTGACCTGCCTCTTGAGAAACCTGTATGCAGGTCAGGAAGCAACAGTTAGAACTGGACATGGGACAACAGACTGGTTCCAAATAGGAAAAGGAGTACATCAAGGCTGTATATTGTCACCCTGCTTATTTAACTCATATGCAGAGTACATCATGAGAAACACTGGACTGGAGGAAGCACAAGCTGGAATCAAGGCTGCTGGGAGAAATCTCAATAACCTCAGATATGCAGATGACACCACCCTTATGACAGAAAGTGAAGAGGAACTAAAAAGCCTCTTGATGAAAGTGAAAGAGGAGAGTGAAAAAGTTGGCTTAAAGCTCAACATTCAGAAAACGAAGATCATGGCATGCAGTCCCATCACTTCATGGGAAATAGATGGGGAAACAGTGGAAACAGTGTCAGACTTTACTTTTTTGGGCTCCAAAATCACTGCAGATGGTGACTGCAGCCATGAAATTAAAAGATGCTTACTCCTTGGAACGAAAGTTATGACCAACCTAGATAGCATATTAAAAAGCAGAGATATTACTTTGCCAACAAAGGTCCGTCTAGTCAAGGCTATGGTTTTTCCAGTGGTCATGTATGGATGTGAGAGTTGGACTGTGAAGAAAGCTGAGAGCCGAAGAATTGATGCTTTTGAAGTGTGGTGTTGGAGAAGACTCTTGAGAGTCCCTTGGACTGCAAGGAGAACCAGTCAGTCCATTCTAAAGGAGATCAGTCCTGGGTGTTCATTGGAAGGACTGATGCTGAAGCTGAAACTCCAATACTTAGGCCACCTCACGAGAAGAGTTGACTCCTTGGAAAAGTCCCTAATGCTGGAAGGGATTTGGGGCAGGAGGAGAAGGGGACGACAGAGGATGAGATGGCTGGATGGCATCACTGACTTGATGGACAGGAGTTTGGGTAAACTCCAGGAGTTGGTGATAGACAGGGAGGCCTGGCGTGCTGTGGTTCATGGGGTCGCAAAGAGTCGGACATGACTGAGCGACTGAACTGAAGGAAGTCAGGTGGAGTTGCCCAATCAGAGGTGAGAAACCACCAGGCAGATGAGACAGAGTAAGCAAAGGCAGAGAAGTCAGTAGCTTGGTGTTGTGAGTACACCAAGTGCAAGACAGAGTTAAGACTGGTGATGTGGATCATACCCAGCTGTGCAGACAGGGTCTTTCCCACCATGGGAGGGAGTTTGGGCTTCTTCCTGAGTGCAGTGGGGCAGTGGAGGTTTTATTTTGGGGAATTAACAGGATTATATTTGAAGTTGATAATGATTGGACCAGTAAAACACCTCAGGTCTTACGACCTGAGGCATGGGGAGAGGATGGACAGTAGTGGAGAGAAATTTAAAAAATGTGAAGGCCATAGTGTTAGTAAAACTTAAGGAGCTATTTTGTTGGTGGAGAGCAGCGGCCATGGACGTTTCCAGGATGACTCTCAAACTTCTAATACAAAGAAATGGAGGAATAGAAGTAACAGAGGAAGATAGTACCTCAGTTTTCCTTGGAGAATGGTGTAGGGCATGAATTGGGAACCCAGGTCCTGTAATCCTGGCCTTGAGAAGTTTTCTGAAAATTTCATTTGACTAGGTCCTTTTTAGGAAACTCTCCCCAAAAGGGCACTTGGTTGGTGTGGGTAAGGAAGAGGTCTTTATCTCTGTGGAGTTTTTGGCACACACTGACAGTTGACTGATGCAAACTCTATCCAGGTTTCCCCCTTCTCTCTAGCCATCTTCTAAGTAGGAATGGGTCATGTGGTGTTATTGCTGGCCAATAAGATATAAACCAAAGTCCACTGAGTGGGATTTTTGGAAAGGCTCTGAGTTCCTGATAAAAATAAAGCAATTCTTGTCCAGAAAAACCTCTTTGTCCTTTGCCTTTCACACTTTTCTTACTCTCTGGAGCATCACCTTGAGGCCGTATAGGTAAAGCAGCCATCTTATGACAATGAGACAATAAGGTATTGGTTATATATTGTTACATAACAAATTACCCCCAAAATCAGTGGCTTAAAACATACCTGTTTCTGTGAGTCAGGAATGCAGATGTGGTTCTACAATCTCATCTGAGTGCTCAACGATGGGGAGGTCCACTTCTCAGTCAGTTCAGTCACTCAGTCATGTCCGACTCTATGCAACCCCATGAACCGCAGCATGCCAGGCCTCCCTGTCCATCACCAACTCCTGGCGTTCACCCAAACTCATGTCCATTGAGTCGGTGATGCCATCCAACCATCTCATCCTCTGTTGTCCCCTTCTCCTCCTGCCCTCAATCTTTCCCAGCATCAGGGTCTTTTCCAAGGAGTCAGCTCTTCGCATCAGGTGGCCAAAGTATTGGAGTTTCAGCTTCAGTGTCAGTCCTTCCAATCAACACCCAGGACTGATCTTTAGGATGGACTGGTTGGATCTCCTTGCAGTCCAAGGGACCCTCAAGAGTCTTCTCCAACACCACAATTCAAAAGCATCAATTCTTCGGCGCTCAGCTTTCTTCACAGTCCAACTCTCACATCCATACATGATCCACTTCTAAGCTCACTCATCTGATGGTTGGCAAGCCCCAGTCCCTCATCACATGGAGATCTGATCTATGGTAGCGTAGAGTAATCAAGGAGGACTTCCTGGAGTAATCAAGGAAGAAATGTGCATGATAGGTAGAGTTAACAAGGTAAAGAGGAATAGCAAATATTCAACCAGAAAGAGCAGCATGGGGAAATTAACTGAGGTAAAAGGAAGTGAAAGGAAGCTATTGTTGCTGAAGCACCAAGAGGAAGAGGAAGAGAGAATCTGACATATTGAGGATGGGTGCTGGAGAGTCCACTTTCCACTGGCTTTCAATGCAACTTCTCACTTTGTTCAAGATCTTTTATGTGTGCTGTTATAAGTGGCTGTAGGTGCTCTAGTCTCATAGTAAGCAATTAG